>NW_019154093.1:68830042-69065993 GCF_002288905.1 Enhydra lutris kenyoni
TGGGGAGGGTATGTGCTATGGTGAGTGCTGTGAAGTGTGTAAACCTGGCGATTCACAGACCTGTACCCCTGGGGATAAAAATATATTATATGTTAATAAAAAATAAAATTAAAAAAAATTAAAATTTAAAAAAAAAAGATAGATTGTTATCCTCTTTGAGTCCCCTCTCTACTAGAAGATACCTGAGTGGAATTTTATACAGTTCATGCAGGAGAGGAAACAGCATGGACTTTTCTGGACAAGGTTATCCTGATAGAAATCTTTTGTTATCCCTCTTCCCACATCATCAACACCAAAGAAATGGGAAATGTTGGTTTCTGAGAAAATACATTATAAATTGGACCTAACAGAGTACAAAGAAATATCTCAAATTGAGCCCAATATAATTTTAATATCACAAAGTTTTGCACAGCCTTTGGAAATATATAAAATAATGCATTTTTCATTTAGAAAGCAAAATATTTTGGAGTGAACAACACATATGTTTATTTATCTCCAAAATAAGTTTTTTTTTGTTTGTTTGTTCTCCCCCACCCCCCATGGGACTCCAATAGGAAGTTTTCCCAGGAGTAGTTGACTTTGGACCAGGATGGAGCTGAAAGTTGGCCTACCACATCCAGGGCTGGGAACTACATCCCCCACCTGGCAAGACCCTGGTAAGGCCCATAAATTCTTTTCTCTAGTTTGTCGTGAACCCAGGAAGAGACTGGGCTATGCTTCCCAACTTGGGTCCCTTTAGCATCCCATGACCATGAAGGTCTGCAAACCACCTTCAGATGCAAAAGAAATGCAAAATCCAGTCAAAATGGGTGGTAGCTCTAGACCTTTGTGAGTAGATGTAGATAAATCCAGGGGCATGGATAAAACATAGTTAATTTGTAAACATGGTAGATTTGGAGAGTTAACCCTGTAAACTTGAGGAATAATATAATACTTCCTTAGTGAGAGAGGAAGACAAATTTCAATCCCAGAGAGATTTAAAATTGAATGTAGAAACATTTAAGAGATTCAAACTCAGCATTAATATTCTTTAGTCAAAAATAGGTGCATATTTACTATTGGTATCTTTAATGTTGAAGAGAACTGGACAACTGGAATAACACTGGGTCAACTGTGTGATTCCATTTTTAAATCCCAGTAATATCAAATTAAGACAATTATGAAACCATTTTAGGCTTATGTTTTTCTGTTGTTTAAATCTCACTAATATTTTAAATAATATTTAAGATAATTCTAGTTTTATAAATTTAACTTACTAGATTTATGAGAAGTTTAGCAGTTGGAAAATTGTAGTCAGAAAACTGAAAATATATATAAGAAAGTAAATTTTAAAATGTAAATGTGGTTTAAAATGTTTAAATGTTCATAACTAAACTTATAAATGGGACTATAAAATTACTGAAAAGTCCTTAAAATAATTGGACAATTAGCTAGAGCTATAAATAGAATAAGATAAGTGAACTGAGCTTAAAATGAACTTTAAGCTTAAAAGCTTGAAAATGAATTAAGCTTTTATAATTGCAAATTTAACTTGTTGATTTTTTAAACATTAAAGTAAGCCTCTGAATATCCATTTCTATAAATAAAAACCATTCTGAGGGTAGAAAGCAAAACCAAAACAAACAACGACCCCACAACCCCCCTTTAATATTAGGAATAAAGCACATAGACTTCTGGAATAAAGTGGAGCATTTGGGTATCACTTTTCAAGACTTAAGGGCTTTAGGCACGTGCTCAGTTTCCTCATATTCCTCCCTGTCCAGACCAATATTAGGAATCAAAACTTGGCAAGAAATATTACTGGTATAGGTAAGGATGCTCCAAGAAGATCTTAATAAACTTCTTAATATGACTAAATGTCAGTAGAGTTTGATTTCGCATTTGAATGTGAATACCAAAGCCATGAGAATCATTTGAGTCACTTGGTTAAGATCACCTTTTGACTTCTGTTCAAATAAATTCTCAAAAGCAACTATGTGCTCTCATGTACTTGCTGCATATTTATTAAGTAAACAAACAAAAAATAATTTGAGATAACTGAAAAAAAATTTTGTTAGTTTTCAACAATTGAAAATTTCTATGACATTTTGTAGTGTTTGTGGTGGATTTAGGCTCCTTGGAGGTTTGGTAGTACATTTATAGTAGAGTCTGGATTGTGTTCTCCTTTGCTGTGCGGTTCTGACTGATTTTCATTCATTTCTTTATATTTTTGTGTATTTTTCTTTTTTCTTTCAATGAACATAACAGGAGGGAAAAGTCATTAAAACATAATGTGAGTTTTAAAATATGTTTTTTCCCCCAGAGACTTCTTAACTATATAAAGCGAAACCATGAATTGGTGTAACACCATGTGGTGTAACATATCTAAGACTTTAATATTTTAATGATTGTGAAGTGTATCATTTTTTAAAGAAAGGAAAGAGCTTTGCTCCAAGCTCAATCCCTTCTGTGATGTATCACAACTTTGAAGGCTGTGTACTAATTAGACACACAGCATATGCCTCCCTATGGTTTCCCTTCCCCTATATCAGTTTCCATTCTTCAGTCAGAACTTGGTAGACACGTTCTTTTGCTGTTAAACTTTTCTTTTTGAGGAAACCGCTTTTAATTACAACATTTAAAAAGGGAAACAAACAAACAAAAAAAAACCCCTTCTTATCTAGCACTAATAAAAAACTGCAGCAGGTGGTCAGAGCCACATGATAGTCAACCTCATGCAATGTGACTTTTGCCAAGGACTCTGATTGCAATCCTGCTGAACTCAACTGCAGTTCTTGTGTCAACCCTGTCCTGTAGTGCAAATCAATCATCAGGTACACTTTGAGCTCTTGTGGACATTCAAGATTCCAAAGCCTGAGTCCCACATACATTTACAGAAGAAGCAGAGAGCAACCACTCTCCAGTCCTGTACTCAAACCCAGCATGATATGCAATAATGACCTGTCAGGAAAGGAGGCTGTGTATCCTCACACTGTGAAATATCCTGAGGGACTCTTTTTATGAATTTGAAAAAAGATTCAGCAGGGCTCTAGCCAAGAACTCATGCACACAATTTCAAAAGTGCATCACAATCTTTTTTAAAAATTTCAGGGGTATCATTGCCTTGGTGTATTTTCATGTGTCCTTTTAAAAAAATTATAAAAATGAAAAAAATGGCCTGAAACAGTCTCCTGACTACAAAGAATAGTCAGCTTATAAAAAAAAAAGATTTATCATTCTTTTTTTACTTTAGCAGGATGCTTTTTACCTTGTAAGTGTTCATTGATTTAGTTTCATTTTTGTCCATTCATGACATGATAGATATTGAATGGTTAATATGTATGCATTAGTCATTGTGCAGAATTTGTTTTAATTAAGTCAAAGGCTAAAATTATCTACATTTTGTTTTCATTTTTTCTTAGTAATGGGATGATCTTCACCACACTTGCATGATACTTGCATTTTTTGATACAAAGTCCACCTAGGAAAAACCTCTACCAGGAAAATACATGTATACTTATAAGATAAACACACGCCTGTACATTTAGAGGACTCACAGATTTCTTGAAGCCCTGTGTTCCAGGTTGGATTAGGGTGGAGGAACCCAACTTTAAGAACTTTAGGATGCAGGATATTTGCTAGGTAGCAATACCTACAGAAAGGAAGGTAAGGATGCAAGATTGGGCAAAAGGAGAAGCTGAGCTGTGATACAAAGCCAAAAAAAAAAAAAAAAAAAGAGGCTTAGACAATCATAATCCTAATCATATGGGGACAATCATGGCCAGGAGCTTGTCAAGAGTTGGGCCTTCCTGTATTGATCTGTCATGTAATGTGCGTTGCCCAAGAAGCAGTGGATGTAGACCGCTATGCTACTGAGGAGATCTCTGAAGGTGACACCTGTTGATGACAGCACTCCCAGCGGCTGGGGCTACAAGTTCTTCCATTAACAGAATCTGGGTGATACACCACAGTGTCCATCACACCCAGGTTATGAGAAACCCAGCACTAGAGTCTTTAGCTTTCTCCCTTCAATTTTAGCCACTAAAGTAATTTTCAGATATCACTTTTAAAATCTAAGTCTAAGACCAATTTAGAACAATTTAATTCATATAGTTCCTGCCTCACTTATATAATAATATATGCAGTTTACTAAGTGTAGGTTAAGCAATTTATATTTTGAACTTATTTTAAACTGATCCTTTAAAAATAATATTATTTTAACAATTGCACTTATCCAGTGAATGGTTTCAAACAGATATTAAAATAACAAGAAAGTTGTTAGAATGAAGGAAAAGATGACCTCAACACTACAAAACTTGGTGAATCCAAAAGGGAATTTCTTTTGCCCTGGTTCCATTAATGTAGCCAAATGAGTGACTGGCATGGAACAAAAACAGCAATAAATAGAAATAAAACATGGCATTATTATCCTCTTCATTATAAAAGATAACTGAAATAAAACAAGATGAAAGATAATAACATATTTTTCACGGACAAAAAAGTTTTTGAAGTAGTGAAAGTAATCTCTTCATTGTTAGAGATTTTTACCTTTTGTCAAATTAGGTTGTTAGTGAAATATTTTTACGCCTAAATCTAATTATTCAAAGGGGAGAGTACTATTTTCAGAATGCCATCTTTAATTCTCTAAAATGTCTTTGTTCGGTAAGGCCCTGAAGGGATGAATGATAGCCTGGAGGTTTTCAATAAATAATGACAATTTATCAATAAGGAGCTTTATTTTCAAGAGATGAATAGCTAGATACAGCTGTAACATTAATTTCCAAATCCTCAAGACAAAATACCATTGCTAGAAATCATAAAATTTGGAGAACAAACTAGTTCGGGGGGGAGGCAGAGGGAATGGGAACAGAGCAAATATACATTTTATTTTAGACATGTTGCTTTTGCAGTGCTGTGGCACATCCAAGGAGACATAGATTAAGCAGGTTGCTAGAAATACAGGTCTGAGGGCACCTGGGTGGCTTGGTTGGTTGGGCGGCTGCCTTCGGTTCAGGGTTCAGGTCATGATCCTGGAGTCCCGGGATAGAGTCCCACCTCAGGCTCCCTGCTCCACGGGGAATCTCCTTCTCCTGCTGTTCTCTCTCCTCCCATGCTCTTTCTCTCTCTCTGTCTCTCAAATAAATAAATGAAATCTTTAAAAAAAGAAAAAAAGAAATACAGGTCTGGAGCTCAGAGAGAACAGATCAGACCCACTTGAGCAGAGGTGTCTGCTGCCCTAGGTTAGGCTTTCTTAGGTTAGGAGATGTATCTGGCATGTTTCAGAAAGAGGGGGTGAAGGAGAGTGAGTCCCCTCTCTGGAGAGTAGTAGACAGTGTAGTCTGTTGAAAAACTTATGTCCAGAATTAAGTTCCGTCATTAGCTATTTGACCTTGAATACATCTCTCTGAATCTCAATTTTCCCTGTTATTAAAAATGAAAAAAAAAAATCAAAACCTATTAATGTTCTCTTGAAGAATGATTTTCATCAAACATAGCATAAATGTGAAAACATTTCATAAATTTAAAGCTGTTATTCAAATACGTATTATCATTATAATAAAGAGTGTGTATTGTATATATATTGAAACATTTAGGCTTCAAAGAGATGAAGTAAATTATTCACTTACTCAACATCTGTTGTGTAAGGCACTAAGTTAGTTCTGGAGAGGGGAAAATGAGGTTTCTTTTGTAACATGGTTTACAAGTCCTATCTAGAAGAAATAATGCATGCATGTCACAGGTATAAGTAGGTACAAGAGTAAACAAAGAATGTTTTAAGTGAATGAATGAATGAATGCGCAGAAGAGAAACCTCTAATCCAAACTCAAAATTTCCAAAAACAAAAAAGCCTTCTTGGAAGGATCTGCCTTAAAGAATAATAAATTGTTCTTGTGATAAGGAAGGAGCAATGGAAACTAAGAAATCCCAAGCCCAGGCAATGTCAAGAGAAAATGTTGAACATAAAATGCTTGAGAGGTATTGGCATAAAATGCTTGAGAAGTAGAGAGGAGAGGAAGATGGAAGTCAGATGACCTATGCTATGCTAATTTGCTTGAATTATGATGACATCATAATTATAAGAGAGGGGGTAGGGTGATCATATTTGCCTTTTAGGTGAGCCCTCTGACAGTGGTGTGGAAGTTTTACTTGAAGGAAAGGAAATTGGAATCAGGGAGACAAGTCTGGAATTTATAGCAAGAGACCAGAAATAGATGATGGGCACTTGAATTAACTAAAGAATTAATTTGAATTCAAAATATTGGTCACTGATTGAAGGGTGGAAAGTAAAAAAGAGGGAGGAAATAAAACCGTCTCCCTCGTATCTGAATGGATGGTTACAGTAACTGCTGAGATGCAAAATGATGAGGAAGAACAAGTTTAAGGGAAAGGAGAATTTTTATTTAGGTATTTTTAATTCAGAAGTGACTTTATGATATTTAGGCAGACATGATAGCAAGAAGTTGGATACCTGAGTCTCAAGCCCAGCAAACAGAACCTCTTCTAAGAGAGTTTTAGGCTAGAGATCTAGATTTGAGAAGCATCAGTAGAAACAAGATGAGACAGTGGATAGAAAGAGAGAGGGAGATGATAGACTTTTTTAAAAAGACTATATTTATTTATTTGACAGAGAGAGAGAGCACAAACTGGCAGAATTGCAGGCAGAGACAGAGGGAGAAGCAGGCTCCCCACAGAGAAGGGAGATTGATGTGGGACTCAATCTCAGGACCCTGGGACCATGACCTGATTTGAAGGTAGACACTTAATCAACTGAGCCACCCAGGTGCCCTCAGATAATAGACTTGAATATTTTGTTAACTATATCCATAGGGCCTAGAATAATGGGTGGTACTTAGTAGTATCCGGTGAATATTGATTAAATATGAGAAAATTTAAAGTTGTGAAAATAGATGTGCACACTTAGAGAAAGACACTAAAAACGAGCATGACATTGTGGGTTGAAGTGGAAGAACATCAATATTTAAGGTATTGGCCACGGACACCCAGAGGATAAAGAATGGGAATATATAGAAGAATGAAGAGAATTGACTAATGGGTGATATTATGAAAATCAAGAAAGAATAAAGCTAAGGTAAAAAATAAAAAGTTCAATCCCTCTGTTGTTCCAATTCATATGACATTGTGGAGCTATCAGTTGTCTGCTATAGCAGAGGTAGAAGTGGAAGTAGTGGGGTGCATGGCTGGCTCAGCTAGTTAAGCATCTGCTTTCAGCTCAGGTCATGATTCCAGGATCCTGGGATTGAGTCCCTCAAGAGGATCCTTGTTCTGCGGGGAGTCTGCTTTTTCCACTCCTTCTGCACCTCCCCCTGCTTATGCTCTCTCACTCTCTCTCATAAAAGAAAAAAAAAAAAGAACTGGAAGTAATTAATTGGCTCTTCTCTGAGATTGGATTTATTAATATGGAATCTGAAGTATATAGGCTTATGACTATCACTGGGCACCTTCCCCATCATGTGGAGAAATCCAAGAGAATGAAATATATTCCATAGTTGTGCCCTTGTAGTATTTTCCATGTAGCAGCTTATCTTTTTAAAACTTAAACGAATATTGTTCTTACATGCTTGAAAGTCTTTCATGGCTCCCACTGAACGTATTTTCTTATACATTGGCCCCTGCTAGTTTCTCCAACCACATCATGTTCGTTATTCCCTTTTGCTTCTCATACTAAAAATCTGTTCCTAACTTCTCTTTCATATTTTTTTCCTGCTCTCTGCAACGTTCTTTCATTCACATAGTCGTTCTTTCTCATCTTTTAAGTCAGTGTAAATGTCACTTCTTAAAAGAATTCTCTAAAAACAGAGTAATTCAAAACAGGTTCCCCCTACTTAATCTCTTAGCACCTCATTCTCCATATACTTATTTGCTTTTCTTCTCCTTTTTCTTTGATTATTTATCATACACATTCTCCACAGAATTATAATCTATAGAAGGGAGGGACTATATCTCTGTGGTTACTTCTTCATACCTTAGTGCCTACCTCAATATATGTAGAAGGAAAAAACAATAATACTTGCTTAACTGTAAGTAATCCATTTATCTCTATAGATGGAGCTTGAGGGTACACAGCAAAAAAGAGATTTTTAAAATATGCTATTTAACCACCTGATAAAACTGATACTCTACTTTCAATAGAAGAAGGTTGTGAACCTTTTTAAAAATAATTGATTTGAAAATAATTGATTTGAAAGCAGAATTAACTACAGTGATATTTGAGATATCAAAGCAAAAACAAAAACAAAAACAAAACTAAACTAAATGAAGGTTAATTTTTTAAAACACAGAATTGTGTAATTGAAATGCAGTATGTCTTGCTAATTCATCTGAGCCTCTTTTTTAGCAATTTTCTGGGCTTGTAATAAAATGTGCAACCAGAAACTCTCACACTCTTTGTAGACATACATTAATGTGATAGTAGAACTTCGTAAATTTAACAGGTCTTTACTATTTTACTTTGGTTCTTTCCTCTCACCAAATAACCCTCCTCCCACTGCAAATTGTGTCTCTTGATAACTCCACAAATCCCAATTTAGCAAATCTCTAATGGGTATCCATTATGGGCTAGAGTATTATAGTGTTGAAATCAGAATACACATTAGTAGGAGTATTTTTGTTCAAGTTGTTTATCCTCTATTTCAGTAGTATTACAAGGAAAAAGTGAACCATCTAAATGCTAGCTTATGTGATATAAATTAACAGAATAAAAGTGATGCAGCCAAGGAGGCAATATCTTCAAAAAGATGGTTAGGATTGGGTAAATCAGAAAACATGGAAGATGAATGACACTCTGTTACATAAGAATATTTAGAAGGCTCCTAAGGAAGACTGCCCCTGGAACATACATACAAAATGGGGCTGTTGATCATAATAGAGTAGAGAAATGTCCACCAGCTGTAAAGCAAAATTAAAAGGGAGTCTTTGCTTCAGATGGGAAAATACCCATGTGTATGAATAAATGATGGTAGTCATAGATTTTCTGCTTGAGTAAATGATGGGTGAATTACTCAATAAGCAGTCCGTGTATAGAAAAAGTATGGTTTCTTATCACACATCCTCCTTACCAAGATGCAAGCATTTGCATAGAAATGAATTGATTTGAGAAAGGGCAAAAAAGGGAGAAGCAACAGAGAGTGATGATGGAGGTGACAAGAGACTGCAGAGGAAAATATCCCATGGATTTGTTTAATAACACTCTATTCCACTTATAGTATATAGTGCCTTTGGTAATTTAACTCATGCGGCCACCTCACATCCATGTCATTTTAGATAAGGAGGAGAAAATATGATTTTAAAAGGGGAGAAATGACTACTTTGTATCTATAGATCATTCATCCTATGAAGCTTTAATAGAAAAGTTATATATATTGCCATTTTAAAATAGGTAGCTGTCCTCTTTTAAAGAAACTTAAAGCTGATCCTGCAAGTAGAAATTTCTCTTATGTAGAATCTGAGTGGGGTTTTTTGGTGTGTGTGTGTCTCATTTCTTATTATTTTTAATATTTTGATGTTTTCAATAAAAAATACTTTAAAGGACATCTTTTTTTTTCTCTGTCCAATGTATCTAATTGGAAGTAAAACTATGTGGTTTTAGAGAATTACATCTTAAGTGGGAAATTACTTTGGACCCTTCCTTTTCTTTTTCATCCTCAAATAATTGCTATTGTGTATCTGAGAAAGTATTACCTAAAAGTTTTAATAAATGTTTTTTTAAAAATAGGTAAAATTAGAAGTTCTGAGATAAAATTAATTGTATTCTTACCATAGAGGCTTTGTAAAAAAAAAAAATATGTTAGTGTGCACTGTGAATCTTTTGGAAGTGGTATATTATCAAAATATTTTTTAATTTCTAGATTTCAGGACTTTTTTGAGAAGATTCTTAAAAAGCTAGTGTTTTGCAAAACATAAAACCAAATCTATTACATTAGGAAACCGCTCGTTAGAAGCTAACATCTAAATGGTTTGCATTTATAGGAGTAATCTCTGCTTTATGAAATCTCCAGATAGAAAAATCCCAAGTGGAAATACTTTTTAAAGGGATTTAATACAGAGCTCTTTCTTTTTTTTTTAAATAAACCTTAGATTATTTTAAAAAACTTTTAGATGGATACTATATGAGAATGATTAAGAACCAGATTTTGGAGTCAGATGCATCTGAATTCCAAGTTCATCACTAACTAAAGGTATGACTTTGTTCTCCAAGAACTTATCATTATGTCTCTAATATGGAACCAACAGCAACTCCTTCTAGTATGTGTACAAATAAAATGAGATAAGCATGCATTAATACTATACACAGTAACTAATAAAAACACATGTTGTTATTCTCATATTGAATTTTATTATTATATTTAAGAAGATATGATGTGGTATATATAAACGTAATAAGTGTTAGCCACTAACAATTAAAAGTCAGTCTGAAAGAACTGCATAGTCTGAAATTACTCAAGACCTTTTCTGTTATATTGGTTATTATATTGTGAAATTTAGGAAGTCTCTGCTCCAAGCCAAGGGGTGGGTGAGTTACTGGAGTATCTTGAGATGAAAATGACACATCCCATTGGTCAATCCCAAAGCACAATCCTTATGTTTAATGGCATTATAATAAATTTCAATATCTAAAGTTCACCAATAGAAACCTATCATGTTATTCATATAAAAGCAATTCTAATATCTTATCATACCCTGTGGGAACATTCCTGTATAACTAACTACAATGGTATCACATATACTATTTAGCTTGCCAAGAGTGCAAGAACTATTTTATAATAGTGTATAGCAGTCTCAAGGTAAACAGTATGTATAAATGATGGAATAAGCATGGAAGTCTAGAGCTGACACACACAGCCTAAGAGGGCATCACATAAAATATGTTGTAATAAGATAAACTAAATAAAACATTTTATGCATATTTATTAATCTTAATTGCTAGTTAGGGTCTTTCAAATTATAAGGATCATATTATCTCAGCAAATGAGCAAATATTCATATTATCTCAGCAAATGGTGAATTATTTAAGAATACAAAGAGAAGTAGGGCACACTTTTATCTCAATCTGCACTGCAAGAAAAGCAGAACACGATTTATGATGCATTAATAGTTCTAATAACCTGATAGCACCTCATGCTTTCGTTCTTCTGTAAAGACGATGGCATCCGTGTTTCATATTCTAATATTCTTTTTTTTATTAAATTTTATTTTTTATAAACATATAATATATTTTTATCCCCAGGGGTACAGGTCTGTGAATCGCCAGGTTTACACACTTCACAGCACTCACCATAGCACATACCCTCCCCAATGTCCATAACCCCACACCCCCTCTCCAAACCCCCCTCCCCCCATCAACCCTCAGTTTGTTTTGTGAGATTAAGAGTCACTTATGGTTTGTCTCCCTCCCAATCCCATCTTGTTTCATTTACTCTTCTCCTACCCCCTTAACCCACCATGTTGCATCTCCTCTCCCTCATATCAGGGAGATCATATGATAGTTGTCTTTCTCGGATTGACTTATTTCGCTAAGCATGATACCCTCTAGTTCCATCCACGTCGTCGCAAATGGCAAGATTTCATTTCTTTTGATGGCTGCATAGTATTCCATTGTGTATATATACCATTTCTTCTTTATCCATTCATCTGTGGATGGACATCTAGGTTCTTTCCATAGTTTGGCTATTGTAGACATTGCTGCTATAAACATTCGAGTGCACGTGCCCCTTCGGATCACTACGTTTGTATCTTTAGGGTAAATACCCAGCAGTGCAATTGCTGGGTCATAGGGTAGTTCTATTTTCAACATTTTGAGGAACCTCCATGCTGTTTTCCAGAGTGGTTGCACCAGCTTGCATTCCCACCAACAGTGTAGGAGGGTTCCCCTTTCTCCGCATCCTCGCCAGCATCTGTCATTCCCCGACTTGTTAATTTTAGCCATTCTGACTGGTGTGAGGTGATATCTCATTGTGGTTTTGATTTGTATTTCCCTGATGCCGAGTGATGTGGAGCATTTTTCATGTGTCTGTTGGCCATCTGGATGTCTTCTTTGCAGAAATGTCTGTTCATGTCCTCTGCCCATTTCTTGATTGGATTATTTGTTCTTTGGGTGTTGAGTTTGCTAAGTTCTTTCTAGATTTTGGACACTAGCCCTTTATCTGATATGTCATTTGCAAATACCTTCTCCCATTCTGTCAGTTGTCTTTTGGTTTTGTTAACTGTTTCCTTTGCTATAAAGCTTTTGATCTTGATAAAATCCCAATAGTTCATTTTTGCCATTGCTTCCCTTGCCTTTGGCAATGTTCCTAGGAAGATGTTGCTGTGGCTAAGGTCGAAGAGGTTGCTGCCTGTGTTCTCCTCAAGGATTTTGATGGATTCCTTTCTCACATTGAGGTCCTTCATCCATTTTGAGTCTATTTTCATGTGTGGTGTAAGGAAATGATCCAATTTCATTTTTCTGCATGTAGCTGTCCACATATTCTAATATTCTGACTCTTTTTTTTTATGCTTTCAACCACACAATTGATTCTCTGTGACCTACAAATACCCCCCTAAAAAGATATTATTGATTTGGCCATTGACAATCACTATAGCATGCCCATTAAGCAGAATTCTCAAATGGTCAGTCAATTCCTTTTTGCATAGTTATTAAGCACCTAATTTTGTGTTGGTCACTTTTATAGGAGCAATTTTCTCAGTGGGGACAAAATAGACATGATTACCACGTTATGAATATTTTAGTTCCAACAGGCAACTGAGCAGGGTGACATTATTATGAAGCATAATGCATGGTGCAAGATAAATCATGGAGAAATCTGGGATTCGCTAGACACTCAGTAAAGTCTGCAATTTTTTTTCAGTGTAGCATATTTTGATTATTAATAATAATTATAATACTAGCATAAGGCAGATATGTTTACTGCCTTAGGTAATAAGATATAAACTAGCAACATGTATCCATACATTAAACTTAAAATTTAATTTTACAAGCTGAAGGTTTGCGGCCACTGTCAAACAAGTCTGTCACAGTTATTTTCTTATTTTATTTTATTTTATTTTATTATTTTTTCAGTGTTCCAAGATTCATTGTCTATGCACCACACCCAGTGCTCCATGCAATAGGTGCCCCCTTAATACCCACCACCAGGCTCACCCATCCCCCCATCCTACTCCCCTCCAAAACCCTCAGTTTGTTTCTCAGGGTCCACAGTCTCTCATGGTTCACCCCCCCACTCCAATTTTCCCCAATTCACTTTTCCTTTCCTTCCCCTACTGTCCTCCATGTTAATCCTTATGCTCCACAAGTAAGTGAAAACATATGATAATTGACTCTCTCTGCTTGATTTATTTTACTCAGCATAATCTCCTCCAGTTCTGTCTATGTTGATACAAAAGTTGGGTATTCATCCTTTCTGATGGAACTGCCATTTTTCTAATAGCATTAGAAAAGCTCACTTTGTGTCTCTGTGTCACATTTGGGTAATTCTGGTAATATTTCAAATGTTTTCATTATTAATCAAATTTGTTATGATGGTCTGTGGTCAGTAATTATAACTCACTGAAAGTTCAGGTGATGGTTAGCATTTTTTAGCAAGAAAGTATTTTTTAATTAAGGTATAAACTTTCTTTTAGACATAATGTTATTTCACACTTAATAAACTACAGTATAATGTAAGTATAACTTTTATATTGTATTGGAAAACCAAAGAATTCATTCAACTCACTTTCTTGCAATATCTGCTTTATTGTTGTGGTCTGGAATTGAACCCTGAGGTATGCCTGTGCCTTGCATTGACTGATTTCTTTAGTTGAGTCTTACCAAAAGAAGCATCACTTTTCCTCTCACTTCTTCAATGACACTTCTTACTACTTTCCCTCTGGACATTATATTCCAGGAAAAATGCTGTATGTAAATTCTGTTATTTTTCTATTTGTTTTATAGAAGAGGAAAATCTTACAAAATTTTCATCAAGATGGAAACTAGTAACTAAAACAAGCCCCAAGAACCATCCTGGGGAAAGATCTATCACAGCATCAGGTTGTTTTCCCAATCTTTACCTCTGCTTTACCTTGTACACATTTTAACTTTAAAAGGAATTTTTCCATTTCATTATTCAATGCTCTTATTTTATTTATTTATTTATTTTTTTGCATTTCCTCTCAGTTTTATCATGTGTCTTTTCTTCTCTCTGGCCATTCTACTTTTTTTTAAATTGACATGTGCCAAATCACCTACTCCATCACTGTTTGATGTCAAACTAACTTCCGTTGAGATGATGTTTTAGAACATGATAAAATCTTAATACCAGTTGTACTCATGCATGAATTAAATACATATTCCATTGAACAAATATTTACTAAGCACTTAAATATGTCAACTGGTAAGTTAGGTGCTATAGATAGAGCAATGAAACAGTAGAATAAAATAAAAACAGACAAATACTCTTATTCTCTTTGTGTTTATAATGGGCAAAATTCAGTTTGCAGATAGGAATATGCAACTCATGTAATCAATACAATCTTGCATTAATAGCATAACATGCAGCTATTGGTTAATATAAATCAACATAATTTAGTTCCAATTTAGTAGAAAGTAATGTAGAAAAAAATTTTAGAGTGACTACTCAAAAGATCATGGTTTGTCACTTTTGTAGTTGAGAACACAATTATTTGTGATTCTTTCTTTATAAGGCCTTTTTGATTGTCACTCACTATGATATATGTATGAATAAGAATCTATCATAATATCTCAATTGGCATTAAAAAGAAACTAATTCAGCAGAGTTGTCCTTGCCTATTCGTCAGAAAAAGGTATTAAACTTGCCTTTTCCTAAACTCCAAAATTTTCCCTTTTCTCCTGGGTTTTTTCCTCCATGAAATTCCTACTGTCTGCTTTACATTTGTTAATTCCTATCTCCTGGTATTGCTTGTGAAACATTTCAGTTTTTCAAATTCTGTTTCATACATAAATTTTCTAACCAGGTTTCAAACAAAAGTGGCTAGCACATTGCTTTCCTCATCACAGCCAAAAATTAGAAAACAAGAAAATATTTGGCATTTAAAAACATCTGTTGTCTATTCTTCTTCTCAAACCCAATGAGTATTCTGATGATAGTTCCTTTAAGTTCTCCAGCAGGCATGTTACTTGGATCTGTTTCACTTAGATCATTGGCTATGGCCTTGTCTTGTTCTTTCACTGGGATAAATTCTTCCATCTTGGCATTTTGTTTAAGTTCCTGCCTACTTTGTGTTAGAAAAGCCAGTTATGTCACCTGCTTCAGAAAGTAATGGTCTTATGAAGAAAAAGTCATGTAGTGTCCAGGGCCTGGTGCTTCAGGGAATGTCTCCAGTGTATGCTGTGTGTCCTCTGCTACTGTGTTTTGGCAGCTCTGTCCTTTGAACCAGTTGTCTACAGAAGCTCTCATTGCCTGCTATGAACATTGTTTGGTCCCTAGAATGAGTGTGGTGAGTTTTAACTAGGTATCCTCTGGTCTGCTTGTGAAATGAGACCTGACACCACCTCCACCAGCACTGAGCCTCTGCAGAACTCTTTGATCAGGAGATGTAGTGTGGGCAGCAGCTTGTGCTGGTCTTCTGAGGAAAGGGTCCCCTGCATTGGGACTGAGGCAAATGTGACTGAGGAGGGCATTTCTGCTGAAGTGCAGGGGGATGAAGCTTGGTGTAAGCAAGTTAAGCAGCCAGTGTTGGTGCTGCACTGCTTCCTGCAGGTAGCTCTGTGTTTATACTGAGGGGTGGGGGTGGGGGTGGGGGTGGGGGTGGGGCAAAAATGGTGCCATCCAGCTCCTTTGTTCCCAGAGAGATATCTCTGTGAATGCTGCCTCTCAGGAATGTGTTTCTAGAATAGAGAATAATCTCCACAGAGTGACCCAGGCATTCTTCAGATGGCTGTTTCATCACATCAAGCTTTTTTTGAAATTTAATTTTATTTATCTTTGGGATAAATACCCAGTAGTGTAATTTCAGGGTCAGAGGGTAGCTTTATTTTTAATTTTTTGAGGAATCTCCACACTGTTTTCCAAAGAGGGTGAGAGAATCTTAAGCAGATTCTGCACTGAGTGCAGAGCCCCATGAGGGTTTCAATCTCACAAGCCTGAGATCATGACCTGAGACAAAGCCAAGAGTTGGGAACTTAACTGACTGTGCCACCCAGGGACCCCTTAACACTAGATATTTATGTTATTTCCATAACCTGGAAAAGTAAAATATACATGAGTCAGATTCTTTCAGTTTCTAGTGGCAGAAATTCTCCTCAAACAACCTTCATTCATTTACTCACTCATTCATTCACTTACTGATTCGTTCTACAACTATTTATTGAATGTCAGTCATAGTACTAGGTTCTGGGGCTATTATATTGAACAACACACAAAGAACGATTCTTCCATAATGGAGCTTATATTCTTGTGGGAGAAAGAGACTATAAACAATTAAATCCATAAATGAGAGAATACAGTTTTTTTAATTTTTATGATGCAAGTGTATAGAGACAAAGTAACTGCTGAAAAAAATGGTACTTTAGTTCTGTGGGCAGGTAGGTCCTCTCCACAGAACTGCTATCTGAGCTGGGCTTAAGAAAAACAGCTTATATTAGGACATGTAACTAAAACACTTGTGTATAAAGCTGGTTTCAATATGCATAAATCTGTCTTTATGTATTTCTCTTTTGGCTCAGTTTATCTCTACCTGGATTATCCTATAGAAAAGCACTCCATGTGAGAAAGACAGCTACTAGCTACTTTATATCCACATTCTCTTTGCAAAAAGAGATCTCTCCCCTAAGAATTTCCTAGTACTGAAGGGGTAACATGCTCATCCCTGAAACAATCACTGGAGTCAAGTGGATAGTATTTTTGGCTAACTTGGGTTATAGGACTCTTCTAGAGTTAGGAATGGGTACTGTAATGGAGAGACGTTTTAGAAATAGAAGTGAGTAGAGGTATTCTGCAAAAGAACTAGATAAAGGAAGGAAATCATGTAGAAAGATAAGGGAATGATGTAGACAGAAAAAAACCTGTGGTCCCATGATACACTATTGATTATCTAAAAATATCAATATACGCACTTGGGTGGAGGAAAACAGGTACTTTTTTTTTTCTTTTTGAAAATGGTTAGCTTTTTAAAGACTGAAGAACATTTAAAGTGTGAGACCCATAACAATAATGTGGTAGAAATTATTAACTAGACAATGTTGACTATAGTCATATAATTAAATAGAATCAGAAAATAATGTTAAAGAGCTTTAAAAAATATTGCTAAGCTTTTGCCTTGCAGATTTTGCTTAAATGCATTGAAATGTCTATTATATACTATGTATAAAAGTCATTTTTGAACTATAAATAATAGGATTAACAAATTTCCTTTACCTAGAATTCCAAACCAAAATAATTAGATGAAGAAATGTTATTGGACACCACTGGCTATCAGATGCAAATAAATATAGTAGAGTGGAACTTGGGGAATCACAAATAGGCAGGAAATATGAAAAGAAAAAAGATATTTGTTTTTGGCAGGAGGCAAGTTCAGTTAAGAAACTAATCTATCGGGGCACCTGGGTGGCTCAGTGGGTTAAAGCCTCTGCCTTCGGCTCAGGTCATGGTCTCAGGGTCCTGGGATCAAGCCCCGCATCGGGCTCTCTGCTCAGCGGGAAGCCTGCTTCTCCCTCTCTCTCTGCCTGCCTCTCTGCCTATTTGTGATCTCTCTCTCTCTGTCAAATAAATAAATAAAATCTTTAAAAAAAAAAAAAAAGAAAGAAACTAATCTATCCTTTGTCAGGAATAATGTCACACATTTAGACAGTTGAAAAAATTGGTAATCACTACATATGAGTAAGAAGAGACTGAAAGTTAAAGCGTTTATGCACCAAGTAAGTCAGTTTACCTGTAATTGTAAATCTATATGCTCTTTAATTTTTTTTCTTTTCTACCTTAATGATAGATAACATTAAACAGGGCATGCATTTAGAGTTGATCTGACAACCAAGTTAATTGAAATGTTAAAAGTCCAATGTTTTCAATGGGAAAAAGGAATCTTTAAAAAGGAGCTGTGTCCTTCTTAAAAGAGAGATCACAAAGCAAGTGAGACATATGATTGTGGCCATTAGAGAGAAAGACGAATGCCAGTTTGTGAAGTGCTGCTTCAGTTGTCTCAGGAGAGTAGCTGCCAAGCACACTCAAGAAGGAAATACAAAATCAGACATCTGTATGTGTTCAGCATCCACCATGTTTGCTCTGAGGAGAGAGAACCACATGAAGCAAGACAGCAAAGGTGAAATCTAGCAAGATAGCCTACTTTATTGCCATGGCAACCTAAGACTGATGAAAAGTAGAAAAACAATAAAATACCTCTGGAAAAAAAATCTGTGCTATGAATATCTACTGGGTTGAAGAAAGATGCACTCATGGAAAAAGCACTTGACATTTTTACCATTTGATGGTTCCTTGTAACAAAGCCATGGTTGCTGCTTTGGGGAAATGCTGATTTAAAAAGCATCATATTTACTAAATTATTGAGTTTGTCCTGTTGCTAAATTCAGATTTGTAGGTGAAAGCTGTAGTTTCAAATTAAAATCTTTACTGCATTGCAGAGGCCAAAGCATTAATATTGTCACTCTTCTTAATGTCTTTTGACAATCTTTTGCCATCAGATTTCACATAAATCGTGCATTCAGGAAGAAATAAAAGTTCCAGAACATTCTGATACTTTGATTAAAATTAAAGTTATATTTTATTTGTCTAGATTGGATTGTCAAAGTTCACCCATTATTTTTCAAAAATCCTCTTTCTTCAACTTGCTATTTTTTGGTATGCAGTTCAGTATGGAAAGAAATTTTCTTTTTTCTCTTCTGAAATTGTTTAACTCTCACAGTTTTCCAAAATTTTTCACGCTATAGGAAGTTTTTAGTTGTTCCTGTGATTATTTTCATTCAAATAAGACTTCCTGGTTTGTAGAAAACTCTGGGAAAGTTTGTTTTACTTTTTTTTTTTAAGTTAGCTTCATTGAGATAATTTACATACAATAAAATCTAGCTTGTTAAAGTGTACAGTTAGTTGAGTTTTGACAAATGCACCACAATTTTTTTTACATTATTTTAGTGCTGATCAAAAACATTTCAAGTTTGTACCAACTAGCTGTTGGTATAATATAGAAATTTTGTACTATATCCCACTCCTTTGTGCTATTTTTGTCATACACATTATATCTATATGTTGCAAACTCAACAAAAAGTTACAACCTTTTATTTAAGCAACAAATGTCACTAAAGAAATTAAGGGAAAACACACACAGATCTTTTCTTTATCTTTTTACTTTATATTTCTAGTGCTCTTCATTCCTTCCTTTGATTTGAATTACAATTTGATAACTTTTTTTTTAGTCTGATGGACTTTTTTCTATTTTTAAATTTAAATTGAATTAATTAACATATAACATATTATTAGTTTCAAAGGTAGATTTCAGTGATTAATCAGTCTTATATAGTACCCAGTGCTTGTTATATCACATGCAATCTGATGGACTTATTTTAATATTTCTTATAGTGCACTTGTGTTAGCGTTGAATTTTTTCAGTTTTTGTTAATTGGAAATACCTTCACTTTACATCCATTTCTAAAGCGTAATTTCATATATACTGAATCTTAACTGGTAGTTTTTCCCCCCCGTTAGCACCTTCAACGTTATTTCAATGTCTTTTCATCTCCATTGTTTCTAAAAAGTCAGCCATTAACTATCATTTTGATGTGTGTGATACATACTTTCAAGACTTCTCTGTTTTTGACTTTCAGATGTTTGACTTTTGTGTATCTAGGTGAGGTTCTCTTTGTATTTATACTAATTGTATTTATACTAATTCATTAAAATTGTATTTATACTAATTCATTAAAATTGTTGGATGTGTAAATTAATATTTCTTGACAAATTTTGAGAGTTTGGAGCCACTATTACTTCAAATATTTTTCTGCCCTTCTTTATTTTTTCTTTTCTTTCTGAAACTCTGGTTATGCATGTGTTGGAATACTTGCTATTATCCCACATACTTCCAAATATCTGTTACTTTTTTAAAAATCTTTTTGCCACTCTACTGTACAGATTTGAACATTTCTATGGCTTCATCTCCAAGTTTACAAATTTTTGCTTTTGACATCTCAGATCTGCTGCTGAATAGAGAAACTTTAATTTCAGCTATCATCCTATCAGTCCTAGAATTTCCATTATTTTTTTTTAATACATTCTAGGTTTTTTATTGAGGTTCCTTATTGGTAGTATTGTTTTGATTATTCTTAGCATACTTTCCTTTAATTAGTTGAAAGAAACAATTTAATAATTATTTGATTGTTTGAAATGCATTCCTTTAATTATTTGAATATATATATATGTGTGTGTATGTGTATGTGTGTGTGTGTGTGTGTGTGTGTATGTATATATATATATATATGTTTGCTTCAAAGTCACTAACTCTAACAGATAAATCTGAAGTCAATTTCTGTATTGGTTATTTTTAAACCCTGGTTATTGTTCACAGTTTCCTATTTCTTTGCCTAGTTCATATAGAGCAATGTGGTTGATAACTATGCACAGTAGATAATACACTGGCTATTCTGGACTCTGGAAGTTGTTTGTTTTTGTTTGTTTGTTGTTTGTTTGTTTTAGTAGTCAATTATCTCACCTATATTCACATTGTAAAATATTCTTCATTGTGTTATGCAGCTACTGATGTCTCTGGTCAGTTGTAGGTTTTTGTATGATTTTATTTTGTCTGTTTGTTATTTGTTGGATTGATTCCCTTGTGGTCTTCCTGTGTCTGCAGAGTTTAGAGTTTAGTCAATGATTCCAACAGAGGTCATGCTCAGATACCTCCAGGCAGTATGTTTTCACTTCTATAATTCCAGCTTTGTGTGAATTGAGGATTACATGCAAAGTTATGGTAAATTCACAGTCTCCTCAGGCTTTCAATTTTCACTGAGCTCTTTAGGGCCTCTTGGATATTCTTAGTTTAGCTGCCAGCCAAGGATATTTGAAGAGTTTATCATCTCACTTCTTCTCTGGCTCTCTTGTTTCCAAGAGAAATTCTCACTGAATTCTTACTTTCTCTTCTAGCTATTTTGGTATGAATTCACCACCTGCAACAGGTAAAACTGTGGGATTTCACCAACCAAACTGATGAGATGGGAGCACTGTTAGGCTAAAATGTTACAGACTCATTTTTTAACTAATGCAGTAGGAATTTTTTTTTTTCTGAGTAGATACTTCTTGAATTGCCATATGTTTTTAGTAATTTTCCAACATCCTTAAATTTGTTAATTATTTAACCAGTTTTAAACATTTTCTTCTGGTTGAAGGGAATTGCTCAACCTCTTCCTAGGATGATTTCCAGAAGAAAAGCCTTCATTTATAATACGCTGGGAAACACATTTGATATAGTTAATATATCAAGGGGGAAGAAAAAACTCTTATAGTTACTATAAACAAATTAATTAAGTCCCTTGGGAAATACTTAATATAAGCTATCATACAATTAACTCTTTTTTATATTTTTTTAAAGATTTTATTTATTTATTTTAGAGAGAGAGAGGTAGTGAGGAAATTGGGGAAGGAACAGAGGGAGAAGAGAGAGATAATCCCAAACTGAACTCTACGCTGAGTGTGGAACCTGACCCGGGGCTTGATCTCATGACCCTGAGATCATGATCTGAGCCAAAGTCAAGAGTTGGACAACTGACTGAACCACCCAGGTACCCCAAGTTAACTCTTTTAGAAGAAGACTTCACTTTTGCATCCAAGTCTTCCATAATTTAGCACAATATCTATTAATGAAATATATTCACCTTATATAGCTCATACAAGACTCTTAATATTATGGAACATCTTATCCTACTGTACAATGCAATCACTATAGCTTTAACACATGTTACCAAATGATGGATACACATGAAGCTTTCACTTGTGGTAAAAAGGGAAATATAAAACAATCAACTCCAAAAAATATTGAAATATACAGGCATCAAATTTCCTTCACATATTAGTTAAACATATCTGGACATAAAACTATCATTATTTTTGAGGGAAATAAAAATGTGCTATAAGAAAACAATATATCTTGATAAGAATAGTCATGAGCAACTTTACTGGGTGCTTACTATAGAACAAATACTATATTAAACTCCTTTATATAGATCTTAACTGTTTGATCCTCACAATAACCCAGGGGTGCATGCCATTAACAAAAAGTCCAATTTAGACCTCTGGAACAGCAGCATTGCCTTCCTGTTGCACAATAGTATTTCTTTTTTTTTTGGATGGGAGAAGAGGCTTATTGTATCTCATTTTTTTCTCTCTGTACATTGGGGATAATTTAAATTACTAACTGAATATTCTTGACATTTAATTTTAAAATGCCTTTAAATGCTAGTCTTTGTTTCCCTTAACATTAGTAATCTTAGAACACTCATCGTTGTGAAGAAAAACAGTGCAGAGACCTTAGAACATGACCAGTGATTACTTGGTGATTGATTTGAGTAATGATGCAAACTTTAGCAGGAGACATGCAGTTCAAATATCCTTTTTTTGAGATGCATATGAATGTTTCTGATCTAAATTTCATAATACTGAAAGTTAATAATAAAGACAACTCCAGAAATTGCTAGTTTTCATATTTTGTTTCTTGAGTTCTTACTTCATTCTATTTATACCTCAAATTAATGGAAAGCCTCAGACAATCTCTTTCCTCTTCTCCATTGTCTGAATTTAATCCATATTGCTCTGGGCTCCACTTGTCTGGAACTGGGACTTTTTTTGTGATTGTGGGCACTTTTAATTTTTAGTTTATTTTACTTAAGATGAGTTTTGTTGTTTTCTGCTTTGTTTTTTTAGAAAAAAAAACAGTCTGTTAGGACCCAAATGTGCAGAAAAGCTCCTTCAAATCTCCACATTACCTCTTTCCACTTGAATGAAAACATTGTAGGAAGTGAAATCTCTAAAGGAAGAATGCTAGTTAAGAAACTGAAAGAAATAGTTTTTTCTAGTGAGAATTTAAAGAATTGTCAGCTTGATGGATAGCTGACTAAATCTCTATAATGCACCCCATCATTTCTAATTTATTACTCTCTCATATGGCCCTTCATTCTTTTTACCTGTATTAATTTAATTTATGCATCACTGCCTCTATTCCTTCAATCTATTATTAGCTGATCTTCCAGGAATGATGTCTGGATCATAACTGCTGTGTCTTCTCCTCTGTCTCTGTGTTTCCCAAATATTCAAACTAAAGACCTCAGTCTGACTTTCCATGCCTTTTTTGTTATTTTTCCCTTTCACCTTTAATGCTTATACACCGTTTTCTTCAGTGTGTCAAACAACTGCTTTCATGATGTCTCCTATATTGGAATCACTTTCTTCATCTGTCTGCCAACAGTCAGTCTTTAATAAAAGTAAACTCCAGACTCATTTCCTGTAAGAAAATTTCTCCAACTGAGGAAGAGATTTGTCTCACGTTTTTGGTACTGTTTTTGAACTGTTGTGCAATGGATAAAAAATTTCCACATTCAGGATCTTATTGATCACTTTAGCAACGTTGCGTAGTGGAGCGAGCATTAACTCCATTTTATATATGAAGAAGTGAAGTAATAATTTGAGTTTTAAAAAGCACATTATTAGTAATTGACAAAAACTTTCCTCAAATCCAAGTCCTCTGTCTTTCATGAACAATTTTTCCATTACACTACTCTGCCCATACTATAAGGTATATTGAAAACTTATTTAGTATGATATACCTGGGACATTCATTTAATTTAAATAGAAGTCAGTTTCTTTCTTTCTTCCTTTTTTCCTTTCTTTCTTTCTTTTCTTTCTTTTTTCTTTTTTGTAAAATAGACAACACGTTAACACAACTTATTTGCTTATGGGAAGAGTTCTTATGTTAATAATAATATCTACATGTCATTGGGCAGCTATTTTGTATCTATAGGAATTTTACTTTTATTAGCTCATTAATCCTTACTATAACATATAAACTACCCATATTCTTTCCTAAGGTCCATTATTTGACTTGTACACTGGATTCTGTTCTGTTTTGCATACTCAGGTACTGTATCCTGACCAGTGCTTCCATTTTCTCTCCACCTATTTTTTCCTGAGTCCAAATCAATTTGGCTTGCTCCTTCCCTTCACCCAAACAGGTCTTAAAATTACACAGTTTCAGTGGTTATCAAATGCATCAGTGACCCCCATGTTGTTAAACTTATTGGTCAATTTTTTTTAAAAAGATTCTATTTTTATTATTTATTTGACACAGAGAGAGAGATAGATCACAAGTAGGCAGAGAAGTAGGCAGAGAGCGAGGGGAAGCAGGCTCCCCACCCAGCAGAGAGCCTGATGTGGGGCTCGATCCCAGGACCCTGAGATTGTGACCTGAGCTGAAGGCAGAAGCCCAACCCAGGCAGAAGCCCAACCCACCCACCCACCCAGGTGCCCCAGCTGGCTATTGGTCAATTTTTATTCTTTCTTTAGTCTGTCAGCACCATTCAACACCATTAATAACTCACTTCTTCTTGAAATATTTTCTTCATCTGGTCTTCAGAACACTAATCTTTTGTTCTCTGCCTACTCTTTGGCTACAGCTTTTCTGAATTACCTTGAATTTTCTTTCTCTAAATTAAAGAATCTCTGGATCAGTATTTTGATATTTTTTTCTATTATACTCATAATCTGTGTAATTTTCCTCATACCTATAGATTAATTAAAAAACTCATATACTGATTACTTCCAAACTTATTTCTCCAGCAAGGAGAATTCTTCTGTATTGTGTATATATATTAACTAACATTTTACTTGACATCTCTATTTTGATACGTAAAAGACATTGCGAATGTAGCATGTTCAAATCCAGACTCAGTGATTTCCAAACACAGTCTAAACCTGATTCTTCTTGTCTTCTTCCATCTTCTCTATCCTTTCAGTTCCTTAGACCACATATTAATTTCCTATTACCACTGTATCAAATTACTATATATTTTTTGTCTTAAAATAGCATACTTTTATTCTCTTACAGTTCTAGATCTGAAAATCTGAGCCTTAACACTTTTAAAATCTGAAAAGCTTTAGCAGGATTTTTTTCCCCCTTTTTCTGGAAGCTGTAGGGAATAAGCCATCCCCTTGCCTTTTCCACCTTCTAAAGGTTCTCTTCATTCCTTGGCTCCTGGTCCTATATTATATAGCATTTTCTCCCCCTTTTGTCCTTGTACTTCATCCTCTATTTGACTCCTCCGGAGTCTCTTCAAAGAAACTTTCTTTCTTTCTTTTTTTAAAGATTTTATTTATTTATTTAGCAGAGAGAGACACAGCGAGAGAGGGAATATAAGCAGAGGGAGTAGGAGAGGGAGAAGCAGGCTTCCTGCAGAGCAGGGAGCCCGATGTGGGGCTCGATGTGGGGCTCGATCCCAGGACGGTGGGATCATGACCTGAGCCGAAGGCAGAGGCTTAACCCACTGGGCCACCCAGGCGCCCCCAAAGAACCTTTCTGATTACATTAGGCCCCCAACTAATCTATGGTAATTCCCTCTCTAAAATCATTAATTTAATCTCATCTGCAAAGTCCTTTTTAGCATATAAAGTAACAGTTCACAGGTTCCTAATTCAAAGGATTAGACATATTTGGGAGGTGGTTAATTCAGCCTACAACAGATCACAAGTCTTGGAGTCATTCCTGACTCCTCTCTCTCACAGTCTATACCCAATTCATCAGCAAATCCTGCACATTCCTCTTTTGTAATAACCTATCTCCTACCACCTACTCTGATTCCAAACTTGTAGAAATCACTATCACCTGGATTAGAACAATGCTTCCAGCTAGTCCCTCTCTAAGCTTGCCACTACTATAGCTTGTTCCTCACCTACCATTAGAGAGCACCTGTTAAAACTGAAGACTCATCACATCACTTTTCTGATTATGACTTTATAATGGTTTTCAGTTTCACTCAGAATTATATCCAAATTTCTTATCATGGTTTACATGCTTAAGAATCATCTGTCTCCAGGTTGACTATCTGTTCTTGCTTCCTGTCATTTTCTCTTTGCTAGATTAATCATAAGACCTTTATATTTATATCCTTCTTTTTGCTTAACACTTTTCCTTAGATGGTTCCACAAAGGTGGATCTTTCATTACCTTTAGGTTTCTCTCATTCAGTCAGACAAGCTTCCCTGACAACATTATCTTGAATAGTTGAATGCCCCAAATATTTTGTCCTATCCTGTTTTATTTTTCTTTTTAGAAAGAAATTAACATTAACATTAACACCTGATACATTACAACTTCCTTTGTTTAATTATTATTTTCTGGTCATCTTTTTCCAAATTCCATACCAACATTCATCCTGTATCCCCATGGCCAGAATGCTGCTTGGCATATTGGAAGAAATTAATAGATATGTGTTGAATGATTGAACAAATGAATGCATAAATGAATGAATGCATGAACAAACAAATAGCCAATTAAAGATAGAGATCATTTTCCTTCCCTTACAGGCCAAGAAACTGAAACCATATTAGGTTAAGTTACTTACTCTAAATTATGAAAAGACACATAACAGAACCCGGATTTGAGTACACATTCGCCTAACTCAAAACTCCTAAAAGCTGTATATTGTATCAAAATGCCCAGTAAGTGATGAAATAACTTTTTATGTAAAAACATATTATATTCTCTTAAACACTATACAGATTTCAGGTTTTGGTACAGTTTACTGTGTATATACTGTATATAGTTGAACTTCACCAATGATGAGCAAATTTGTACTCTTTTTCACCATAAAATGTTTTTATTTAACTAACATATGGCTCTAAGAGGCCACCAACACATTAACTGAAGTTTGGTAATTAAGACATATGTATACACTAGGCGTATTTACTCTTGATTTCAAGACTGCCTGTCATGTTCTTCTCCAGATATATCTATGGCTCCTTCTTCCAACTTAAATGTCTCCCCCATTGTTTTCCTCTATCCCATGTAAAATAACATTCATACATTCTCTCTATCCTTTATCTTAACTTATGCTTTTTCATAGATTTATTTGTACTAATTGGTATTGATTTATTACATATTTACTTATTCATTTGTTTAATGTTTATCTGTAACACCAGAATGTAAGCCCAGTGAAGGCAGGGGTTAACTAATTTTTTGAATTGTTAAATACTATTTCTACATTTTTTTCATTTTATTAATTGACCCAACTAATTGAATAAAAATTATGAAAAACAATTTTAGTACAAGCGAATATAAGATAATTTATTTAATAGTTTATTGGTTGTAAATTATCAGATATGCTGTACTTTGTTAGAGATGTATTAATTTATTCCATATAGTGATGCTTAGAGTCTAACATATGCTAGAAACTCAAATATATTTTGGAAAATTGGCATGGATTAAGTGACAAATGGAAGCTGATACTATGGAGCCTTTTTCTTATCTGTGGAGCTTCATACCTACATTTTACAAAATTTCCACAGTCTGTTCCTTGTTAACAGTATTGTGGACTATATTTCAAGGACATGTTTTTGTATCTAGCAATATTGCTTATGTCTGGGAGATTCTAATGCATAATGGATATTGTGCTTAGCTTTTTTCAATTGTGTAATTTTTTTCGCATTAACTATCATTTTTAAAATGAGGTTTACAAAGACATATGTTATCTTTATTTGATATAATCATCAAATATTTCTTGCATTTTGCAGTTCTCAATGGTAGCTCATGGATGTTGGGGTAAAACCTTTAAAAATGTATTTTTTTAAATACTATTTACTTGAACAGCAGCTTTCAGGTTAGAGTGTCTCCTTTTCCCATACTATATATTTGGATAATGCATAGACCAGAGGAGTAATGAAGTCATATATCATGGAAATAGAGATATGTCATTTAAGATAAAATAATATTGGACTGATGAGTGGTCAATTAATTTTATTAACTTGGATAAAGCGAGTTAATATTCCTTAGCTAAATCACCATTGTACTAAAAAATGTATCTCTGGAGATTCTATCTGAGCTGAAATAATTTTACAAATCTATGGTTAATTAGCTTCATCCCTGAATATACCAATAATGAAGAAAGAGCTGAATGGCCTCTGAACTGTGTGTGATTCTCACTTTACAAGTGATCCAGTAGGAGCAGTGTTTAGCATGCACACAGCTGATATGAAGCTGTTGGAATCTCCTTTGCATTCCATGCTTGCTTTCTGGGTTAATGGAAGGCTTACATGTTTAGAACTGTCAAGTGAATATCTTTTTACAAGCATTATACCAATTTCAGAAGAGGGTAAAAGAACAAAGAATGTAATCTTATTCCACATAACTCAAGAGCACTCAATTATTTGGGCACTCTGAGATCATTATTTTATCATTTTGAAGAGCATGAAATTAATTGAAGGATAAAGTGGATCTGAGTTAGGCAAACCACATGATTTTATTCAGATTGCTTCTCAGTAGTGATTCCTGTTGCTATCCCAGGTTCTCCAAATGGTTTCTTTTTTTCTTAAGACTGTTACCCAACTTTCACTTTTAAATCTTATTGATACATGCCTTCTCTAGTTTTTTCATATAAACAAATACATTATTTGTTATAGTTGATATATTTCAGTAGCTGTTTTATTCAATGTCTTCTCTCTTTCATCAGAATAATTATACCTTATTTTTCCCAGTGGAATATTGTATTCTTCACTACTCCGTGTCTCACTGTCTCTTTCTGGGTATTTTATAATTTAATTGGGGATTATAAAACAAAAATGTTAACAAAACTTCCATAATTTTGTCAAGAATGGTGAAGGTCTTTTTTTTTTTTTTTTTTAAGCAGTTAAGGGATTTGAGGTCTTCAAAATGTTATACTGTGAAGGTAACATTTACAACAATGGTTACTCATGGGGAAATTAAACTCTTAAATTAATAGTTATACAGGATTTATGACATGAATATATAGCTATAATAATACAAAATGTGAGCTACTGGAGAAAGTACAGTTATTACTACAATCAAAAAATTTTTAAGTAGGTAAAGAATCGTTAATAAATTATTAGGGATGGGTTATTTTTTCTTTTTTTTTAAGATTTTATTTATTTATTTATTTGACAGAGAGAGATCACAAGTAGGCAGAGAGGCAGGCAGAGAGGCAGGCAGAGAGAGAGGGGGAAGCGGCTCCCCACTGAGCAGAGAGCCCGATGTGGGGCTCTATCCCAGGACCCTGAGATCGTGACCTGAGCTGAAGGCAGAGGTTTTAACCCACTGAGCCATCCAGGAGCCCCAGGGATGGGTTACTTTTTAGAGATCATCTTGTTGCACCTCTTTATTCTCAACCTGAAGAATATATACTGGAGAATTTAAGCAATCCATCAAAGTCCCACAATTCCAACAGTCTTTTGAGTTCCCCTGCTCCTGCTGAGATCGTCCTTTCTATGAACTCTTATTCATCAGGAGAAAACACGTTATTTGATTACTACTTGAGATCTCAATATTTTTTTGTGTGTATACTCTGTGGTGTACACAAGAGAGAGGTCTTCATAGTCCTTAAAGATAGCTGTCATGTTTTATAGGTTAATCTCTTGGGAGGTGCTTAAGTAATACTTTTTGACTGATATGATACGCTGAAATCATCAATGAAATTCCATAATCAGCCTTCTGTGACTTGTGAATAACTGTAATTTAAAATAGGGTGATCAGGTAAGCTTCATGGTCTTCTAGTGGGTCAATGGTTTGAAACAGGTAAGGCAAGGGAGCTAGCTGTGTAGACACCTAGCAGAAAGCATTCCAGGGGGATGTTTCAGGCAGTGCAGTTGGCCTAAGGTGCCATCATGCCAATTGCATGTAAGAAAAAGTAGAGAGGATGGGTAACTAGAACAGAGTGATCAAGAGGAAAATCAGTTAGGGGACAGGAACTGCAGATTACACAGGGCCTCTAAATTGTATTGGTTTCCAGGAGCTGCTCCAACAAATTACCACAAATGAGTGGCTTAAAATAACACAAAATTTAATCCCTCAGAGTTCTAGAGGCTAGAAGTGCAACATCGAGGTGTTGGCAAAATCATGAGCAAAGTTATCAAGAATCTTCTACCTCTTCCTAGCTTCTGGTGGTTGGTAGCAGTCCTTGACATTCTTTGGCTTGTAACTATATCATTCTAGTCTCTGCCTCCACAGTCACATGGTGTTCTTCCTGTATGTCTTTGTGTTCAAATTTCCTTCTTCTTATGCTACCAATTATCGAATGAAAGTTCACACTAATTCACCATAATCTTACCTTAACTTGGTTTCATCTGCAAAGACATTTTCTAAATAAGTCATGTTTTGCAACTCCAAATAAACATTTTTTTTTTGAGGATTCTATTTAATCCAATATATATGTCATGCAGAGGCCTCTGGTTTTTATGCTGAAGAAAGGGAAGCTACAGTATGATTTTGAGTAGATAAGTCACATGATAAGACTTTTTTTTTTTGAAAGGACATCTCTGCTTAGCAGAGGAGGCCATATGAAAAGATAATATACTTAATGGGAGACAATATTTGCATTTATACATATCTGATAAAAGGATAATATCCAAAATATATAAAGAAATTATACAACTCAATAGCAAACAAAACAAAAACAAATAAATTAAAAAACCCACAACAACAAACAATGTGATTTAAAAATGGGTAGAGGATTTAAATAGACATTTTTCCAAAAAAAGACAGATAAAAGGTCAACAGGTAGATGAAAAAATGCTCAACATTACCAATCATCAGGGAAATATAAACCAAAACCACAATGAGATATTACTTCACACCTGTTGAAGTGGTTATTATGAAAACAGCAAGAAATAACATGTTTTGGAGAGGATGTGGAGAAAAGGGAACCATTGTGCACTGTTAGTGGGAATGTAAATTGGTAAGCCACTACAAAAAACAGTATGAAGATTTCTCAAAAAATTAAAAAATAGAACTACATATGACCCAGTAATTCCTCTTCAAGGTATTTGTCCAAAGAAAGCAAAACACTAACTCAAAAAGGTGTGTGCACTCCCATGTTCACTGCAGCATTATTTATAATAGCCAAGATATAAAAACAACCTAAGTGTCCATTGACGGATGAATAGACAGAGCAAATGTGATGTATACTATACAATGGAATATTATTCAGCTATGAAGACTGAAATATTGCCATTTCCAGCAACATGGATGGACCCTGTGGGTATTATGCTAAGTGAAATTAAGTCAGACTGAGAAAAACAAGTACCATATAATCTCAATTATATGTAGAATCTAAAAAACAAAAACCAACTTCATAGATAGAACAGATTGCTGGTTGCCAGAGGCGGAGGACAGATATGGGCAAAACGATGAAGGGCATCAAAAGGTACAAACTTCCAGATATAAAATAAATTAGTCATGAGCATATAATGTACAACATGGTGACTACAGTTAACAAGACTGTAGTACATATTGGAAAGTTGTTAAGGTAGATAAATCTTGAAAGTCTTCATCACAAAGAAAAAATTCTGTAACTGTGTGGTGGCAGATGTTAACTAGACTCATTGTAGTGATAACTTCACAATATATATAAGTGTCAAATCATAAAAAAGTATATCTTTATTTTTGTTTTGATAAGAATGGACTATAAGAGAGCAATGGTAGGTGAAGGGGGAACTTCCAATTAGGAAGCTATTAGTCGTATTCAAGGTAAGAAATGATGATGGTTCCGAGCAAGGCTGTGGCCATGCAGGGGTTGAGAAACTGTCAGAGTCTGCATAACCTTTGAAGAATAACCTAACAGGATTTTATAACAAAATTGGATATGAAGTATGAGAGAAAGAGAGGAGTCAGGGATGACCCCAAGTCTTTGTCCTGAGTCACTTGGAAGTGACTTGGTTGTACTTTTCAGATATGGAGAATTCTATCAGGGCTACCACAAGTGGTAGTACAAAAAGTATGAGAAAGTAGATAAACATAGAATACACATTTATATTTATTCATTCAACAAAGATTAATTGTACCCTGGACCATTTTAGGCAAAGGAGACACAGCAATAAATAAGAAAGGAACTCCATAAGTAATTTTTCAAATTAATGAATGAGGAGAGAGTGTGAATATGACTTTCACCTCCAAAAGGGCTTTTCATCTTTAGGCAGAGACTTTTCTTTGCCAATCCCTTTAAGCAAGAGCATGACAATATAATAATACATTTATGATCACTGAAGTGCTAATTATATAATATGACATTTATTAATCTTCCACATGAAGTCATATACTAAGAGGTGGGCATTAGGTATATATTGCTAATAATTCAGACTTTGTTCCCACCAACACTAACCCTCACCTACCCAAGTCTCTTCTCAGAAAACCAAAAAAAATGGGGGGGCGCACCTGGGTGACTCATTCTATTAGGTCTCTGCCTTTGGCTAGGGTCAAGGTCCCACCGTGGGCTGTCTGCTCTGTGAGGAGTCTGCTTCTGCCTCTCCCTCTGCCTACCTCTCCCCTGCTTGTGCCGTCTTCTCTGTGTCAAATAAATAAATAACATCTTTTTTGAAAACCCCAAAACTAAAAAAAGAGCACTATTTGTTTCTTGGATTACTGTTACATTTTAAAAAATATTTTATTTATTTATTTGAGAGAGAGAGAGAGAGAGAAATAGCATGAACAGAGTGGATAGGGGGAAGCAGGCTCCCCATTGATCAGGGAGCCCTACATGGGGCTTGATCCCAGGACCCTGGGATCATGACCTGAGCCAAAGGCAGATGCTTAACCAACTGAGCTCTCCAGGTGTCCATTATTGTCACATTTTAAATGACTTTATAGATTTTTATAGATCGCTAAAGATCGCATAAAAAGAAATAAAAATTTTTCTTTGTGCCTTTACAATCTATTTTAATACTTTGCAATCAATGTTTTCAATAATGAAAGTAATAATATGCCTTATATTTAGAAACATCTTGCTGTTTCCAAGATTCTTTTAATTGCATCCTCTCATTCAACTCTTCTGTTACACAGGGGAAATGTTATTAACATTACTTTTATTTTGCAGAAGAGGAAATACTCAGTATAATGTCACCTCATTGCCTAAGTTTATATGCCTAGAAATCAAGGACCCTAGGTATTCTGATTTCAAATACAGATCTCTTTCTACTCCAAAGTATTGTCCTTCACTGAAAGGATTGTCTTAGCTCTATCAACACAAACCAGGAAGTTGAACAATCTTTGATTGGATTCAACTAGTGTAGATAGCCCTTCTGAATGATTTAGGAACTCTAAAATCCTCACTGGGGGATTTTTATAGGGCAAAATAGCATGTATGCATAATTATTTCAGGTTTTGGTTTAACTATGTAGATGTTTACTTTTGCTTGTCATTAGAATTCCTGTTTCTCAGTAGAATTTGTTCAATGTTAATAAAATAAAAACTAATTTGGAAGATAAAAATCACTCCCTCTTGTCTGGCATAATTAGATTGCCAAGAGCTAGTCCCAGTGCTGGCCCAGAAATCGGTGAAAGACCTCGCATATTTTCATTTCCCTGTTCTAGGAAAACTAAATTGCCTTGTTTCAAGAGGTTCAGAGTTATACTGGATTGTCGCAGATCACAGTATGTTCATAGAAACTATCTGGAGTGATGGTTATGCTGAACAAAATGCTCAAGTAGCGCTTAGGTCGCTATTGGTTTCAATGAGTCTCACTTATTACTCTTATTAGTATTCATTTTATGGGAATTTATTTTTAGCTAAAGCCTGGACTTTTCTGAATTTCAAATAATGGACACAGACAAAGGACAAAGACACCTTATAAAATTGCAGTACTCTTATATCCCTTCTGACTCCTATCAGAATCGTTGACAAAAAGTGTGAGTCAGATTGGAAATTACCAATTATTCCTTTTTCCTCTTTCCTACCTTGGGAAAAATCACCCGAGATATTTCATTTTTTCTTCTTTTTTATGCCTTCTTCACCTCAAAAAAAAAAAAAAAAAAAAGGTTACCAAAGTTTTTATATAAATAGTGAGGACACAAAATTTAGTAAACTTATTTTTAAAGCTTGTGTTAGTATGTCAGTATCATTGTCATTATTTTACTCTCATGTACTTATATGTTTCATATATTTTAGTATTGAATATGCTTTTAATAATGGTGAGGTTTAATCTTTGATTTGATAACTCATAAAAAAGCTCCAAAAAATCATTTAAAATTGAATAAATTAGCTTTGCATCTTGTATGCTAACTGAGAACCTAAGAGGATTAAGAAGCATACCATCTGAATCAGAAAAAATTTAAAAGACTTTGAAATTTGGTAAATAGCATCAGCATTAGTCATCTAAATTTTGGTTAAGGTCTATGCTCATATCTGAAAGATAGTAAAGAACATTTAGTTGAATGAATAAAAGAATAAAAGAATGATTTTGGCTACATGACACTTTTATTGTTAAATGCAAAAACCTCAGAGCTCCTGCCCTAATAAAACTTATTTTAGTCTTCACTGCTATACCTGCTAGAAACTACTGTTACCTATCTTGGAATACCACAATCATTTCTTAACTAAATTTTCTTTGAGTCTATCCTTGCTCTTGTTTGGGATATTTATTAAAAAAAAAAAAAAAAAAAAAAAAGCATCTTTACTACCTAGGAAGTCTCTTCACAAAGGTAGTAGAGAAAGAAAACTATTTTATTATTAAAAACATTAAACCGGAGTTTGATGCACATCACAGGCAATCTACTGAGAGATTACAGACACAGAAAGCGATCTCCCCCTTTTACATAGGCGAGCAAATTATATACATGTCTCCAAGATAAATGACAGCAGTTCTAGAGTAAGAGGACTGGACAGCTCCAGTCGTCGCACATAGTTCATCCTAAATTCACTGGGTAGTTGCTATGGCCATCTGTGTTAGGTTACTGGATTTATCTAAAAAGGATTATGAAAACCTTCTCATATTTTTATTGGAAGAGTTATTTTTATTTTTTATTTTTTATTTTTTTTAACAACTTGGAGCAAGAAGCCTGCTGGTTAGGCTCTTGCCCTCCCAGAGAGATTGGGAGATAGGGGTTTTATCATTCTTGATGATTACATTTCAAAGAGAGGGTTCCCAGGCCCTTGAAAAAGACATCCTGGCTTGTAAAGCTGGCAGGAGGTTTACTTAGCTTTTAAAAAGATTTACATAAATTTCAAAAAGATAATGAAAGAACTTATCAGTTTTCTAAGTAAAGTACTGTAAGGAAAGGGATGAGGGACTCTCTTCCCTTAGTTTCAAGGGAGAGAATTAAGCCTCTTATTTTAAATTTGTATTTGCCCTTATACTCCTTCTAATCTTTACACAGCAGCCAGAAAGAAAAATCCTTTCAAAACCATTCTAAACCTTCCTATCTCACCCAGAGTGAAAGTGGAATTTCTTACAACAGGCGACGGTACTCTAGTTAGGTTTCTTTTCCCCCTTCCCATCCTCTCTCTTCTCTAAATGCTCATCTCCACCACCTTCCCTCTCCTCTAATGTGCTGAACATACCAAGTAATCTGGCCTTAACTCTCTCTCTGCAATGGTCCTTTCCTACTTTCCTGCAGGGCTGCTCCTTCACCTTCTTCTCTCTGTGAAAACATCACATTCCATTATTAGGAAGAGCTCCTCTGACCAGCTTACATAATATGGTACTTTTCTCCCCTACAATTCCTAACCCCTCCAGCTCTACCTTTGTTTATTTTTTCCTTAGTACTTTATCACTATTTGACTAACTGTATATTTATTTGTTTGTCAGTGTTGCTTTTATCTGTTGCTTCCTAACAAATCACACCAAAACCTAGTGGCTCAAAAGAAGGATGACGATTTTATTAACTCTCATGGTGGCTATGCATCAGGATTTCAAAAAGGTTTTCCTCAGCCATTCTGGCTCTGGGTCTTTCATATAGTTGCAGGAACATAGTGGATGCAGCAATAAGAGTGGGACTGAGATATCTCAGAATTGACCAGGTATCTCTCTTTCTTTCTTCTTTGCATATATCTCATGGCATCTCCACATGAGCTCTCAGCAAGGGCTAATTTGGGATTCTTCACAGCATGAATGTTTCAGGGCAATGTGATCCTTTACATTTTGGTGAAAAACCTCAAGAAGCTTTTTCCAGCACACTTAATTAACCAAAATAATCACAAAATCATGCCATTTTCAAGGACAATGAACAGAGATCCCATTGCTTGATGGGAGGAATATCAGATTGACATTGTTGGAAGTGCATAAGGGATGGGGATATTGTTGGTGCCATCTTTGGAAAATGCAAATTGCCATGTAGTTTACCATCCTGTGGCACTTTTTTTGAGATTCATTTATTTATTTTTAGAGAGAGTGGGGAGGGGAGGAGCAGAACAAGGGGAGAGTGAGAATCTCAAGCAGACTCCTGCTGAATGGAGATCCTGACGCTGGACTCGATCTCATGACCCTGAGATCATGACCTGAGCTGATATCAACAGTTGGATGCTTAACTGACTCAGCCACCCAGGAGCCCCTACTATCCTGTGGCACTTCATTCTGGACTATAAGCCTAATAAGGGGAGGAACTTTGTTTCATTCACTGCTGTGTTTTCAGGACTTACAAATGTGTCCAAAATAATGTAGGTACTGGATACATAGCTAAGTAACTGAATGAATGAAATATTGCTTAAAGACCATCATTGAAACTTGTTTTTCTTCTCCTTTAAAAAATATGCACAATCATTTGCATGTCAACTAAAAAGATTTTGCTTTAAATATATTCAAGTGAGGCTTATAGATCTGCCTACAAACAATTTGTTGAAGAAGCTCTCAGCCCTGTAGGCCTTTTCACAGATAAATCTAAAATTCAATCTGATCCTGCCATTCATGTGTTTAAAATCCTTCAATGGTACCACCTAGCCTAAGGCAGTGATTTTCAAACTTTTAAATCATGGCTCACAGCAAAAAATACATTTTACATATTCCCATCACCACCCAGAACACCAGCCCACACAAATATGTACTCATTTATGTATAAACATACTTACTGGAATCAAAGTCATGTACCTTGCAATCCGTTTTCATATTCTTTTTTCTGCCCTCTCTCCCCTCTTCTCCTCTCCTGTTCTCCCCTCCAATATCTCCTCCTCTATTTTCACACCCTATTATTTTTTTTTCTCTTCGACTTTGCATTTGATTAAAAATAAACCAACGGAAAACTTCAAACACTGGTATGTATGGTCCACTGGACTGATTTTCAACCCACTAATAGATCGCTGTTTGCACCAGATCTGGTTACTTAGTAGGCACCCAAGAACCTCCATAATATGATGGCTGTCATCCTCTTCAGGCTCATTTCTTACCACTACTCTTTTTCTTATCTGCCTCTTACTGTCCATCCAGACCTGCAAAATACATAGATCATATTTTCATATGTATAAGTCACATTTGTTTTTCTCATGTGTGCATTCTCTATGTAGCTTATAATGTGGGAAATATACATAGAAACTACGAGATTTAAGCTTTTCTTTTTCCTTATATAAACTGCCCTTTGCCTTGATCATTGATTTAGGAGAATAAATAAGATGTTCTAAAAAAATTAAATAAATAAATAAATTTATTTTAAATATAGACATATATATTCTAAATATAGACTTAATATTTGTGGGATTAAGCTTTTATTTTGCTAGTTTTTATTCACTGATTATTGAAATCTCTTTACACAGTGATTTCATCCAATAATTGATAACTTGTGGTAAGTTCCCCTTCCAGTTACAAATCAACCTAATCATCGTGTCATCTCATCTATTTTTCTCCATCTTGTTTATAACAGTTCCAGACAACACAACATCAAATTTCTGATTGAAACTAGAAAAGTTCACGTATATGAACTCCACTAATCTCTGTGTAAGATGGAGTTGATTTGCTGTTGGACTGGAAAACTCTAGCCTTATCTTTGGAGATGCCTGGATGTCTGATTTTAATTTTTAGTTAAGATATGGGCAGTGGAATTTAAAGTCTGAAACTACTCTGGTAACTCCCAGGACCAGACATTTTGCTGATTGTTTTCATTTGACACAACTAGTTAGACAACCTTGCTTGGCTATGTGAGCAGGGAGGCATAAAAGACCCTACTTGGAACTTATCTCCTGGTAAATTGACATCTCCTGAGGCCAAGATCCATCATGCAGATCTTGAAAATTCAGTGTGGACAGGAAGCCCCTTGGTGTGTTAATAAGGACCTTTTGGAGCTTGCATATAGGATGTCTCTGGGAACTCTAATGCCTGCCTACACTCTTTCTCATGTCTGTAAAACTTGTCTTTATATTAAAGCCTTGTGTGAATACATCGTTTGTATTCTGGTGAATTCTTTCAAATATCCAAATTTATGAAGTCTTTGTGAACTTCCTGGACAACTTCCCTAAACACTCCAAATTATGTTAGTCTGGGACTTGCTTCCTTAGTAAACCTATACAGGTCCTAATGATCACATCTTTTTATAGGCTTAATAATCTTCTACTTAATTATTTTTTATAAAAGTTCCTGAGGATAAACATCAAACTTATAGATTTATAGCTCTTAAATTATGATATTCTTCCTCTTTGACAATTTGTACATTTGTCTATCATTAGTCATTGAACTTTTGTATAACTGACCATGATTTTCAAAGATTTTCCCAATTTCAAACCAATGTTAAGTTCTCGTTTTAAAGCTCTGATTGGTGAAGCTTGGGTTAGCTGTGAAATCATCTGTGGCCTGGTGATACACAAATTTATATGGTATTTCAAGGCACTAGGGCCTCACCCAACAGGTCTAGGTTTGGTCTCAGAGATTAGAAAATGAGGCTATTTTAATTTTTCCCTACTTAACTCTAAGAGTTTCAAGTATTTATGAGCTTAAACAACTCCATCCTACATCTTCTGCCTGCTTCCCACTAGGATTCCAATGACAGATTCTAATTACGTATATGATATTAATATTACCCCAAAGTCAACATATATAAAAGTAATCCACTTTGCTTGAAATATTATAACATGACTAATAATAGTGTCTAATATTTATCATATGCAAGGCAACATTTATTTACATACATAATATCATTTTGTGTTCATGTCATCCCTCTGTGGTACATATTTAATGACCTCTCTTTTACAGATGGGGAAATTGAGACACAGAGGCGCTGTTAGTTCTTGGGACCATAAAGTTGATCTGAAATGGAGCTGCAGTTTAAATCCAAATCATTTACATTACAGTGCTTGCAATTGTAAACAACTCTTTTACATAGTTTTTCATAAAGGTTTTCTTCTTAAATGTGTCCAACTTAAAATTCCATTGTCATCTTTAAATTAAATTTCTACTGATTTCTCACAATGCCATTAACCAACAACTTTGGATGTCTTCACACATATCTCATCCGCACTCCTGATTTCACTGTTGCTGGTTTAGGTCCCTGTTCCTGGGGGGCTAAAATGCTGCAAATGTTTCCAAATGGACTTCCTGTTTGTATTCTTCTCTGTCAACTCCTGTCCGTACACAACAGATAGTGTAATCATGTCTTAAATTTTCCTTGAAACTCTTTTCTTTTTTTTTTAAGGATTTATTTATTTATGTGACGGCAAGAGAGAGAACATGGGGAGAGGGACAGCGGGAGAGGGAAAGAGAGGTTTTTTTGTGTTTTTGGTTTTTTTTTTTTTTTACAATTTGTTTATTTATATTTTAGAGACAGCAGAGCAGGATGGGGCAGAGGGAAAGGGAGAGTGAGAATCTCAAGCAGACTCAGTGCTGAGTATGGAGCCCAGCAAGTGGCTTGATCACACCACCCTGAGATCATGACCTGAGCTGAAACCAAGAGTCGGTTGCTTAACTAATTGTGCTGACCATGCACTCTATCTTTGAAAACCTTTTATGGTGTCACATTATCTGCCAAAAGAAGTCCAAAATCCCTTTGTTGGCCGGGACATGCCAATACAGATCACAGTTCCTTTCTGCTCTTCTACTGTTTCCGAACTTGGAGACTCTCGTCCTCTCACTCTTGACTGTTTGCTTGGCCTATCCTTCATTCTCTGACCATCAAAAGCCCTGGTATTTTCTCACCTCTGCTTCCTTTCTTAATGATAGTCCTCCTCTATGGAAAGCATAACTCTGGTCCTTTACCCCAGTCAGTCTTTTAGACCGTCTCTTTTCTATCTTCTTTCACTGAACAACTACCACCAACTTAATGCATTTATGGCCTTGGGATATTAATTCCATTTTCCCTTGTCTCTATGTCTTAAATGGCAATTTATCCCACTGAAAGCCTACCTGGACAATTTATATATGGCGATTAACTAGTAAATTCACTAACATTTATGGGTTGATTATTTTGTGTCTCATAAACTATGATATTTTACCATAAGATTATGAAACACAAAATAATCAATCCATAAATGTTAGTGAATTTACTAGTTAATCGCCATATATAAATTGTGGTATTTTATGGTAAAATTGCTATTTTACCATAAGATAAGGACAAACATCTCAAAGGTTTCAGTGCAGCATAAAGCAATTTAAAAGTCACTCGTCGACTGTTTCTTAGCTGTCACAATAGAAGCATCTGGGGTATTTTTACTATGTGTCCAATCAATGTAAAACTGTATGCTAGGGGCAGATAATGACTCTGATTACAGCTGAGGCACAAAGAAGGGTACTCAAGCATTCATTTCTAAAAGCCATGGAGTTAGGAAACTGGGTAGAAGTCCTTTGAGTCTGTGGAATTAAAGGTCACTAAGCTCCTGTATCATGCTGACTTGGAATCTACCAACCTGTCAGCCATGAGGGCTTGACTTTGTGGAGTGCACTCAAGGGATTGACCTCTCAATGTGGTGAGTGATTTACTCTAAAGTGAGTGATTTTGCTTTTACAAACAAATTGAAGCCTCCTCACTCTATGTCTAGGTAGCCTGGAGTAAAGAAAACATTCTCTGGGACGCATCTTTTCCCCCCAAATATCATCACATTTATTTATTAACCCAACTTTATCAGAAATTGTTTTTCTTTGTATGAACATGAATATGAATGTGAATGATGTACAGAATGTATGGTTGTGTGCTATAACATTATTTGCCTATAGTCACACTACTACTGAGTACATACTTACATGATATAGATATTTAGCACATATTTGGTTATATAGGCATAATGTAAATTTATTATGAAGATGTAATATAAAATAGAAGTATATGCTAGAGTAATACATCTGTAAATACATTTTAATGAAGCATCAATAAAGAATACATTCTTATATTTTTTCTAGGCTTTGAAAATACTGATTTACGCTCTAATGGTCTTTGGGAAATTAATAACTTAAAGTAGAAAGTGATTTAGGGATTATTTAATTCAAATCCACTACCCAGTGCCCATGTAGTCTGTAGAACACTCCTGCCTGATGATAGCCATTTGCCTGTACATTAATGAAGTTACTGTTTGTGGCGCTGACAACATCTCTGAATGGTGGCATACTTCTGACCCCATGATCATCCTTCAGTGTACCTAGTTCCAGGTGATCGTAAGAAAATAGATGAATATTATAGTGTGAAACTTGTTGATTTAAGGATTATAAGAAAAAAGCAGAATAGTCCTACCTAAATCTTCAATCAGACAAAATTGCAGTTAAATTCTGTGCATGTATAATGTATGGCATAACTTTCAACATTTTGCTATTTTCACTAAGGATGAGTAATTTTTAAATGGGCATTTGCACTCTGGCTAATACAGCAAGACTTGTGCTATTACAGTACTGACTGTAGCAGCTTAGAGGCCAAGGCATTTGGAGTGGGTTCAAAATTGATTTGATAACTCACTTGAACGTAAGGATTATATTTTACCCAAGATGCTAGCTAATATACCATAGGCAATTGATTTTCTAGTTTAATGTAGAAATTCCCCAAATTACTCCATTGACTCTCAATTTGAGTTGATCAGAGTAGAAATCCCTCAGGGACATTTCATTAATCTCCAATAAGGGTGCAGCTCTCTGAATCATTAAGCCATTCAGTGTTTCAGTTTTCTCACCTACAGAATGAAGAGTACATGGTCCCTGAGGTCCCTCTGGCTCTCATGCTTAGATACAGTTGCCTCCAATTAATTCGTAGCTTTATGGTAATTCATTCACTTGCTAATATATGAAGAAACACTGTAAATTATGAAGACCAATTCAATGCTTTCCATATAGAAAACCATAAGTAAATACTTGTTGAATTAGTGATTGTCTTTGAGATAATTATTGATTATGGATATAAAAGCACAGTTAAAATAAGCAGTGATCTTTTCTCTAGCCTAAGCTGTGTTTATCCCAATTTCTTACAAGCCTAGAGGATGTGTGAGGTATACCCACAAAAGGACATCTTGATCAAGATGTCAGATAAATACTTGAGAAAGGACTCCTCCTAAGAGAACACATGAATCCAAAAGAAGTACGTTAAAGTCAGAAGGTTGTGAATATTTTAATAAAGAATTTTACTCAGTCAGATTGCTGTCTGTTTTCCCTCCCTCAAAGTTATATACAGATTCTGAGAAGTAGAGTCAGCAACAAAAATGGAAAGAACATTTCCAAATTAAGGTCATCACATCAAATTTTCTCCCTCTTAAAACTCCACTAAAACTACCATGAAGACTTTTTTTTTTTTTAAACACATAACATAAGGGTAAAAATGTAGGGACAAAGATAACAGGAACAAAATTTTGAAATCTAGAAAATGTAGATGGAAGAATGTCAATTGACCTAGCATCCAAATCCCATGATGGCAATAAGAAAAAGTAAAATCATCCTTATTTACACTGCAGAATAATCAAAATCCTTAGCTTCTGAGGCAAGCAGTTCTGTGGAACTTGGAATTAATTAGACATGAGCTAAAATATGGAAAACTAGGGTGAAAGCTACTTCAGAAGTCAGATACATACAATCTCCCACTTTGCACACCCAAACAGAAATCTGATGTTTCACTAACTAAAGAAAGAGCAAAGACAGTTTCTGAGCTATCTGAAATCCGACAGGGTTGGGGCATGATACAGAGTTGAGGTTGTGGGTCCCATTTCAAGAATGGGGAAATTGTTATTTTTTTAACATTTTGAATGGGATATAGAGAACCCTCTGTCCATCTTTGTGTACAGGCAGTGTTTTAAAGATTGTTGTCTGGGGAATCTCACCAGTCTCAAAAAAAGCACTTAAAGATGGTGAGTCTCTAATAAATGGATCATCTTGGTTTGTCTGGCACAGTCCTCATTTATATTTGTAATATTGGCATGGTATAAACTGTGCCTCCTTAATCTCAGAAGTTTAGACAATGACTTACTTGCTTATCTACATTTTATTAAAGCTCAGAAATTGACAAATGACAAATACAAGCTCAAAACTACCAATCAGCTTTTAATTTTCTCACTCCTGGTTATAAGCTAAGTATTATAAGATCTCTGAATTAAATAGTCTTACAGAATATCAAAATGCACACACACACATCAAATTAGCAGGGGGAATAAAACTGAAAAAGAACAACTATTAGTAATATTTTTAGAGAGACAAGAAAATTTATTACATTTATGAACCAAATAAACATGGTTTAAAAAATCCAAAGTTGGGGGGAAACCTCTTGGAATTTTTTTTAAATAGTAGAAATGAAAATAATGCAAAGGGAGTTCAAAAGAGAAAGTTAAAGACATTCTCCAGAACATACATAAGAAGAAAGAAGTTATATCCCTATATTCCCCCACTTGACATATTCAACAAAAATCTGGAGCTTAACTAATTGGAGAAATTTAAACACAGTTCTGGAAGGAGAGGGGAATGGAAACTACAGAAAAGATGGGGAAACTATAAGACCTGTTCCGGATGTCCATATCTGAGTAATAGGTGATTCAGAAAAAGAAAACAAGAAAAATGGAGGGGGTTTTGTTATAAAGAATTATTCAAGAAAAATATCCAAATAGAATGCTATGAGTTCCCACACTGAAATGGCCATTGAGTGCCCAGCATAATGGATGAAATATGAAAGTCATTAGGAAATTTCAGAACAAAGGGAACATTTGCTTTTGCTCAACGTAGTTTTGCCTTTGTTAGGCCAATCCTCCTGCTGAGTGCAATTAGAACATCTAGAGAAAATCCAGACACAACACGAAACATAACAAAACAAAAGTATGTCTTCAGTTTGCAAACATTGGCAAATGATTAAGACAGGAGGACTTGGTTCAAGATCCTCAAAAGAAGGGAAGCACAGTGAGATGTTTCTGATGTTTGGCTTCACCTTTCTCCTGTGGAATTGTGAGTTTTTAAGCCAAAGAACTAGGAAACTGAGCAGAGCTTTTCTTGTTCTCTCAGGCTGAGGGGTCAAAATTCACAGTTTAGAGTTCACTAAAGAATAAAGGCCCGAGAAGCTTCCCCAGCATTTAGTTGAGACCCTTAAAAGTTTACACTCCAAGAGTAAAAGCAAACCAGAAAAGATGAAAATCTGCTTTCAAACCAACTTCAAATCAACTCAAACTCAGGTTGGGTTAAGAAGGTATGCTCCTAGCCTAAATCCTCTCTGGAAGAATTTAACATCCAGAGCCCCAATTTATGTTTAAATTTTTTTCTGTGCCATGTATGACATTTAAATGAAAGTCATCAATATAATGGATATGGAAGTATAATATTTTAAGATTCTTAGGACATATATCAAGTGGTATGATATCACTAGACAGTGATCATTTAATGATGCATATTATGAACCTTAAAGCACCCACTAATTAACAAAAACAAAGATACTAACTTCTAAATTAGCAGAGATAAAATACAATAATAAAAATAGTTACAGGGTGCTTGGGTGGCTCAGTTGGTTAAGCATCTGTCTTTGGCTCCTTCGATCCAGGGGTCCTGCGATTGAGCCTGCATTGGATCTCTGGTCTGCAGGGAGTCTGCTTCTCCTTTTGCCCTCCACTTGCCCCCTTCCCACCACCATCTGCTCATGCTTGCACACACACTCTCTCTCTCTGAAATAAATAAATAAAATCTTTAAAAAACATTTAATTTATCTGAAAGTAGGCAGAATAAAGAGAAAAGGTAAATTAAAAACATATAGTACAAATGGAAAACAAAGAACAAATTATAGATTTTAATCTAACCATATCAATAACACATGCCAAATATACCAAATGGTCTAAATATCCCAAATAAGAGATGGAGATTGTCAGATTGGATTTTTTAAAAAGGGCTTAATTATGTGCTATCATAAAAATACTTCAAATTAAAAAATACATTAAAAGTAAAAGGATAAAAATATTTATACCTCATAATCCTTATCAAAAAATAAAGCTTAAGTGGCTAAATTAATATTAGGAAAAGTATATTTCAAATTAAATTATATTACCAGGGATAAAAACAGCCATTCAACAATGATAAAGGGATGACTTTACCAGGACGTTTTTAACAATCTCAAACTTTTATGGATAAAAATAAATGTAAGAAAACAAGTTTCAAAATACATGAAACAAAAGCTAACAGGACTACAAGAATAAACAAATCTTAATTCTCGAGATATATTTCAATACCTCTTTACCAATAATTGATAGAATAGGGAGAACAAAAATCACTAAGGATATAGAAGATTTGAACAGCATTACCAGGCATTTTGACCTAACATGACATTATAGAATACTCTACATAACAACAACAGAACACACATTTTCTTCTCATGTGGACACAGAACTTTTTATGAAGATACATTTTATTCTGGGTCACAATAAAAATCTCAACAAATATAAAATAATTCACCATTTTTTCTCATTGTTTCACTATGTGCAAAGATATTCAACATCATTGGTTATTAGAGAAATTCACATTAAAACCATAATAAGATCCCATTACACCTCTAGTAAAATAACTAAAATGAAATGCCATGCCAAATGTTGTCAAGGACGTGGAGGTACTGGTATTAGAACTTTGATATGCTGCTAATGCAGATATAAAATGATACAACTACTTTGGGAAACAACATGGCAGTTCCTCAAAAGTTAACACATCCGTGACAGATGATCTAGCCATTACACTACCAGGAATTTACTCAAGAAAAATGGAAGCCTATTACTCCTAGAATTTTAAATAAATGGGGTCATTTACTCATTTTTTTTTTTTTGGCCTTGCACTTTCACCCAGCATAATTATTTAGAGACTCATCCATGTTTAGTAAGCATCAATTGTGCATGCCTTTTTTATTCCCTAATAGTATCAACAAGATCATCAAACTGTTAAGCAAAATAGATTCTATGCTCCTAACTTGAAAAACATCTCTTCTTCATGATGTAAAATGCCAGTTTGAATTAAGGAATTCTGTGATAGAACATAATGATGCAGAAAAAGTAAGACTACAGAGAGACCATGACCTCTCGTCCACCCCAGTAGTGTCCCACTCCAGTCTGGTTCCACTCTTAGACCTGTGCACTGCAAAGGGTCTCATAACCCTTCTGTTTAAGCTTTGCCCACACTTCCCCTGAATATCTGCCTCTTGAATACTATTGGGGTTTAGGGTGACACATCCTGGGAATATCTGACCTGGGAAAATCAGATCAGGCTTTGGAAGTAAGCTCAGGAACATCTGGGCAGAGAGCTGTGGGGTCTTGGGTGCTCAGAGAAGCAGGCACTTGGGTTTCACATGGGCATGCTTCCTTGGTTCCTGGAACTCTTTTCTTCCTGGTGAGGGGAGTAGCCAGAGCAGGCCCAGAGCGAAGTCTTCTAGAGAATAGTTTCCATAGCCAGGAAACCTGCCTAGTGGGCGACTGATATGTATACTTTATAATACCCTTTTTATTTTTAAACCACTCATATATGCTGTGTCTACGTTTCTGTACGTGTACTATAATATGTATATAATAGCAAAATTTAGAATGAGAATATATATGAGGTATATATTATATACCTACTTATTAGGTATATAATAACATAAATTTTAGAATAAACATTTGGAATGTTCCAAAGACTTTGGCTAAGTAGAAAAAAAACATGTTTGGGGGCACAGTATCTGGTGGATTGGTGGGGGAGATTTGTCTCATTCTGAGAATGCAACAGAGCTCTGGTGAGATGACATGGGAACAGGAGGTTTTTGAGTATCGGGAAATGGTGTCAGCCTCTCTGAAAGCCTGAGAGCAGGGGTGGTGACTTTATGTGCATAAGATATTTCAACAGCACATCACCAGGGTGAACTGTACTGTAGGGAGAAAAGTAGATGGCCTTGGAATCAGAGACTTGTTTCTGCATACATGCCAGACACAGGGACAGAAGGAGGGAGCAGGAAATGTATTTATGCTTTGCTTGGCTTTAACTGGAAACCAAGCTTCCTAGATTGTAGCAAGTATTTTAATTTGTTGTCCATCTTGTTGCATATGTTTTGTGCAATATTAATTACATAATTTTGAAGCAGAGTTGATGCAAAATGCTGCTTAAATCTTACCACATTTAATCTATGTAAATATCTGAGATATCATTTTCTCATCTTCCCCATTAAACTGTAATCTTGAGGATAGAAATTATGTCATCGCAGTCTTCATGGATATCTGCATCTTGTTTCTGAATGAATGAGTGAATCTTATTTCTGTTTTCAAATGGATACACTGATGTTTGGCGAATTTAAACTTATGACAATTGAACATTTGACTGAAACTAGTTTTGAGAGCAAACATGGAAGCTTTAACATTTAACAGCTTTAAGCTGTTAGTTTTAAAAGTAAAACACTTTCCATGACTTAGAATTGGAAACAGTGATGTGCACAAGTGCCATGTAAGCAGCAATGTTAGATGAACTCTCACAAGGGGGAATGCTAGTTGGAATGATTGTGAGTCTCATAGGTCTGATACAGACCAAAGCCTATCTGTAAGAAAATTTTTGTTGACCTGTGGTGGAATGAGTAGAAAATAAAAAGAATACTGTGAGTTTTAAATGAAGATCAATTTACCTAATTTCATATAATGTTCTTTTTTTAATAAAAGTTCTTTTTTTTTTTAAAGATTTTATTTATTTATTTGTCAGAGAGAGCCAGAGAGCAGAAGCAGGGAAACCTCAGGCAGAGGGAGAAGCAGGGTCCCTGGTGAGCAACAAGCCTGATGTGGGACTCAATCCCAGGACCCCAGGATAGTGATCTGAGCCCAAGGCAGACACTTAACCATCTGAGCCACCCGGGCATCCCTCATATAATATTATTAAAATCACATAACTTCAGTCAAAAATTCCTTCAGTTTATATTCATGGTGAATCAATTGATTGATCTATTTATCTATTATCTATATTTTCTGTATGTATATATGTATGTATGTACATATCAACCTATCATCTATTTTGTCAAGAAGGAAACCTCTTGTCAGCTCCTTTTCAAAGAAAAAATATTTACTGCACTTAAAAATTCAAATTTGAAACTATCATGTGCAATCACCTATTCAATCTGGAAACTACGATTTGTCACTAGAAAAGTGATAGATATTATTATGAAAGTTTTTTGTACTCTCTGATTAAAAAAAACAAAACAAAACAAAACCCAGATGTTTAAGGTTAAATTATTTACATCTTTTGTCATATAAAACTGGAGAACAGCCTATCTCATAATGAACGTTTCTGGAAGGAAAGATGTGGCCTCATAGAATACAACTATATCGGGAGAAAAAAGCTACCTCTCCACAAGCCTCTTTTGAAGGTAGTACCTCAAGAGGAGCATTGCTTGCTGATATATGCAATTAGATTTTTTATTAGAGTGTTAGAACTTGAGCAGAAGTTTGGTAAGTTATTTAAAAATAACCAATTCTTGCACTCCCATCAGCGCACCTGAGTGATCTTATCAGGAAAGACATGAACAATTTATTCATATTTTTAAAATTCAGATTTTGATTTTTTCCTCTTATTCTACAAAAATAAAAAAGATATTATTCATGATTCTACCCTTTTTTTTTTTTCCTCTTTCAAATTTAAACGAGTAGAATTTGTTTTTATTTAGGCTCTTTGTTTTCTTTGTTTTGTTGGAGGAGGGGCTCTTTGTTTTCTATAGTGAGTTTAAGCTCCTATCTCTCAATGTAATTCTTTCAATCAACATTGCCATTTTCATTTTCTCTGATTGAAATAATTCTCTTTCCAATAGTAGTAATGATAATGATCATTTTTCTTTAAAACTACTGCAGTGACATTTTTGAGAAATTATTATAGCCAAGAGCAGACCTTGGGTAATAGAGGTACAGCAAATTTCCAGGTAGAGCACATCTGACTGGCTTCAAATGCTGCATAATCTTAACTGTTTTACACACAGATCTCATATATGCAAATGTATAACAATAGTAACACACTTAAAAGCTGTTTCAGAGGACATTTATTTAGAAAAGTAGGACAATAGGAATGGAAATATTCAACTGATAGAAAAAAGTTTCTCTCATGACGGAAAAGAACACTACCACCATGCTGCATTTTTCTTTGCTGTTCATGGACCATTTGAAAAAGACCGCACCTGCCGATCAATAATCCAGTACCTGTGATCCTGTTGTATGGTCCAAACCTACGTATGAGCAGGAGAATTGACATAATATTAACCCCCTAGGATTGCTCCAAGAAGAAGACTCTAAAATTTGTTAAAGTCAAAAAAAAAATTGTTGAAGTCTACAAAAAGGAAATAAAAAGTAAGAAAAGGTCTGTATAAATTATGATTTCAACAAATATCTCCATTTTATGTATACATCAGTAGACATGATAATTGTTCTGTTTTTAAAAATTCTTTCTTTTTCTCCATTTGTTTTAATAGGAAGGAGAAAAGGGAAAACAATCTACACTATTTCAAAGTTATTATAATAACAGACTAAGCTCAGTTCTCACCTCCCTTATGCCTTTCTTACCAATCCCTTTTGACCCCCTGGACTGAGAGGCATTTAGCTTCTCTTTTCCCATAATAGTCTGTTTATGTCCATCAGAAACAGTTCTGACACTACTGGAATATCCAACTTGTATATCAATTCCCCCTTTAGAATATGGACTCCTTGAGTATAGCTGATATGTCTTAGTCATTTTTTAAAAAATTTTTTACACCTAGCACAGTGCATAAGACATAGTAATAATCAACCAGTGTTTCTTACGTAAATATCTTTCGGTGGGTGATTTTTCAAAGAGCATGTTCTAGTTGAAATTTTGTGGCAATTTGAATATGAAAATAATTTTTAAAATTCCAATGTTCAGATGCCTTAAAAAGCATAAGTAGTTACTTTGCATCATTGTCATAGACTTAAATTTGTTTATGCATGGAAAGAATATCTGTAATCCTATGCTCTTCGCTGCTATTTTAAGATTTGTCCTGAAGGTGGCAACATTGAATAATGTTCTACAAATGTTTCTAAGTAAAGCTTTTATGTCCACCTTTAATTAGAGTTTTATATTTTAAAATAAATATCCTTCCCCAACACCTATTTATTCTAGTGTAGAAGAAAATATAATACTGATGTCTTACTTTTGTATCCAGTAACCTTGAATGTACATGTTGAATGAAACCATTTATAACTTTGAAGAATAAAAGTTAACCTAGATAAAAGGTTCAGGGTAGCTCTGCTCAAATTTCCAAATGTAAGATCAGTTTTAAACACAACATATGCTTCCTGCTAAGCAATTTATATCAATAGATGGGTTTAACTATAAGAGTAAATCAATGCTTGTTCTTTGAGGTGAAAATTTATTTTCCTGCAACATTTATTTAAATTTAACATTTTTAGTATTTAATAGGATACATTGATAAAGGAATACAGTTATTTTTAAAAGAACTGCTTTAACAAATAACGACAAAAAACCACAACTGAAAAAGAAATTCTGCAACCAATAAATACCCTTAAAAGCGACCAATGGTGCAATGTATTTGATTATCACACATGGGCCTGCATTGTTGTATTTTCTAGTCTCAATTTTTTTTGGTTCTAGCCACTTAATAAACAAAGCTATACTAATTCATATTCGTCCAAATTTTGAAAACCCTACCGTGAAATAGAAAGGTAGCAAGAAATGTTTTACAGAGGTTAATTGACTTGTATATGATCTGTCAGTAGCAAAGCCAAAAATGGAACTCTGTATTTTATCTCCAGATAATGACAACTGCTCACAATTATAATTCTATCATTTTATTTATAGACAGTTCAGCTGCTTTGCATAGCTTCTGGGAGAGAGGCTAATACCTGCTTTCATGCTACTTTATATTAAGATTTCATTATATATACAATTTATGTTTTGGCTTATAGCTTTCTGGGCTCTCTGCGCTAGTGAAGCATGCAATAAGAGTTCCAATGCATCACTTGTCAAAGCTAATATGCATATTCCTTCCTATTCCTTTCTGTAAAACACATTTAGAAAATTGTCTTAAATTCTTTAATGAGGCTATTCTGAATCAAATGGGATTTTTAAAAGATAATTTTAGGATCAGCAAGTAGAGACGCTACATGGTCAGATGAAGACAATGTGGAGGAATCATCAGAGCCGCATGGAATTAATTAGGTGTGTGAGGGAGGGTGAAGTGCCTTAAGGCAGACGAGAAGAAACTGGTGTGTAGGGGGCTGAGTGGGAACTGGACAGTGCCTGTGGCAGCACGAAACAGATGGAGCGTTCTGACAGGTGCGGTAAGAATGCACCCCAGACAGCATATTCACAGGTTTTAAAGATTCTGCACACTGGTAGTCTATTAGCAAAGAGAACATCTTCCAACATCACAATGTGCTGAAGTAGGGTTGCCAGATGAAGAAACCAAATAGGAGCTGTGTTAGGGGTACAAATTTCCCTGCCATTGGATCTTGAAGGGCCAGTTTCCTCTTTTCTTGGCCTTCTGTCAGGCTTACTGATGCTAGCTAGCCTTCTTGCTGCATGCAAGAAAACTCTTCTACCTCTTTTGGGAGAAGCAGCAACTGTGGGTAACAAAAGTGTCATTGATGGTTCTCAACTGGGCACGCTCCTCGGATTTCTGCAATCAGGACACTGGGCCACATTTCTGCACTGGGAAATCCACAGACTTGCCAGTGGGGCACAGGTCTTCAACCAGCCCCTCCTTTGTTAGACATGTGCTAATAGCTATGCAAATCTCCTAGGGGTTGTCCCATATTGTTTTGATGTTAAGATAAAAATAGTGCTTGAAAAAAAATTTGTCTTTCTTAAAGTGTTGCCTCTAAGGAAATATAACTTCCAAAAATAAAACTAACTTGTAGTATTTGGTAAAAGTAGTAGCTATAGTTTTTTTTTAAATTTTCTACAGAAATAATTACTCAGTACTTAATTTTTGTTCTACTACAGGTAAAATTTTAAAAATAATATTGAATATCATCCTGTTAATTTAACTTAAATAGACAATAAAAGGAACCTAGGGATGAAGCAGGTTTGTAAACATATGTTCTCTGGTTATCTTTGGGCTTCTAGATCCTTAGGAAATAATCATTTAGTGATCAAGTATGAATAAAACTGCCAGAAATGCTTTATGTATAACCGTGGAGCAACTTATATGTGGAAAGCCTGTCTTACTATGTAAACACACACACACATAGTGCTTCAGGATGGCGACACGCTTTCCTATGAAGTACCCTCTGGTTATCCATCATAATCCCTATCATCCTGTATTACAATGGTTTATTGACTTGTTTACCTTTCTTATTTTACTGTAAGTTCCCTGGGGCCAGGGTATTATTTTCTTCTTTATGTCCTCAAAGCCTCATGGTACAAAGCACATGGTAATAGATACTGAACAAACGCTCATTAACTCATAGTTGAACTAATGAGTCTTCATAAGACAAGTTGACCTGTGAATTCAACAAGATGGCTCTGGAATTTCTTTATAGAAGAGATTTGGAGATGTAATCTGGTTGATAGAGTGGGCTAAATATTTGTTCACTAGGTTGACAAGTCCAATCCTTCTTAGAATGCATGCTGTTTGAAGTGGCTACATGAAGAAATGGGGCAGATGTTTCAAGTATCTTGAAAAGGAGCATTTTTCTCCTGAAAGTAATGGGTGAAAAATTTTGCGACATACTTCAGCATTCTATATACTTCGTAAATTTTATCTTTTTTTTTTTTTAGTCAAAGGGGAGTAATTTTTGAGTAATAAACATTTGTATAGAACTTTCTACATTTTTTAAAATAATTTTTGTATAATAAGGTTTCATTTATTGCAAATGACAGAGACCCAACTCAAACCAGTTTAAGTTGAAAGGGAACCTATTGATTCATGCGAGATAACAAATCTACCTTTAGAAACAGCTAAATAAGTGATTCAAATGAAGAGGTTTCTTTCCTTATCATTTTGTCTAACTTCATATTGTATTGGCTTAATTCACAGAGTGGCTGTAACTGTAGTAAAGATCAATTTCTGGTAGCTCTATACTAATATCCTTATAGCTCTCCATCCATGGACTAAATCTCAGTGAATACTTCTGTTTGGCCCAGGTTTTATTCTGAGCCAATCCTGAACCCAGGACAATTTCTGAATCAGAATTGCTATTCACAGGTAGATGAAATCTTCTCATTAACTTGGCCCAGGTTGTGTGCTTTCTGGCAGTCAAGGGGCTGCGTCAACCATCTCTAAATATGTGGAATGGGTTCTGTATTAGAGGTGTTTTGTTTTCATTGTTGTTGTTGTTTTGTTTTGTTTGGGGGGGAGCAACAGAAAGATAGTGCTGAGATAAAACAAAAATTCCACACTTGAAATCTTAAACCTATTATCTAATTTATATCACTCATTCATTTATAATATATGTGTTGCTTATCTACTCAGATATTGTTATTGGGATAGACAGTGAGGTGACAAAGATCTTCTGTTCTCCCTCACAGGATTCCTCTCATTTATACTTTATATTTCACAGGATTCCTCTCATTCTTCTCCCTTCCTTTGCGTAATGATCTCTGGCTTTTCTAGACTAAAGACTAGAGCCTAAGTTTTAACAGCCACTGACATTTCTGAAAGAGAAATTTTCTTTTTCTTTTCCAATTTCAGACTCATGGTGTAGGGATTCATCAATACAGTGTGGTCTCATGCCCATGCTTGAACCAGTCATGTGGCTTCAGGAGCAGGATAACATTGTAGAAAGTGGTTATTCCGTCATTAAATATAACTCCCAGAAAATCAGGAGATTAGGCAAACAAAAACAGTGTTTGCCTTACAAAAGAATCAGAACACTTTTTGGAGTGCTGATATTGGTGTGGGTATCCACAGTCTTGCATTGACCAAAAGCTCAGCTGTGCTCTGATGAACCTACTCCCAAGACTTTTTACCTTATGTTCATTACCTTCAGTCAGAATCATTATTTGTCTCTCAAAAGAAGAAAAATATAAAAACAGATTATCTTAATATTCTTAACATTTAAAAAGATCAGATGATTCCCTTTTACCACATAGGAAAACTGAGGTAGAGTTGCCCAAGCATGTATATTTTATAGCAAAGTCAGCATTCAAAGTAAAGGCTTTCCCTCCCAGAACTAGTTATTTCCTCTAAATCAGAGATTATAAACTAGCAGCTCACAAATGATTCTGGATCACAAAAGTTTTTTGTTTGGTCTGTACCAAACTGCACTCCAGTGTTTACCTGGAACTAATTTATTTTTAAAATTTAATTCCCGCGGATGCATGGGTGGCACAGTGGGCTAAGCTGCTGCCTTCGGCTCAGGTCATGAGTCCCAGATCTGGCTCCTTGCTCAGCAGGGAGCCTGCTTCTCTCTCTGCCTCTGCCTGTCTCTCCACCTGCTTGTACGCTTGTGCTCTCCCTCTCTCTCTCTGACAAATAAATAAATAAATAAAATCTTAAAAAAATTTAATTTCCAGCTATTACAAACCAGTGTAGTGCAAGTGGGACCGCAAAAAAGGCATCCTTCCCTGCAAGAGATAGCAACCATTCAAAGAGTCTGTGTCTCAGGGTAGAGCTCTCAGGGGTTGAGCATTTGACTGCAAAGAGTCTCTGTTCCCTTTGCCAGGGTTCCATAGCCATGTATTAACCATTTATCTACTCGCCCATTCAAAATGCAGAAGATCTAGCCTGTGGAAGACCCAGAAGCTCAGATTAACACTGAGAAGCAAAGATCAAGATAAAGATAGGAATACCACAAAGTTCACTTAAGTTCACTTATCCTTTGGTCATTATCAGCTTACAGCAAAATTTAAAACAGCTGCCCATTGGGTCCTAAAGAAACCCTGTGCTTACAAAATAAACTGTATGAGGGGAGATCCTCCTCTAAAGCTCATGGCGGTGTAAATGCTGAGCCCCCTTCACCTGCTGCCAAGGACTACAAAATGCATAACAAGCTGTATTCCATCAGGTCACATGCTGACTGACCCCATTAAATTACAGTTCTTCACCACTTGTTGGAACTTATTTTCGAAGTATTGAGTCAATCAGCTAGACGTCATAGTCTGCTTAAACAGCCTACTACAAATGCTAATCCATCTTTAAGTGTTAATCCCATTACTTTGCTCCTGTGACACATCGAAAGGAGAAAAAAAAAGCTTTGTAAACCCTATACCATAAACATTTTTTAATGAAGGAGAATAAGGGAAAAACTCAGGCTGTCTAAAAGTGAAGAGGAAAAATGACAAGGAAAAACAGTAGACCCAATCTTAAGAGCCTTCGGCACTCAAGCAATATTTCCATGGTTGAAGAAAGCATTTCCCTAAGGAACACTTAGAGAACAAAAAACTTCTAGAAGACTGTGGTAAACCTTGCATACAAATTAATGTTGATTCAGCTCCCAACACTCCTTGGCATTCCTGTTTTAAAAACACATAGCATCTATACTAGTTTTCTAGGACAGCGTAACAAAGTACCACAGACTGGATGACTTACACAGCCTAAATTTATTATCTCACAACTCTGGTGGCTAGAAGTCCGAGGTCAAGTTGTCTGCAGAGTTGGTTCCTTCTGCACATCTTGAGGGAAGGGTCTGTTCCAGGCCTCTCTTCTTTGCTTGCACATAGCCATCTTCTGTTTATGTCTGTATGTCATCTTCCTTCCTCATGTGTCTGTGTCCAAATTCCCTCTTCTTGTAAGGATATCAGTCATATTGGACAAGGGCCCACCCTCGTGACTTTATCTTAATTAAGCCAACTCTTTATATACCCTTTCTAAATACAGTCACCTTATGACGTACTGGGGATTAGGACTTCAACATAAGAATTTGAGGGGAACACAATTAAGTCTGTAACAGTATTTATTCTACTTATATTCTATGTTGAAAGTGAGTAAATATTTGCAAAGCTGGTTGTCTTTTACTTCTCAGTCCTTTTTTGTATACAAAGGTAAGCTTGAAAACAAATGCTTGGTAAGAAAGTAGATGTAAAAGACTAAAGAATGGATAAAGATGTGGCATATATATACAATGGAATATTACTCAGACATGAAAAAGAATGAAATCTTGCCATTTGCAATAACATGGATGGAGCTAGAGTGTATTATGCTAAGTGAAATAAGTCAGTCAGAGAAAAACAAATACCATATAATTTCACTCATGTGTGGAATTTAAGACACAAAACTAATGAGCATAGGATTGAAAGAAGAGAGAGGAAAATCAAGAAACATATTCTTAACTAAAGAGAACAAACTGATGATTATCAGAAGGGAGGTGGTTGGGGGATAGGTTAAATAAGTGATGGGGATCAAGGAGGGCACTTGTTATGATGAACACTGGACATTGTATGGAAGTATTAAATCACTAAACTCTACATTTGAAACTAATATTACACTGTATGTTTGGAGTGCCTAGGTGGCTCAGTCATTAAGCGTCTATCTTCGGCTCAGGTTATTATCCCAGGTCAAGCCCTGCATCGGGCTCCCTGCTCAGTGGGAAGCCTTCTTCTCCTTTACCAATCCCCTTGCTTGTGTTCCCTCTCTCGCTGTCTCTCTCTGTCAAATAAATAAATAAAAATCTTAAATAATAATAATAATAATATTACACTGCATGTTAACTAACTGGCATTTAAATATAAACTTGAAAAAAAAAAAGAAAGTAGATGCAAGAACATATGGTGCAGAGCTCAATTATGAGTGTCAGTTTGGTGAATCCACAGTTTTGACCAATGAAAAAAATAATAGAGTACACAACCCTACCATAAAAATATCTTTGGAGCAATCTGGAGCAATCTGCCCACAACGCAAAGAATAATTCAGATAATTTCTCCAGGAACTCAGTGGGTAGAGGATGAAATACAGATTTATAAATATCTCAAAGAGTGAAGAATTTTTTTTTTCAGGGACAAAGATGTCTCAAGCAATCCCCCACTAAAGATACAGAATCAATAGGACATTTTGTATCAGCTGAATGCAGAATCATTTGAAGAATTTATCTGAAGTCGTCATGATAACAAAGATGAAGTCTAGCAAAGCCAAATATGCCCCAAAGCTTGGCTGCAAAAGAAACATCCCCTACAGAAAGATAAGCATTGCTTACATTTGTAAGAGAAATAATCAAATTTAGCATGCAGGGGAGCACTGGAACGGGGGCTGGGAGGGTGGGGGGTAGCGGGGGAACTGCACCAATCTTTCCACAGATCTGTGCGGAACTTATTTCTCAGGATAGAGGACCAGCTGGGAAACATTGATGATAGTGTGTTTGAGAATACTCAAAATTCTATCTTAATGAGATACACTGGTAGAACCCCAGTGAAATATTCTTCAGATAAGGTGTGAGGATCATACTACTTCTACAGGTGAATCCCAACTTTTCCCAACAAGGCATGATCACTGTGCGGTTATAGACATGTTCAAGTGGCATTAGGTAAAAACCCTAGAAAGTGTATGAGTCTGCCTTTCTTTCTTTTCCCCAAACTGTATCTGCTCTTCATCGAACCTCTGATATTCACACATTTGGACATATTCTTGTAAAATCTGCAAAAAAGTCATTTATTTTTATATCTATCTATTGTCTCTCTCTCACTCTGCCTACTTATCTATCTCTCTATCTACACATCATACTATAAATACTATTTTCACAATTTATTTTAGAATTTTAACTATGTCAATAAACATAGCTTCACTTCTGTAATGGCTAGATACAATATTGTAGTATAAACATAATGTAATTTATTCAAACTTCCATCTTGAAGGATAAAAAAATTTCCATTTTTTTTTTGCTTTTAGAAAAAAGAAGCAATAAGACATTTTTGAACTAATAACTTTATGTTATTTAGTGGCATAAGCTTGTCACTAAAAGACAATGATATGATTCATAAAAAGGTACCAGTAGACCCAGTAAAAAGATATGAAGTTTCTTGAGTGAAATGAAAAGAACAAGAAATGTATTTATTCACTTAGCTATATAAGGCAGAAACAATAAGGCATGCTTCAATTGGAGAAACAGACTCCCTACATTTCCCAAATTTTCTCATTACAGTACCTGAGAAAATGAGCCGGGTTAATAAATGTGAATCACCCAGAACTGTGGATAAGTAGACATATACCACTGAGCTTATCTTTCCCTGATGTTATCCATAAAATTATATGGTTTTATGCAAGGAAGTCTGTTTCATTTTACTTTGTTTTTTCTTTTTTTTAAACCTAGCATTCCATTATTTTTTCTTTCCCTTCATATTTCTTTTTAATCAATTTAGCCAATAGGATCTAGCATTATGGAGCAGTCTCCCAACAGACATGAACCTAGGAGACTGTGCTGTGCATATGTACCTTATGTGAGCGATACCCATTGAGGGCAACTGCAATGGAAATAGGGCCCATATAATTGTGTAATAGAAAATCCTATGCTATATTTTAAGGAAAATCATCAAAATATAGCTCAAAGATAATGATGTTTTGTTCATGGCAGAGGAAAGGAGACTTTCCAGAGGTGGTGACATAAATACGTCAACCTCTCAGATGGAAAGATTTTCCAGAAATTATCCACAGGGTTATACAACTATTGATAGTATTAGCTGTAAGGGGTAGGGATTTATTTTTCTGGAGTAAGAAAGTCTCTTTACTATATTAAAAATGATTTAATTAGACTTTTTTTTTAGAGCCATTTTTAAGTTCACAGCAAAACTGAGCAGAAGGTGTAGACATTCTCAAATAACCCTTGCTCCCACACATACATCTTGACTATATTTTAAAAATTACTTTTCTAGTCTCATTCTGACTCTGAATTTTTTAATTTAATTAATTAATTAATTTATTTATTTTTATGTCCCTGCTTGCAGACTAGTTGCAAGTAATTGTTGCTAAATGAGTCTAACACATTCCTGGTTGGTCACTGCACTTACATAATGGATGAGTAGGCCAATTTTTTTTCTGTTGTATCACTTAGCAAAGCCACATATAACACCTACTAGAGATGCAGATCTGCAGATAGTTCTTAAAGATGAAATTACTGGGTCAAAATTTTGATATATCTGACTTAACATTTTGATAGCTACTGCTAAAATGTTTTCCCAAAAGGCTTTCACCAATTATAGTTTTGCTTTGAATCGAAGAGAGTCCCCATTAACATACGTCCTTAAATATCTTTAAAGTTATCAATAATTAATTCTATCCATTTTTGCTAGGTTGACTGGCAAATATTTTATACTACTGCTATGATAATTTGAATTTCCTTGAAGATTTAAGACTGAAGCTCTTTCCATGTTTATTGGCCATTCATGTGTCTTTTGTAAATTGCCGTTTATATCTCTTCTCATTTTAAAATGAGGTTGATAGTCTTTTTTTCTTTAAATTAAGGGAGACTAGATCTTTCAAATTTGAGAATGCCTACCCTCTGTATAAAATACCTAGAAGTGGTAATTAAAAGATTTAATGAGACATAAGCTGTTCAGATTATCTTCATTTATCCTGTTTTAATTATAATGCTAAGAGCTAGCCAAATAGAACTTCAATTTTCTCACTCCTTTCCTGGAGATGGAATTCTTCAAGAATTTTCCCAAGTTCCCCCAAACTGGTGGTGTTGTCATTTGATGATTGCTTAGCAAATGTTGTGATCGGGGAAGAAATGGGAGGTATTAACTCTCTTTTTGTAATTGTTAAAGGTGAAATAGGGAGTTTATGTGATTTTTTATTTTCAAATAAAATTAATATTTATGTTATTATATTTTGTTATTATGTTTATAATGTTGTTTCCTGAAATACTTTATCCCTATTATATTATAGATATATAAAAAGGAACATGCATGGTTTCCTATCAAAGAGGGCTTTCTTTACCAGGGAATTTGTAGGCATTTAAAGTTTAAACCTTCCAGACATGTAGTCTGCCTTTCTCTGGGAAGGGTCATGTGTTGACCCTGGGATAACTTGTTTAATATGAACAGATAATAATTACATTCATCTTCCCACGAGAGTCATGATATAGGTTTTCTGGTTCTCAACCCCATGAAGGGGATTTTTCCAAGAATTTGTCATTCCAGTTTGCTTGATCTATCATCTGTCTATTCATCCATTTTTTTTTTTTCTTTTGGTAACAGTCTATGATTTATAGATGTTTTCTTCTAATATCTTCCTGGCTTTGAAACTTTATGTATCAATGCACAGAGTATTTAAATGACTTGCCTTTTGCTGCATTTATAACAGACCAGATTTAGTTATCATGGTCTAAGGACTTTGATTAGAATTAGTTTGTTTGGAAATATTGTTGCCTCACTGTAGTTTTGTTTATGGGGCATCTGGGTAGCTGAGTTGGTTAGGCATCTGCATTTGGCTCAGGTCATGATCTCAAGGTCCTGGGATTGAGCCCCCCAACCCCACCCAGCATTGGGCACCCTGTTCAGCAAGGAGCCTGCTTCTGCCACTCCCCCTGAGCTCACTCTCTCTCTCTCTCTCTCTCGCTCGCTTGCTCTCACTCTCAAATAAATAAATAAAATCTTAAAAACAAACAAACAAACAAACAAACAAAAAAACCCCCTGCAGTTTTGTTTAAATGGAATTCATGGTAAGACATTCTAAATATGCAGCTAGATTAGGACACAGGGCATATGCTGAAGTTGATTTTGTTCCTAATTATTGAAATAACGTTATTAAAAATTTTTAAAATTATTCAAATGTAAAATAAAGGGGCTTCTTATTCTGAACATTAATTACATATTTGGTTTCAAAACATTGTTTTACCTTGAGCAGGTTATATAATGCTGCCTAATTGTTCTTAATTTATTAGTAAAAGTACTTGCTTCAGGGTCTTCCTTCTGACATTGAGTTTTGCACTTTTTTAAGAACTATGTATTGGAACCAATTTGCAGTTTTTTAGAGAGAAAAATTTTTGGACTAAAAGACATTATGTATTGAGCATTTACTATATGTTAGTCACTACACTTAAATGCTTCCATACGTGATAATGCTGAATCCATGCAGAAATTCCATAGGATCCATAGCATCATTTCTATCCTGCAGATGAAGAAGGTGGGGTTGAGGGGTGTAAAAATACTTTCTCAGGGTCTCACAGCTAGTAAATGATGGGTTTGTCTGATTTCAAATAATAGGGTCTCAACCACTGTGCTTTATGCCTTTCCTGGCTTAGCAGACCTATGGTGGAGGTGGGTCTACTATAAAAGAGAACCTCCTAGATTCAAGTGGTTTGCATTTTTCTCATCTTCCAACCTGAGCAAGTTGTTTGTGTCATCCATGTTAGTCTCTTTTCCTATGGAATAAAATATTTGCTCTATAATGATCTCCATAACCTACACAAATTTTTGCTAACCAGGATATTATCCACGTATAAATGTTAAAAATAGGGGTGCCTGGGTGGCTCAGTGGGTTAAGGCCTTTGCCTTCGGCTCAAGTCATGATCCCAGGGTTTTGGGATCGAGCCCCACATCGGGCTCCCTGCACATCGGGCTCCCTGCTCGGCGGGGAGCATGCTTCCTCCTCTCTCTCTCTCTCTGCCTGCCTCTCTGCCTACTGATGATCTTGTCAAATAAATAAATAAAATCTTTTAAAAAATGTTAAAAATATGTCACTTAAAAAAAGGTTTTTTCTTTAGTTGTTATTATATTATATAAGGCATAACTCATAAACATTTATAATACAATATATAACATATATATAAACATATATAACATACATAGTCTGTACATATGTCAAATAAGCCTATTAATTATATTTTAACAAAAAGTATATAATTCTTCACTATGTACATTCTATTTTCACCATACTAAGATAAAAAATTTCAAAAACCAAGTTCTTACTAAATTATATATTTTTTATATTGGAGAAAACCTATCATTTTCTGTTTCCTGTGAAGATTTTTTTGTTATCTTTTAAGTGATTCATGACAAGACATTGGTACTCTATCTCAGAGTGGAACAAAGAATTATTTCTTTGACAATTGAATGGCTTGGAAAGTAGCAGGGGTTTAAAACCCAAAAATAGATCACCAACCTCCAGAGCAAGGAGACAATAGTGACTTCTTGCTAATGTCGAGTCTGTTCATAGAGCAGACTTTTCAAATATGAGCAATAAGTGATACACGGTAAAGGAAAAGAATATAGAGATAAAGGCAAAAAAATTCTTTTTGCAAAAATGAAATAATGAGCAAATTTCTCTCTGGGATATGGTTTTATATGTTGTAAAGATTTTTAAGTTCTTCTGATGTAGCATTCTACTGTTTCAGAGATTTATATTCTGTATAATTTATAGGTACTGTAAAAATATATTGACTACAACATTACAATATAAAGCGTTTTAGTGGTATATTACATAATTTGATTTTTTATTTATTTACATTTTCTGTTCTTGTCTCTTTTCGGGGTAGATTCTATGCTTTAAAAATTTTTTTTCTGAGACATTTATGGTCACTTGCACAACGGTTTCTACCCTTTATATCTCAGGCAATTCTTCTCTCTTAATAAAATATAAATCACAAAATCTGTTCATTATATTATATTGTTCAAGTTTATGTGACTGGGGGAAAAAACTTCTATTGAAGTGAGGCAGAGTATTTTGGTGGTCTTTGGCTTACTATATCACTTATGTGATAGACAAGCAAACAAGGGTATTTTAAGTTCTTTTACCATCTGAAAGAACATAATGTTTTGTTCTGTTCAATTTATCAAGACATTAAGTTATTTGGGGGACTTCTAAGCACATTCGTCTATATTCTTAATGCTATGATTTTTCAACCTTTTAGGTTTTACAGTATGCATTTTTTATTTAATTAACTTTACTGTGATATAACTTGCATTCAATAGGTTGCATCCATTAAAGTTAACCATTTAATTACTTTTGAGTAGTATACATGTGAGAAAGCATTTCCTCAGTTGCGATAGAGAACATTGCCATCACCTTCAAAACATTTCTCAAGCCCCATTGCATCTTTTCCTTTCTCTGTTCCCAGATCCAGATAACTACTAATTTACTTTCTATAACTGTAGATTGTGTTATACTTCCTATAATTTTCTAAAATGAAATCATGTTGTATGTATTTTTTCATGCCTGCCTGAATTCCTTCAATCAGCATTAAGATTTACCCATGCTGCATGAGTCCAAGCAGATAAATAATCTGCTTTTTTGGTATTATGAATATTCCATTCAATATTATAAATATTTCTTCACAAGTGGACATATATTTTCATTTCTTTTGGATAAACACATGGAGTGGAATGGCTATGTATAAAAATGGCGTGTGTTTAGCTTTTTAAGATATTGCCAGATAATTTCCCCAGTCATGTCATTATTAATTCCTACCAGCAGTGGGATGTACTGAAGTGAGATATTAAACAGCAGTTCCATTTACTCCATATCCTCACCAACACTTGTTATTATCAGTCTTTTTTCTTTAATTTCAGTGATTCTAATATTACAGTGTATGTTAGCCTATAATAGATAGGCTACATGTACATGGTCAGTAAACATTAACACATAGGGGTGTGTATGTGTGTGCATTTGAAGAGGGGGATAGATAAAACCACCAAATTTGAAATTCAACGTCCTTTCATGAGTCATTATATTCTTACTGGACAATTGTTTATCTTTTTCTCTGTGTGTGTGAAGTGATTTTAAATATGCATCACATTTTTCACCATTTTTAAAAAATTATTATTGAAAAAAGAATATTATTAAGCAGAAGAGTATTTTTTGAATATATTCTGGGTATGAGTCTTCTACCAGATGAAAGTTGGAGGAATATTTCTCCCATCTAGTGGCTTGCATTTTAATTTTCTTAATAGTGTCTCTAAAGGAAAAGTTTTTAATATTAATAAAATCAAATATATTAGTATTTTATAGTCTGTATTTTTTGTCTTATCTAAGAAAACATTGCCTACCTTAAGTTGAGCAAAAATACATTGTAAGTTTTATTTTAGAAATAAAATATTTTTAGCTATTACATTTAGACTTCTAATAATTTTAACTTAATTTTTATCTATGAGTGAAATAAGGATTGATGTTCATTTTTAAAAATATGAATATCCAGTATCCAACACCATTTATTGAAAACTTCTCTTTCCACATTCAATTGATTTTTAATGTCAAATATCAAACAACCTGCCATAAAAAATCTACACACAAACATAAAATCACTAGTTTTTATTTCTTTTTTTTCTTCTTTTTTTTTTTAATTTTATTTTTTATAAACATATAATATATTTTTATCCCCAGGGGTACAGGTCTGTGAATCGCCAGGTTTACACACTTCACAGCACTCACCATAGCACATACCCTCCACATAGCACATAGCACAATGTCCATAACCCAACCCCCCACAACCCCTCTCCCCCCAGCAACTCTCAGTTTGTTTTGTGAGATTAAGAGTCACTTATGGTTTGTCTTCCTCCCAATTCCATCTTGTTTCATTTATTCTTCTCCTACCCCCTTAACCCCCCATGTTGCATCTCCACTTCCTCATATCAGGGAGATCATATGATAATTGTCTTTCTCTGACTGACTTATTTCAGTAAGCATGATACCCTCTGGTTCCATCCACTTCGTCACAAATGGCAAGATTTCATTTATTTTGATGGCTGCATAGTATTCCATTGTGTATATATACCACATGTTCTTTATCCATTCATCTGTGGATGGACATCTAGGTTCTTTCCATAGTTTGGCTATTGTAGACATTGCTGCTATAAACATTCGGGTGCACGTGCCCCTTCGGATCACTATGTTTGTATCTTTAGGGTAAATACCCAGTAGTGCAATTGCTGGGTCATAGGGTAGTTCTATTTTCAACTTTTTGAGGAACCTCCATGCTGTTTTCCAGAGTGGTTGCACCACCTTGCATTCCCACCAACAGTGTAGGAGGGTTCCCCTTTCTCCGCATCCTCGGCCAGCATCTGTCATTCCCCGACTTGTTAATTTTAGCCATTCTGACTGGTGTGAGGTGATATCTCATTGTGGTTTTGATTTGTATTTCCCTGATGCCGAGTGATATGGAGCACTTTTTCACGTGTCTGTTGGCCATCTGGATGTTTTCTTTGCAGAAATGTCTGTTCATGTCTTCTGCCCATTTCTTTTTTTTTTTTTTTTTTTTTTAAAGATTTTATTTATTTATTTGACAGAGATCACAAGTAGACAGAGAGGCAGGCAGAGAGAGAGAGAGGGAAGCAGGCTCCCTGCTGAGCAGAGAGCCCGATGTGGGACTCGATCCCAGGACCCTGAGATCATGACCTGAGCCGAAGGCAGCGGCTTAACCCACTGAGCCACCCAGGCGCCCCTCTTCTGCCCATTTCTTGATTGGATTCTTTGTTCTTTGGGTGTTGAGTTTGCTAAGTTCTTTATAGATTTTGGACACTAGCCCTTTATCTGATATGTCATTTGCAAATATCTTCTCCCATTCTGTCAGTTGTCTTTTGGTTTTGTTAACTGTTTCCTTTGCTGTGCAAAAGCTTTTGATCTTGATGAAATCCCAATAGTACATTTTTGCCCTTGCTTCCCTTGCCTTTGGCCATGTTCCTAGGAAGACGTTGATGCGGCTGAGGTCACAGAGGTTGCTGCCTGTGTTCTCCTCAAGGATTTTGATGGATTCTTTTCTCACATTGAGGTCCTTCATCTATTATGAGTCTATTTTCATGTGTGGTGTAAGGAAATGGCCCAATTTCATTTTTCTGCATGTGGCTGTCCAATTTTCCCAAAACCATTTATTGAAGAGGCTGTCTTTTTTCCATTGGACATTATTTTCTGCTTTGTCGAAGATTAGTTGACCATAGAGTTGAGGGTCTATTTCTGGGCTCTCTATTCTGTTCCATTGATCTATGTGTCTGTTTTTGTGCCAGTACATGCTGTCTTGATGATGACAGCTTTGTAATAGAGCTTGAAGTCCGGAATTGTGATGCCACCAACTTTGGCTTTCTTTTTCAGTATTCCTTTGGCTATTTGAGGTCTTTTCTGGTTCCATATAAATTTTAGGATTATTTGTCCCATTTCTTTGAAAAAAAATGGATGGTACTTTGATAGGAATTGCATTAAATGTGTAGATTGCTTTTAGGTAGCATAGACATTTTCACAATATTTGTTCTTCCAATCCAGGAGCATGGAACATTTTTCCATTTCTTTGTGTCTTCCTCAATTTCTTTCAAGAGTACTTTATAGTTTTCTGTGTATAGATTCTTAGCCTCTTTGGTTAGGTTTATTCCTAGGTGTCTTATAGTTTTGGGTGCAATTGTAAATGGGATTGACTCCTTAATTTCTCTTTCTTCTGTCTTGTTGTTGGTGTAGAGAAATGCAACTGATTTCTGGGCATTGATTTTATATCCTGACACTTTACTGAATTCCTGGACAAGTTCCAGCAGTTTTGGAGTGGAGTCTTTGGGTTTTCCACATATAGTATCATATCATCTGCGAAGAGTGATAGTTTGACTTCTTCTTTGCCGATTTGGATGCCTTTAATTTCCTTTTGTTGTCTGATTGCTGAGGCTAGGACTTCTAGTACTATGTTGAATAGCAGTGTTGATAACAGACATCCCTGCCGTGTTCCTGACCTTAGCGGAAAAGCTTTCAGTTTTTCTCCATTGAGAATGATATTTGTGGTGGGTTTTTCATAGATGGCTTTGATAATATTGAGGTATGTGCCCTCTATCCCTACACTTTGAAGAGTTTTGATCAGGAAGGGATGCTGTACTGTCAAATGCTTTTTCAGCATCTATGGAGAGTATCCTATGGTTCTTGTTCTTTTATTAATGTATGGTATCACATTGATTGATTTGCAGATGTTGAACCAACCTTGCAGCCCTGGAATAAATCCCTTTGGTCATGGTGAATAATCCTTTTAATGTACTGTTGGATCCTATTGGCTAGTATTTTGGTGAGAATTTTCGCATCTGTGCTCATCAAGGATATTGTTCTGTAGTTCTCCTTTTTGATGGGATCCTTGTCTGGTTTTGGGATCAAGGTGATGCTGGCCTCATAAAATGAGTTTGGAAGTTTTCCTTCCATTTCTATTTTTTGGAACAGTTTCAGGAGAATAGGAATTATTTCTTCTTTAAACGTTTGGTAGAATTCCCCCAGGAAGCCGTCTGGCCCTGGGCTTTTGTTTGTTTGGAGATGTTTGATGACTGTTTCAATCTCCTTACTGGTTATGGGTCTGTTCAGGCTTTCTATTTCTTCCTGGTTTAGTTGTGGTAGTTTATATGTCTCTAGGAATGCATCCATTTCTTCCACATTGTCAAATTTGTTGGCATATAGTTGTTCATAGTATGTTCTTATAATTGTCTGTATTTCTTTGGTGTTAGTTGTGATCTCTCCTCTTTCATTCATTATTTTATTTATTTGGGTCCTTTCTCTTTTCTTTTGGATAAGTCTGGCCAGGGGCTTATCAATCTTATTAATTCTTTCAAAGAACCAGCTCCTACTTTTGTTGATTTGCTCTATTGTTTTTTTGGTTTCTATTTCATTGATTTCTGCTCTGATCTTTATGATTTCTCTTCTCCTGCTGGGTTTAGGGTTTCTTTTTTATTCTTTCTCCAGCTCTTTTAGGTGTAGGGTTAGGTTGTGTACCTGAGACCTTTCTTGTTTCTTGAGAAAGGCTTGTACCTCTATATATTTTCCTCTCAGAACTACCTTTGTTGTGTCCCACAGATTTTGAACCGTTGTGTTTTCATTATCATTTGTTTCCATGAATTTTTTTCAATTCTTCTTTAATTTCCTGGTTGACCCATTCATTCTTTAGAAGGATGCTGTTTAGTCTCCATGTATCTGGGTTCTTTCCAAATTTCCTCTTGTGATTGAGTTCTAGCTTCAGAGCATTGTGGTCTGAAAATATGCAGGGAATGATCCCAATCTTTTGATACCAGTTGAGACCTGATTTCGGACTGAGGATGTGATCTATTCTGGAGAATGTTCCATGTGCACTAGAGAAGAATGTGTATTCTGTTGCTTTGGGATGAAATGTTCTGAATATATCTGTGATGTCCATCTGGTCCAGTGTGTCATTCAAGGCCTTTATTTCCTTGTTGATCTTTTGCTTGGATGATCAGTCCATTTCAGTGAGGGGAGTGCTAAAGTCCCCTACTATTATTGTATTATTGTTGATGTGTTTCTTTGATTTTGTTATTAATTGGTTTATATAGTTGGCTGCTCCCACGTTAGGGGCATAGATATTTAAAATTGTTAGATCTTCTTGTTGGACAGTTCCTTTGAGTATGATATGGTGTCCTTCCTCGTCTCTTATTATAGTCTTTGGCTTAAAATCTAATTGATCTGATATAAGGATTGCCACTCCTGCTTTCTTCTGATGTCCATTAGCATGGTAAATTCTTTTCCACCCTCTCACTTTAAATCTGGAGGTGTCTTCGGGTTTAAGATGAGTTTCTTGTAGGCAACATATAGATGGGTTTTGTTTTTTTATCCATTCTGATACCCTGTGTCTTTTGATTGGGGCATTTAGCCCATTAACATTCAGGGTAAGTATTGAGAGATATGAATTTAGTGCCATTGTATTGCCTGTAAGGTGACTGTTATTGTATATTGTCTCTGTTTCTTTCTGATCTACTACTTTTAGGGTCTCTCTTTGCTTAGAGGACCCCTTTCAATATTTCCTGTAGAGCTGGTTTGGTATTTGCAAATTCCTTCAGTTTTTGTTTGTCCCGGAAGCTTTTAATCTCTACTTCTATTTTCAATGATAGCCTAGCTGGATATAGTATTCTTGGCCGCATGTTTTTCTCGTTTAGTACTCTGAATATATCATGCCAGCTCTTTCTGACCTGCCAGGTCTCTGTGGATAAGTCTGCTGCCAATCTAATATTTTTACCATTGTACGTTACAGACTTCTTTTCCCGGGCTGCTTTCAGGATCTTCTCTTTGTCACTAAGACTTGTAAATTTTACTATTAGGTGACGGGGTGTGGACCTATTCTTATTGATTTTGAGGGGGGTTCTCTGAACCTCCTGGATTTTGATGCTTGTTCCCTTTGCCATATTGGGGAAATTCTCTCCAATAATTCTCTCCAATATACCTTCTTCTCCCCTCTCTGTTTCTTCTTCTTCTGGAATCCCAATTATTCTAATGTTGTTTCGTCTTATGGTGTCACTTATCTCTCGAATTCTCCCCTCGTGGTCCAGTAGCTGTTTGTCCCTCTTTTGCTCAGCTTCTTTATTCTCTGTCATTTGGTCTTCTATATCGCTAATTCTTTCTTCTGCCTCATTTATCCTAGCAGTGAGAGCCTCCATTTTTGATTGCACCTCATTAATAGCTCTTTTTTTTTCCAACTTGGTTAGATTTTAGTTCTTTTATTTCTCCAGAAAGGGCTTTTATATCTCCCGAGAGGGTTTCTCTAATATCTTCCATGCCTTTTTCGAGCCCGGCTAGAACCTTGAGAATCATCATTCTGAACTCTAGATCTGACATATTACCAACGTCTGTATTGATTAGGTCCCTAGCCTTTGGTACTGCCTCTTGTTCTTTTTTTTTTGTGGTGAATTTTTCTGCCTTGTCATTTTGTCCAGATAAGAGTATATGAAGGAGCAAGTAAAATACTAAAAGGGTGGCAACAACCCCACGAAATTATGCTTTAGCCAAATCAGAAGAGATCCCAAATCGTGAGGGGGGAGAAAGGGGATAAAAAGAGGTTCAGAAAGAAAAAAAAGAAAGAAAGAAACAATTAAAAAAAGAAAACCAATAAAAAAATATAAAAAGGAAAAATAAATATATATATATTAGATAAACTAGTTAAAAAACGTTAAAAAAGAAAAGGGTAAAAGTTTAAAAAATTTAGCAGGAGAAGAAAAAAAAATTGAAAAAAAAAAAAAATTAATTTAACTGCAAGGCTAAAGAATCATGTGGAGAAAGCCATGAGTTCCATGCTTTGCTTTCTCCTCCTCTGGAATTCCGCTGCTCTCCTTGGTATTGAAACTGCACTCCTTGGTAGGTGAACTTGGTCCTGGCTGGTATTCTTGTTGATCTTCTGGGGGAGGGGCCTGTTGTAGTGATTCTCAAGTGTCTTTGCCCCAGGCAGAGTTGCACTGCCCTTACCCGGGCCGGTCTGAGTAATCTGATCGGGTTTGCTTTCAGGAGCTTTTGTTCCCTGAGTGCTTTCCGTAGAATTCCAGAGGGCGGGAATGAAGATGGCAGCCTCCTGGTCTCTGGCCCGGAGGAGCTGAGAGCCCGGGGCCCCACTCCTCAGTGCGCCCTCAGAGAACAGCGCCCAATTACTCCCGTCACCCTGGCCTCCGGCCGCACTCCGAGCTGACCGAGCCTGCGACCGGTTCAAGGTAACCCCAAGATTAGAGCTCACTCTTCGGCTCTGTCTCTGTTGCGGGCTTCCCCGTTCTAATACCTGTAAGCTCTGCAACACTCAGACACCCTTGATCCTTCTGTGACCCTGCGGGACCTGAGGCCACGCTGATCCTGCGTGGGCTTCACCCCGGTTAAGCCTCTGGAGCGATGTCCCTCAGTGGAACAGACTTTTAAAAGTCCTGATTTTGTGCTCCATTGCTCCGCCGCTTGCCGGGACCTGGCCCCTCCCCCCGCAGTCTATCTTCCCATCGCTTTGGATTCACTTCTCTGCCAATCCTACCTTTCAGAAAGTGGTTGATTTTCTGTTTCTAGAATTGCTGCTCTTCTTCTCTTTGATCTCCCATTGGATTTGTAGGTGTTTGCAATCTTTAGATAAGCTATCTAGCTGATCTCCCACTACCTGTAGTAGTCTCAGCCTGCTACTTCTCCACCATCTTGACTCCTCCCCCCCACTAGTTTTTATTTCTTAAAAATCTCTTCTGTTCCACTGATATATATGTCTGCTTTTATACTGATACTACAATGTCTTGATTTTCGTAGCTTTCTAGGTAGTCTGGAAATCCAATATTGTGATTCATTCAGATTTGTTCTCTTTTAAAAATTGCTTTGGTCATTCTAGATCACTTGCATTTCCATATAAATTTTTAAATGCCTTTTCAATTTCTATAGAAAATCTACTGACATTTCATTTGATATTGCACTGATAATATAAACCAGGTTAGTGAAAATTGACATATTAATAATACCAAGTCTTTCAATTCCATCATTGTCCTAGAATTTTTAGGGAAATGATTTTACACATATTTTCATATGTTCATTACTAAGAATGTTATTCTTGTCTGTATTTTAAGGTTGATATATATGTAAATTTTTAAATTCAGCTTTTCAAATATTTTCTAATATATAGAAATGCATTGACTTTTGTAGATTAAATTTATATCTTGCTAATCGGTAAATTCACTTTCAAAATAATTTTGTTGATTCTACAGGATTTCATATTCAATAATTATATAACTTACAAATATAGACAGTTTTAATTCTTCCTCTTTAATCTGTAAAACTTTGGGTTTTTTGTTGTTTTTTTTTTGTTTGTTTGTTTTGTTTTTTTTGCTTATCTTATTGTCTAGTGTTTGGCTCTCCAGTACAATATTGATTGGAAATGGTGAGTACAGGCATTTTCTTTAGGGGAAAAGAGGCAATTTTTTACTATTAAATATGTCTGCTTTAGATTGTTTACATATGCCATTATTAAGTTATAGAATTCCCTTCTAATACTAGTTTGCTGAAAGATTTAATCATAAATGGCAATTGCAGTTTATTAAATGCTTTCTCTTCACTTATGAAAATGATCATAACATTTTATCCTTTTTTCCAGTTGACATGGAGAATTATATTGATTGATATTTACATGTTAAATTACTTTGCATTATATAGGATGCCTTACTTGGTTATGGCACATTACCCATCTTACATCTTGTTGTGTTTGATGTAGTAATACTTTGCTAAGTATTTTTGCACATACATTCAGGAACTCTTTTAAAAAAAATTTTTTTGAATATCCTTGTCTGATTTGGGTGTTACATAGATTTTAAAAAACAGATGAAAAGTATTTCCTCATTCTATAATTTTGGAAGAGTTTATATAAGTTTTGCATTATATCTTCATTATATGTGGGATAGAATCTACAAGTAAAAAAATCTAGACCTAGAGTTTTCGTGGTGGAAAGGTTTTTACAAAGGAATATACTTTCATTAATAGATAGAAAACTATATGCTTTTTTACTTTATATTGTGTTAGTTTTGGAAACTTGCAGTTTTCAAAGAATTTTTCTATTTTGTTTAAGTTTCCATATGTTGGTATAAAGTTGTTTATAATAATCTCCCAGTATCTTTCCTCCAATTTTTTATATTGTGGTTTAAATATACATATTGATCATTTGAATATTTTCTTTGGAGAAGTGTTTATTCAAGTCCTTTTCCCATTTTGGAATTGTCTGTTGCTGAATTCTAGGAATTTCCTATATATTTTAGATATTCATCCCTTAACAGATATAGGATTTGTAAATATTTTCTCCCATTCTGTGGGTTGCCTTTTTACTCTGTTGAAAGTGTTTTTTGATAGAGTCTGTTATTTGTCAATTTTTTCTTTCTGTTGTTTGTACTTTTAATGTCATAGCCAAGAAGACACTAACAAATTCAGTGTTATTCAGCTTTTGCCCTTTGTTTTCCTCTATATATAGTTTTAGTTCTCACATTTTTATGGTTTACATGTTTATAGATTCAGTTCTTACATTTATGTCATGGCTCTATCTTGAGAGTTTTTTTGGTATTCATTTCATAATCTATTGATATGGTATTAACACTGATTATTTGTTTTTTTATTTATTAAATATTTATTTATTTATTTTGAGAGAGGATATGTGGGGTTGGGAGAGGGGCAGAGAGGGAGAGCAGAGAGCAGCAGACTCCCTACTGAGTGGGGAGTCTGATATAGGGCTCAATCTCAGGACCCTGAGATCATGACCTGAGATAAAATCAAGAGTTAGACACTTAACTGACTGAATCACCCAGGCATCCTACCCATAATTTATTTAAAAAGTTTTCAGAATTGAGAAAAATTTTAAAAATCATTTAAACTGAATGCTTTGTATATTTTGCATATAAAATATACAAACACATATTACATAACATTGAATAAAACTTAAATTTCAAAACCATAAAGTTAAACATATATCATTAGTCTAATTTGAATTACTAGTAAGAACAAAACACAATAAAAACAAGTATATAAAATAAACTAACTACTATATAATATGAAGAAAATCATTCCTGAAAATTGAAATTGAATTAAATTATCTAATTTTTTTTGCATTTGTGATCTTATAAACAATGTGTATCAATACTATTACTTTTTTAGAGTGGGGAAGGGGCAAAGGATGAGGGAGAGAGAAAGAATCACAAGCAGACTCCCCACTGAGTGAAGAGTCTGACATGGGGCTTGATCCATGACCCTGAGACCATAACTTGAGCTGAAACCAAGAGTCAGTCACTCAACCAACTGAGCCACCCAGGAACCCCTCAATGCTGTTATTTTTGATGGTGAATCTAGTTTGAGGGCAAATTTTCCCAACCACTAGAAAAAGCTTTTTCATATTTTGTACTAGTCAGGAATAGTAGAGAGATAAATATAAACTAATTCAAATGTCTTTCTCCAAATTTTTAATCCACAAATAATCTCATTTCTGTGTGATAATATAAAGACATTTCATTTATTATATGAATATTACTAGGTTCTAATCATAATACCTATGTGTGTATATGGGGGCGGGGTATTTCCCTACACAGCCGATAAGCAATTTTCTGACACCACCTAGGTGTCCTAAAACTGAACTCATCTCTCATTATGTCTATAGAAAGAACATCAGATTTACCAAATTAAGGGTTCATTCCTACAAGATTGCCCTCACTTCAGATGCCAATCACAAGTCCAGTTTGTCTCCTGGGCTTCTGACTGATGCAGGCTAGAAATCAGAGATTCCAACAACATGCCTCCTTCTTGGGTTCAATTTTAGTTTGCTAGAATGGCTCACAGGACTTGAAACTAATTTATTTTCTAGGTAACTAATTTGTTACATAAAAACATAACTCAGGAGCAGCCAGATGCATAGGGCAAGATATGTGGAAAGAACATGGAGCTTCCATGCCCTCTCTGAGCATCACTGTCCCCACATCTCTGTGTGTTCACCAACCCAGAAGCTCTCTAAACCCTGCCCTTTTGGATGTTTATAGAGGCTTCATTACATAGTTAAAATTGATTTAGTCATTGGCCATTGGCAACTGATTCAACCTTCAGGCCCTCTCACCCTCCTGGGAAGTTGGGGAGGGGTGTGGGGGATGGTAATAAAAATTCCAACCCTCTAATCACATGGTTGGTTCCCCTGGCAACCAGCCCCCATCTTTGGGTGCTTTTTGAAGTCATGTCATTAACATAACAAAAGATGCTTTGTTGCTTTCATCACCAAGGAATTCCAAGAGTTTTAGAAGCTCTGTGCCAGAAATGGGGATGAAAACTAAATATTTATTTATTATAAATTACAATATCACAAATGTTTATTCAATTTTTCCTCTAGTATTTTTGCACTTTCTTTTTTCACTACTTGTAAATCTATGGTTCATGTGAAATCAATTTTGATGTAAGTTAAGGGCTTAGTTTTTGTTTTAGAAAGATTAGCTAGTGGTAAACATATGATTAATTTAATAATCTATCTTTAGCCTGCACCTGAAAAAATTCCTTTATCATATAAATTAATATTATCTATACTTGAACCTGTTTCTATACTTTGTTCAGTTCCTGTGTCAGTAGTACACTCTTATTTAATTTATAGTTTCATAATGTTCAAAAATAAAATTCAGCTGAATAAATTTTAAAGACCTCATTGGCTTTATTCAATAATTCATGAATCAGGCAGCATTCCCATCTAGCAGACAGAAAAGAACTATGAGGAGCTATACAAAAGGGAAGATAAATCAAGTACCTTTTGTTAGTCACTGTTTTCAAAATTTATTTTTTGAAATAAAATGTTGAATACACTAAAAATGTTAAGGGAAAAAATCACGTTACTGCTTGGTTTTACTTGTCTCTCATTCCAGCTGTGGTTGTGATGACAACCATAGTGTGAGCTTCAACCAAATCCCAACATCTGTAGTTGGACAGCACATTGTCTAGTGACTCTGAGCCTACCCCCTCCCACTAGGGTTTGCCTATTGGTGCTGTTAAGGCCAGCAGGCAAAGAACTAAATGCCCATGATGCAAACCTCTGACCAGAAAGATCTGGAAACTACTGGATACATTCTATTCTCCTTAATAATTCTGAAGATGCCTGCAATTCAATTTATATTTTAGGGTGATGATCCCACAGGAGGGAACAGTCAGTTATAGAGTCCTCCAATTAAATAATGTATCCCTCCTTCATCTACTATCACACTCCCTTCGCTTCCACTGCTTTTTCCTTGAGTGGGATTCCCCAGTAAAGTAATGACACAAAGGCCACAAGACTCAGGTTCCATTTTATGAAGGGCTCAGACTGTTAGCCTTAAAAAAGATTTTGTTTATTTGTTTTAGGAGTGCTGTTAAATATTTTTCTAGGGTATATTCTTCATTGTTCCATATTATATAAATATGACTTCATGTTAAAATGAGAAGTTAGTAGTGAAAAATAATTATAAAATCGTATTTTTTTAAGTCATTCTTTTAGTAGAAAGAGGGAAAAGAACTTGATTTCATAAATTATAGAGCTTGGCTATTACCATTTAAGTTTTAAAATTTTAATAACTATGACAGTGAAACAAATGTAATATGTAAAAATGTGTGAATATACAGGTGACTGAGAGGCACAGAAAAATTGAGCTATTTTACAATCAAATAGCAGCAGGCTTACTCAAGGAACAGACCATGAAAACTAAATTCTCTAGTTTTTCAGTTTTTGCTCTTTTATTAATAATTTTGTAAGATTAATCTTGAATCAAAGTTTTTATATAATTTTTAAACAAGATATAACTATAGAATATGGATGACTGTAAGTGGGAGAGTAAATTTTTTTGTGATCAATTTGTACTGTCCTGCAGAATTTTTAAATGACCACTTAAATTGTATATCAAAGAAAGTAACTGAAATACATCCATTGATAATTGGAAGTTTGGTACAATAAGGTAAATTAAACATTTGAAACTTTTGCATATTGTTCTTAAGTTTTGTCACATAAATGATGTTATTAAAATATTTGTTTATAATGAAATTAACAACTGTATGTCAAAAAAAATCTCAATTTCAAAGCCTACTTTCTCTTTATAAGACAGAGTTGGTCATTAAAGATAGTTTCTTTAATCTTGTTTTCTACTTTTCTTTATAATGTAACAATTAGTGTTTGTAACAAAGATTATGGTTACAAACATAAGAACATACATTATGCTTATTTTCCATAAAATGAAACTTCACTATATATTACAATCAGAATAACCTAAGTTCATTTATATCAGAATATGAAGTTTCTTAAGGAAATTAAGCAGAGAGTTTACTTATTTAATTTATTTTAAGATTTAATCTATTTATTTGACAGAGAGAGACAGCAGGAGAGGGAGCACAAGCAGGGGGAGGGGGAGAGGGAGAAGCAGGCTTCCCACTGGGCAGGTAGCTTTGGGGCTCAATCCCAGGACCCGGGGATCATGACCTGAGCCTAAGGCAAATGCCTAATGACTGAGCTACCCAAGCGCCCCGGGAGAGAGGGAGAGAGTTTATTTATTCAAAACATTTGCTGTCAGACACCCACGCCTTTGTAGAGTCATTCTTATCTTTGTTTGGGACAGCCCTATTTCATGCTTGTTCTAGGATAACTATTAATAACTTCTTCTATATTCCCAAATTATTCCAGTTTGGATGATAAACTATATGATCAGAGTAGATACTGGCTTCCGTAGTGGAAACAACTCAATGCATAAACAAGATGTGTATCTGGTAGTTATAAATGCTGTGCATCGTATGGGTTAGCTACATTAGATTCATGCATTTGGACCAGTACAGACCCAAAGAAGAAATGACAGTTAAGCTATTAGCTGGAGCTTGTCATATGATCAGGAGAAAGAATCCAAGAGAGAAGGAAAAGCTAGCTGAACTACTTTAAGGTAGAAGCAAGGAAATAGAAAGAAAACCAGAATGGTGGCAGAAAGCAATGATATGATGGTAGATGAGCTAAAATAATGCAGAGGTAAGCAGGGACCAGATCACCTGGCCCTTTGGAAGCCAATGTAAAGAAAGTTGATTTTATTCTAAATGTGAAAGGGATCTATTGGGGAGTTTTAAGTTGAAAAATTATTCAACTGAATTTATGTTTAAGAAAACACTCTGCTTTGGGGTGCCTGGGTGGCTCACTCGTTAAGTCTCTGCCTTTGGCTCAGGTCATGATCTTAGGTCCTGGGATCAAGCCATGCCTTGAGCTCCCTGCTCTGCCGGAAGCCAGCTTCTCCCTCTCCCACTCCCCACGCTTGTGTTCCCTTTCTCACTGGGTCCCTCTCTGACAAATAAATAAATAAAATCTTTAAAAAAAGAAAAGAAAGAAAATCTTTAAAAAAAGAAAAGCACTTGGAAGTAAAAGACAATGATGATTTGGGCTAGAATGCCTGTAGTGGCTTGGAAAGTAAATGGGTTCCAGAAGTCTTAACACTTGACACAGACTTGCTGAATGTGGGAGTGGGAAGAGTTGTGAGAAAGAGCTGGCTCAAAGAGTTTTGGCTTGAGGAATCTGGTGCACAGAAAGAACATTTATTTAAAGCTTAAAAAAAAGAAAGAAAATAGTATCTTTGAAATGTGAAAATTACATTAAATTCAAATATCAGTGTCCACTGATAGAGTTTCATTGGAACACAGCCACACTCACTTAGTTATGTACTATCTATGACTCTTCAACCTACAATGGCAAAGAGTAGTTGAAACAGAAACGATATAGTTCACAAAGTCTTAAATATTTACACACTGGCTCTTTACAGAAAAGTTTCATGATTCCTGATAGAGACAACAGTTTGGAACACCATGAAGAGAGGAGAGAGCTGGTTTTGGCAAGGATTTGGGAGAATAGTTTTTTGTTTTTTGTTTTTTTTTCCTAATGAAAGATACTTGAACATTTTAAAATGCTAGAAAAGAGTCAATAGACAGGAACAGAAAGGAAGTTGTTGAAAAAAATTAGATGATAATTTTGGGGGGGTAAAGGACCCAGAATAGATGAGAGAAGCATTTAAATAAGTGGTGCACCTGTCCTTTGGGTCTCTGTGGGAGACAAGCTAGTGAATGTGGTCGCAGTAGATGTGGAGATTTGATGGCAGAAAGATACTTCTTGTTTGATAAATATTGGTTGTGAATGTGGGGGAACATATGTCCACTTTAATTTTTTTGACACCATTTACAATAAAACAAAAATCTGAAAATGTACTAATAAAGTTATAATCTCATTCAAAGAATAAAATTCGGTGATCATTCGGAATTCCAGAGTTGGAAAGTTAGAGTATATTTCAAAATTTCTGATTTGTTCTAGCATAGATATTTTGGAAACAGAATATTTATAAGCCTGACCTTTCTCATTAAATTTTTCTGTTAGTAACACAGCACTGGCAAATATTTTAGGTGGTGTTTAAAAATTTGTAATGGTAAAAATGTTTTCCATGTTTTTTCAGTTCACTGATATAATTCCTGCTATATTTCCTATGTAGCACTCGTCACTGAAAACTTTACATCAAATTGTTTCACAATAAATATTTTTTATATAAAGAAGTACTGTAGTTTCCGTCTCAAACTCACTCCCCACTCATTTTACAACATATTTTACTGAAAAAAAAAAAAACAATTAAAATGAATTTTTTAAAAGGATATCTCCCTGGATATCTGTTAATGGAATGTAAAAAAAATTTATATACCTTTTAGAAATTGTTTTAGGGGTTAATAAAAAAATCTAGCTAACTCAACATCTTTCTCTTGAAATTGTAACATTGAGAATTATTAGTAATTCTCTGTAAATAATAACACAGCAAAGTGTCAACCATTTTGTAAGTATTTTGATTTTAATAATTGATAGGCTACTTATTAATCTTATATTTGGATAGTTACCTGAGTATTCATCAGGCAGTTTTCTGGGCACAGTTGTGCAGATACACATATACTTAGTTCTCTTTTTGTGTGTCCTTAGCTAAAGCCTTGAAAATGAATGTGCTCAATTTAATTGTTTTTTTTTTTTTTAGGAAGTTATTTTATTGTATTATATTATTTTATTTTATTATTTTACTATTTTATTTTATTATTTTATTTTATTTTATATATTTCATCATGATAAATGCACCCTTTAATCCCCATCCCCAACTTTCCCCATCTTTCCACCAAAGTTCTGTCTAGTAACCTGAGTTTGTTCTCCGAAGTTAAGAATCTGTTTCTTGGTTTGTCTCTCTCTGTCTCTCCTTTTCCCTTTGCTCATTTGTTTTGTTTCTTAAATCCCATATATGTGTGAAGTCACAGAGTATTTGTCCTTCTCCGAACTAACTTATTTCACTCAGCATTATACCCTGTAGATCCATCCTCATTGTTGTAAATGGCAAGATTTCATTCTTTTTTATGGCTGATAAATATTCCATTACACAGACATACATACACCCCCCCCCCCACATCTTTATTCATTCATCTGTGGATAGACACTTGGGCTGCTTCCATAGTTGGGCTATTATAAAAAATGCTTCAATAAACATGGGATGCATGTATCCTTTTGAATCAGTGTTTTTGTACTTTGGGGGTAAATACTTAGTGACATGATTACTGGATCTTAAGGTAGTTCTATTTTTAACTTTTTGAAGCAACACTATATGAGTTGTAGTGGCTGTACCAGTTTGCACTCTCACCTACAATGCACGAGGGTTTTTTTCTCCACATCCTTGCAAACACTTGTTATTTCTTCTTTTGTTGATTGTAGTCATTCTGACAGGTTTGAGGTGATATTCATTGTAGTTTAGATTTGGTTTTTCCTGATGATGAGTGATGTTGAGCATCTTTTCATGTGTCTGATGGCCACCTGTGTCTTCTTTGGAGAAATGTTTATTCATTTCTTCGGCCCATTTTTTAAATGGATTATTTGGTTTTTGGGTATTGAGTAGTGTCAGTTCTTTATATACTTTGAATACTAACCCTTTATCAGACGTGTCATTTACAAATATCTCCTCCCATTCGGTAGGTTGTTTTTTAGTTTTGTTGACTGTTTCCATGCTGTCCAGAAACTTTTTATTTTGAGGTAGTCCCGATAGTTTATTTTTGCTTTTATTTCCTTTCTCTCAAAGACATATCTAGAAAAATTTGCTATGGTGAATGTCAGAGAAATTACTCCGTGTTCTTTTCAAGGATTATTGGTTTCAGGTCTAACATTTAGGTCTTTAACCTATTCTGAATTTATTTTTGTGTATGGTGTAAGAAAGTGATCCATTTTCAATCTTTTGCATGTGGCCATCCAGTTTTCCTAACAACATTTGCTAAAGAGACTTTTTCCCTTTATATAGTCATTCCTCCTTGTTGAAGATTAATTGACCGTATAATTCTGGGTTTATTTCTGCATTTTCTGTTCTATTCCACTGGCCTAGGAGTCTATTTTTATGCCAATGCCATACTCTTTTAATTACTACTGCTTTGTAATTTAACTTGAAATCTGGAAATGTAATACCTCCAATTTTGTTTTTCAAGATTGCTTTGACTATTTGACATCTTTGTGGGTCTATACAAATTTTAGGATTGTTGTTCTAGTTCTATTAAAAAAATTTGATATTTTGATAGGGATGGAATTAAATGTGTAGATTACTTTGGGTAGTATAGACATTTTAACAGTATTTGTTCTTTCATCCCATGGCAAGAAATGTCCTTCCATTCCTTGCATTTTCTTGAATTTCTTTTATCATTGTTTTATGGATTTCAGAGTATAGGTCTTACACCTCTTTGGTTAAGTTTATTCCTAGATATTTTATTGCTTTTAGTGCAATTATAAGTGGGATTGTTTTCTTAATGTCACTTTCTGCTTCTTCATTGTTAGTGTATAGGAATGCAACAGATTTCCGTACATTGATTTTATGTCCTGTGACTTTATGGAATTCATTTATCAGTTCTAGTAGTTTTCTGGTGGAGTGTTTAGGGTTTTTAATTGTTTCTTGAACAGGTATATTTTTCTTGCTATTCAATGTCATCTGATTCAGTTATTTTAAAGATGACTAACATAGGAGTCATCATAAAATGGCAGCCAATATGTGCAGGTTTACAATAAAAATAGTTTCTTGTTTTTTTTTTAATTTTGAGGGGAAAAAATTCCAAAATAAAGGAATGTGCTTAAAAGTATTTTTAATAATATTTATAGGGAATAATTTTTGTCATAAACTTTTAGAAGAAATAGAGATGAAAATTTAACTGGAGTTATGAAAAGAACTCTTGAACAATGATACTGTAAAGTTAATGTCTCTGTTACATGAACTAGAAATAATGTTTTATTCTATTTTATATAGTAAATTGTGTTAGTTTGATTTCATTGAGGAGCAGAAGGCAAGACAGAATTGCAACTGCAAAAGACACACTTAGGGGGGAAATCTGTGGAGGATAAATGAGAGGGAGAAAAAGCTGTGGGGTGAGAATTCAGACCACGATTCAGGTCTGATACCAGGGGAAGAGGAGACAGAAGGAGGATTAAGAAGAGTACTGAACTGCAGTGTAGTTCTGTATTAGTTTTCTAGGGCTGCCATAACACAGTACCACAGGGAGAGTGACTTAAACAATAGAAAGTTCTTTCTTAACAGTTCAAGAGGCCAGAAATCTAAGATCAAGATGTCAGCAGAATTGGTTTCTTCTTTTTCTTCTTCTTCTTTTTTTTCAAATATTTTATTTATTTATTTGACACAGAGAGAGAGATAGAGCACATGCAGGGTAAGTGGCAGGCAGAGGAAGAAGCTCCCCAACTCAGGGCTCCATCCCAGGACCCTGAGATCATGACTTGAGCTGAAGACAGTTGCTTAATCAACTGAGCTACCCAGGGGTCCCAGAGTTGTTTTCTTCCAGAGTTTCTTTCCTTTGCTTGTAGATGGAAGTCCCCCCCTTTTTTTTTGGTGGGGAAGGGAGGTGGGGAAAGGGCAGAGGGGGAGAGAGAGAGAATATTAAGCAGGTTCCACACCCAACATGAAGCCTGATGTGAGGTTTAATCTCACGACCCTGAGATCATGACCTGAGCCAAAATCAAGAATCATACACTTAACCAACTGAGCCACCCAGGTGCCTGATGGCAGTCTTTTTCTTGTGTCTGCACATCTGTGTCCTAACTTCCTCTTCTTTTAAGGACTCCAATGATACTGAATTAGGATTGCACACGACCTGATTTTACCTTAATTATCTCTTTCAAGCCTATATACACAAATACAGTCACATTCTGAAGTCCTAGAGGTTAGACTTCAACATATGAATACTGGGGTGCCCAATTTAGCTCATAGCAAGCTCCCAGCAAAGTTCAGCCAGACCAATGAAGAGCCAAAGTAGTTGAGCAGTTCTGTTTGACAGGAATGGATCAGCACTTAATATACCTATCCTGCTCAGTCATTGTCTGGGAGCAGTCCCTGGAGAGTGTGGATCAACACAGTGTTGGATCCACAGAGGCCGTAGTTGAGGTCATCAGTGAATGGTTTTCCCTATAGCAGGAGATCTAAGCAATGTGTTTTTATGGCTATCATAAAAACAAATCTAGTAGTTGCTTCTAAGCATCAGTAAAAAACTGCAAAAAAAAAGGCATTTTACTTTATTCAATAGGATAGTAGTAACAGCAAAATGTATATTAAAGTTATAAACATCCCAAACTTTTCCCAAATATTATACAGTCTGAAATATAATTTAGAGTGGTATTGAAAAATCTATAGACTCCATATATGCCCTTGGAACAGAGCAGTGATTTTCATATTGACATAAGAACTTATTCATCAGAAGAATGCATAAAGGGATGCTGGCAGCAACCAGAACCTAGAAGAGGTAAGGAAGGGAATTTCCCCTATAGCCCCCAGGGAGAGTGAGGTCCCTGCTGATGCCTTAGTTTTGGCCCAGTGGTATCTATTCCAGACTTCTGGCCTTCAGAATGTGAGAGAATAAATTTCTCTTGTTTTAAGTCACCAAGTTTGTGGTAATTTGTAACAGCAGTTACAGGAAACTAATACAAAAATAGAAAGCAAAAGTTATTTTGAGCAAACATTAGTTTCAGTGCTGATCCTAAAGGTAAGTTTTAGCAAAAGTATGGTAAACTGCTTTGCAAAATCAAAATTTCCATCAAAATCATATGCCATTGACAACATAAATTTTCAGATACTTTCATTTATGAGTCAGAATATAACTAGTAAACAGAATACATCGAGGTATTTAACAAAATCATTTTGTTTACTGAATATATTTTAAGCAAGTGATAAATTTTTTCCTCTGAAGTGTTTTGTTGATCTGTCAGTGAGTTTTTTCTTAAATCTGTCAAGAACAGTGAAACTAAATGAACTATCTGGTAAAAGAATAAACCTTTTAAAAATATTTCTTTCCTTCTGCTAAAATATCTACTGATCCTAGTTTTATTCTGGACTCTTTTGAAACTGTATCTGACAGGGAAATAAATGTATAACATGAATCTAAATTCTAGCAAAGCAGTCAGTTATTGTTTAAAAGCATTTATCCTTAAATGAAGTCTTTAAAATTTGGCTTTTTACCCAAAGAAGTGACAACATTTAAAGGGAGATTTGTGAAAGTTTAGAAAAGCAAGATGCTTGTAGCAACCACTGAAACAGACAGAAGAGCTAGCTAACTGCCCGTTTTTCAAGGATTTCTCAGTGGTGTTCTTAAGTCTCTAAAATGATGCAGTTTCAGAAGCTTGACTTGTTGGTTACTCCCAGTAGGTCTAGTAATGTAATAGTCGGTCTAATATTTTATTTATTTTTCTGGGCCCTGGAATACAGTGCTAAACAAATGAACAAACAGGGGAGGTGAACAGACAAAAATAAGCAAAGAAGTAATTATCAATAGTGATAAGTGCTATGCAGAAAAATTGGGCAGGGTAAGGTAGATATGACATGCCTTAGGATAGTGGCTATTTTATAAGATTGGTCAAGGAACTTCTCATTACTATAGTTAATTTAAGGATGTAAACCGAACAGAAATCTGGGAGGATACTCCAAGTGGAGGGGTTATAAAATATTCAGAGGGTGAAGCCAGGTCATACACATTCTTGTAGGCCACTGTTATGACTTTGACTTTTTTAAAAGATTTATTTACTTATTTTAGAGACAAAGAATGTGTGTGTGAGTGGGGTGAGGGGCAGAGGGAGAGAGAGAATTTCCAGGGGACACCCCACCGAGTGCAGGGACAGGGATAAGGGTGGGGGGCAGGGGGATGTGCTCGATCTCACCACCCTCAGATCATGACCTGAGCTGAAATCAAGAGTCTGAAGCTCAACCGACTGAGCCACCCAGGCACTCTGGACTTTGGCTTTTACTATGAGTGGCATGGAAAGCCATAGTATAGATGTGGGTATGTAAATAACATTCAGTAGCAGGAGAGTGATCAGGGAGCTTTTGTGTATGAAGTTTTGTAACTGAGAACTTGTTCTAGTACAACTGTGAAGCAAGGTCATCACCTGGGTATAAAAGTTAAGTAGATATAAGAAAGAAGGGAGAGGGATATGAAATACTAGTTTTACAAAGTAGAATAGAGAAAATACAAATATTAATTGATGACTTGAACTTTGTGACTAGGAATTTAAGGGGAGCTTGTCAGAAGAGTTCTATGTGTGTGTTTGTGCTGTGTGTGTGTGTGAACCTTTAGTTAGAGCGTATTTGTAACAGTCGTGATAGTTTCTTATTCATAATGGAAATGACATTGTAGAATAATAAAATGTTTTAATTCTATTTCATATTGGGAATGTTTGAGCCATAATCAGGTTTTACCACCAGTTGGTAAAGTGGTACATTTTACTTTTATTTTGTGAAAATTCAACTGATTTTGACAGGTATTGGTAATATCAGAAACCAGAGTGAGGTTTTGTTAGGTAACTAAAACTGAGAGAGTTTGGGATGTGCGAAAGAGCTAAGATGTTAGTAAGAGATGATGGTAATGATAGGTAATGAAATTTGTAACTAGATAAGAAAAAAGTTAGAAAAAAAATGTGACAAAAAGCATAATGTTGTAGGGCTAATAGATTGGAAAAATAACTGAAATCAAACAATGGCTTGAATGAGAGTACCCCAGTGGGTAAACTGTTCAGGCAGAGGATGGTATCAGGAATGAGTCAATTAAAGTCAAGGTTTTTAGGAGGGTACAGCTATGGGTGCTGGATAGAAGTGAGAGGCTGAAATGGAGTGGAGGAAGAAAGAAGTGAGAAGATTAAGATTATGAGTCATCATGATATTGAATGGATAAATCAGGTGGATCCTGAATTTGCCAAAATGGTGTTAAAAATTAGAGAGGGAAAGGTAAATGCCAAAATCATCAGTATGTGAGAAAATGTACCTAGAAAGGTAACAACATGAGAGTTAGTAGGTGGTGAAGTTTATTGACACAAATTCAAATATGAGGTTTGAAGAAGAAGCATAAGTTTTTGGGAAATGGCATTGAAGAATACCAGATGTTGAGATACATGGGATTGAAAAAATAGTTTCCATCACAGTACTACAGGACTACCAATATTATGAAATGAATGTCCCACGTTTTAACTAGGGCAATAAATAAACATTCAATGAACAATTTGGAATTTGTTATAGGATGATTTTCCTTTGTCATCATCAATAGACTACTTACTGAACTTTACACACATCAAAAATCCTGATTCAAAGTAAATTTAAAAATAAGAATTTATTTGGGGAATCTGGGTGTCTCAGTTGGTTAAGCATCTGTGTTTGGCTCAGGTCAGGATCTCAGGGTCCTGGGATCCAGCCTCAGGTCAGGGTCCCTGTTCAATGGGGAGTCTGCATCTCCATCTTCCTCTGCCCCTCCTCCCCACTCATGCTCTCTTTCTTTCTCAAATAAAGAAATAAAATCTTAAAAAAAAAGAATTTATTTAAGTATACATGTAATAAAGTAAAAATGTAGAATTATCAATATTTGTAACAACTGTGATAGTTTCTTACTCATGACAGAGACAATATGGTAGATTAATAATGTACTCCAATTTTGTTTGATATTGTGGAGTTTTAGACATACATGCTTCTGCCACTGGTTGGTTTCTTTTCTTATATTCCTTACACTTCACTTCTATTTTGTGAAAATTGAGCAAACACTGACAGGTTATTAAGTCAGAAAGTTCTTTGAGATTCTAATGGATAATTCTCATGATAGACCCAAAAATCTAGAGACTTTTCAATGAATGCTCTTTACAGCATTGGATCTGCATCAAATATTAAGGTAGTGATGGTATATCATAATAAAAACTTTAATGTGTATTTCAGTTTAAGAGATAGAAACAAATAGATTCATTACTCAGTTGTTAATATCATTTGGCTCTGGAAAAATACCTAGGAAGTAAAAAAAAAAATCAAAATAATTTTTCGTGAGCCTTCATATCACTAAATGGCCCTTTAATGATTTCTGATATTTGCTTACCTAAATTAAAATTTATGAAAGTCCTCAACTTAAAAGAAAAAGTTACAAAAAGTGCTTTAAGACTGTTCGGACCTTAAAATAATTAGTCTATTCAACATATTGAGGTATGTTTCTTTATCAAGCCAACTGAAATCATGGATGGGTGTTTGCTAGAAGTAGGTGTCCTGAAGACAGGCTTCAACTCAAAACATGTGTCAACCTCTTCCTCTTTGAGAACAAGTGTGAACTTGCCAGACCCCTGAAATAGTATTTTGCAGTTGGACACAGTAGGTGTGACTTATTGAAGCTCATATCTCTCACAGTTATTTTCAACAATGAAATCAATGTTTTCTGTTTTCTGTGAATAAAGCAGCTTTGGATTGACAGGCACAATCTACTTTAGTTGAGAAGTAACATCCGTTCTTGTGGCTCACAAAAATGCTCTATTCCATCCCTCATGAATAGAATAATCTAAGGATTAACTAAGTGAAGTAAAAGAAAATTAAAATGTTCCTTTTTACTGTGATTTTTTAGGAATTAGAGAAGAAAAAGTGATTGAGTACTTCTGTTTCATATTTGTACCACAAATATACAAAGAATTAATTCATACTCCTTTTAAAAAAAGATTTTATTTATTTACTTGTCAGAGAGGTATTGCACATAATTAGGGAGAGCAGCAGGTGGAAGGAGAAGCAGACTCCCTACTGAACAGGGAGCCTGATGCGTGACTCTGTCCCAGGACACTGGGATCACAACTTGAGCCGAAGGCAGACGTTTAACAGCTAAGCCACCCGGGTGTCTCTTATACTCTTTCTATCAACAGTTTTCCTTAAATTGTGATGCAAAAATATCTGCTGTAGGGCTTACTATCTAGTTATTGTCCTCCTCAACTTTAATCATTGTTTTTACTTAACAACCAATAACATTGTTTAAGAAATTGATATTTCCAATAATCCTATATGTTTTTTCTCGAGTTCTAGTGTTTGTCATACTACACTTTTAATGAAAGTGCATTGATCTTTGTGACACTATTTGACAGTTTCATAATAGGCAGGCAAAGTGAGCACTTCAGGTGAATTCATGGCTCCATCAATAAAAGGTAATTCTCAGATAATCGTGATCATACTGATGGTCAGCTAGAGTATTACAGTTTGAAAATCAATAGTTTTGGTTCTGGAGTCAGGCAGACCTGAGTATAAGTTCCAGCCCTAAATGTCCATGGGCTAATTAACTGGTTCCTTTAAGTCTCAGTTTTTTCTCTTTATCTGCAAAATGATTATAATAATAGTTTTTAACTTGTAGGGTTTTTGCAAAGTTTAAGTATAGAAGTCTATCCACCTAGCAATGGTGAGGATAAATTCATTCAATAAACACTTGTGGCAAAAAATGTTTAGGGCATATAAGATATTTATCATAGAGCTTTGTACATCCAAAAACTCATGAAATACTATTGTTTTTAGCTAAGCTCATGAGACAGATGAATAAAACTAGAATAAAATTTATCATATTCAAAGGAACTATATATGTCATATGCATCATAAAATTCACATTGACATGGCCAGTACCTTCCTTCTGGATGTTAAACTTGAAACCCCAAATAATAAACAGAAAGTCGATTGATAAACAAATTAGAGCAAGGAGAGTTAATTAGATGAATCAAATATTTCACATCACATCCAAGTAACCTGAGGCATCATCCACACTGGAATGGTCATGTGAATGGGACTTCAGTTTCCTTGTCTAAGGCTTTCTCTCTCCTAAATAGCATTTAAATGTGCACTGCAATAGTTGTTTCACATTTTTAGGCTTCCAAAACTCTCAGTGTTTCTTTATGATAAGCATAGTTACTGTTTTTTTAAATGAATATATTACTGCATTCTACCCACAGTTAAATCTATCACCTTTAAGATTAGACGCCCTGAGTTCTAGTGCCTTCCAAACTACTTCTTAAATTCTGAAATATGGGAATCCTCTCCATTCCTTGGATTCCTCTTTGATAATTGGGTATAGTAATTAGCCTTATTTATATTGGTAAAAATGTTTTCTTAAATAACGAAATGCATGTAAAGTGGCTAACATGTAGCGTCTGATAAACATGACTACTATTGATAAGGCATAAAGTTTATTAGATTCCTGCTACTTCTGACTCATTCTGTTTCCTTCTGTTACTTTGGCTCATTCCTACAGATATCATTTATTTGTTGTATTTATACTTTAACAGCCGGGGCAATTATACGCCAAATTAGGGAGATAGCATAGTTTAGCCTCTAAGTACTAAAGTACTTTTCATTAAACTGTCACTTAATCCCAACCAGTGGTTAAGAAGATCAGTAGCAATTTATTTTATAATGTGTTTTATGTATTTTCTGTCTCACATTAGAACGTTAGCTCACATGGTGAGAATCTTTGTTTGTTTTATTTGCTGGTGCTTCCAAGTGCACATGAGGCACTCAATAGATATTTACTGAATAAATGAATGAGTGAATGAATGAATGAGGAAAGTGGCAAGAAATCAGTTCCACAGGGAGTGCACATCAGAAATTCATCAGCCTTGTACTTAAGGAGTGAATATTATTATTAAAAAGATACCAAAAGATAGATTCCTTTTGGGGTTGGTATTGATTTGATGCAGTAATGATGAAGACCTGTTTCATTTTCTACCACATCTAATATTTTACTTATGGTGAAACTAGAAACTTAGAACACTTCATTTGCTTTGTTGCCTCTTTGTAGAAAAAGAATATTAATCCTATATCTTTTGTAAAATAATCATCTATTTTAAATTTAGATCAATCTTTCAGTTTACAGAAATGCTGGGTGTTATGATTAACAGGTAAAAGAAAATGTGTGAAAGTCAACTCCCTATCTGAGTTTTAAAATAATCACATTGAAAGTATGTGTGAGAAAAGATCAAAGTCATAGAAGGAAGCGGTCATTTCTGATTTAATAATTAAAAAGGACAAGAGTAAAAATAGATATAGGTATTTTACCTAAGAAAACTAATTCATAAATGATAGCTAAATGAGATTTATTTTAAGAGAACACTGTCATTTTCATTTTTCTTTTGGTTTATATTTATTGAAATATGATGACAATAGGAGAAAGATAGTGTCCTGCAATGGATAATACTGGTCTAATAACATTATTACAGTTTTATTCCTGGTACGGGGTTGGCAATAACAGAGCAGGAGATTTATAAAAGTTGGTTAGAAAACACCAGGAGAAATTTCTGGGAAAAAATAATGAAAATAGTTAAGAATGGTAGTGGATTTAGTATGATACACTATGTCCTTCAGAATATTGTTTCCAACATTATCTCTCACCACATCTTTCAAAGGCCTGCTGATAAAGTTACACTGAACTATTTGCTATTTCCTAAGCATGCTTTGTCTTTTTGAGCCTTTATTCCTCTAAAATGCTATCTCTTTTGTCTGAAATTTAACGGAAAACTCCCATAACAAAGTCAAATATAAATTCATTCATGGAGATGCTTAAGAAAACCCAGGCAAACATGTGCCTCATTTAAGTTCCAAGCTCTATGATGACATGCCAGGCTCTGTGCCAGGGCTGCAGCTGAAGATGGCAATGAGTCTTTCCTTGTAGGAAGGGGGACTAGTCAGGAGGTACTCTGGGAAACAATGGCCCCTAGTCAGTAGGCATTTCCTTCCAAGTAACTTCGGTTACTGACTTCTGTCTTCTTTGGGCCACCAATACCCACTCTGCAGCTGTACTCTCATTTTCACTGTTTTTAAATTTAATGTAGCCAGATAACCAATCCAAGATGCCATTTCTTGAGAATATGTTGTCTGGAACCAGTTCTGGTATAAAAATCTCTGGCAGGGCACAGTGCAGGACACAGAAACAATTCTAAGTAGTCTATGCAAAAAAAATAATAATAATAATAATAATAAATAAATAAATAAATAAATAAAATAATATAGGGATTTGGGCACTTTTGAAGTCATTAGAAAGGATGGAGGAATGGACATTAGGTTCGAGCTCCTGAAATGTGTCCTAGAAAAATGCAGAACTGATCTGCCAGTAGTTAGTATTTCTGCTAAGATCAGGGAAGTAAGGAATGGGTTCACAACACTTAGTGTGACTATGATCCAGAGATCAGGAATCTGGGATTAGGAAGCCTCTGCAATCCTGCTGCAGCTGCATCTCAGTCCCATGGAGCTGGTACCTGGACACAGGAATGTAAAGTCTGGCTTCTGCCTCTGCCTCTGCTAAACTATCTTTCAACACTTGCAAAGATAAAGACTGAACACTGCTACATAGCAGCTCCTTTCTTGCATGAGTAAGCAGCTGAAGAAGCATAAAGATAACAGATTCTACTTCATCTGCCTTCAAATTTCACAAAAGTGCAATGTAAAGTTTGGCAGAATCTAATCTGCATCCCAGAAGGTACCCAAAGCCTGCAAGACAGGAAGATACACTGGAAAGGATGGGAAAGGATCAATAGTAACCACAGGAATTTTATACTTTTGTCAGCATTCTTGAAGGTGGACGCATGCCAATGCCAGGTGACAATCACTGGATTGAAAAATGTTTCACGTAACTACGTGGCGCCAATATTAAAATCACAAATCACTCCATTTGTTGCACAACATTATCACACGTCAGCCACACATGACCGTGAGAAGACGGAATTAACGAACCGTTCCACAGAGGATCCAGAAAGGCGGTGTCACAAGTAAGCAGGGAGGCACCGTTCCTGTGTAGGGAGTGTGACAAGGGCTGGCGTTGATTGTCGTCAGGTCGCCTGGACGCAGGCAGAGCATCTGGCAGCATCTGTCTGGACCTCCATCTCTACAGGTACAGTGTGGGCGGTGGATTGGCTTCCACCAGATAGCTACCTCTTTTAAGGGGTCTGCTTAGGAGGGTGTATGGTTACATCGTTACCTTAGAGTCTTTGCCTATCAACTTGGTGCATTCAGGCTCGTCAAAGTGGCCATGGGCTTTCCAAACAGGTTTTACTTATCTGCTGGTCACACAGTTCATGGCAAAGTTCTGCATCAGACCTTGACTAAAAACTAATATGAGAATTGACATTAGCCACTGTGACTCCATTTTGTCTCAGTCTAACTCAGCTAATTCTCTGTGAGTAGGAATTGCATGCAAAGTTTCATAACATGACAAGTGTAAATTATGAAATGTGCTAAGATGGAGATCACCACGTGTGTTGTAAAAAGGCAAAAGAAAGTCTTTTAGTTTGTCAATGCTTTTTTTCTTTTCTTTTCTTTTCTTTCTTTCAAGATTTATTTATTTATTATTTATTTATTTATTTATTTATTTATTTATTTTTAGAGAGAAAAACAGGGAGGGTTAGCGGGAGAGGGAGAGAAAGAATCTCAAGCAGACTCCTGGATTGAATAGAGAGCCCAACCAGGGGTTTGAGCTCACAATCCAGAGATCATGACCAGAACCGAAATAAAATGTCTGAGGCTTAACCTACTTAGCCACCCAGGCCAGGCACCCCTGTCAAATTTTCTTAGAAGAAATAAACCCTAACTAAATCATGAAGGAAGAATAAAAATAAAGTGAGTTAAACTAAGTATGGAAAGGCCATCTCAAAAAGAAGGAACAGGAAAGATGTAAAAGAGCATGATGCTTCTGAATTCATCACCAGAAAATCAGTAATAGATGGTATAGATGGGGCTGGAGAGAAACCCACCTAAGATTGGAAAGTTTCCTATGTCCTGCTAAGGAGCTAGATCTGTAGTCTGTTCATAATGGAGAACCACCAAAGGTCTTTACATCTAGAGTAACTAAGAGGTTTGCATTATATAGCTCATTCTGGCAGTAACATAGAAAAGAGATTAAATAGTTGGTGGGAGGAGACTAGTGGCAGAAAGAAGCAATCATTATATTATAGAAGCATTCCAGGTGAGAGACAATGAGGTTTAAACTAGGACATTTGTATACACTCTAACACTTAATGCATTGGATTTCAATTATGTGTGTGTTTTTCCTCTCTGATAGATTGTAAAATTCTCATTGAATGGGACAGCTCTTATTAAATGTTTTGTCCTCAGGATTTAGCATAGTGGTTCACCCATGATAATTTCACTAATTAACCAGATAGACTTGAATTTAAGATTCCTCAAAGAAAATATCTGCCAGCATCATGTTAAATATGGAATTAAGACTGCAACGTTTTTGAGTCAAACAATACAATTTTTCCTTTCTTCAACAAAATTCCGGGTGGAGAATGGAAAGGGAAATTAGTAAATTTCACAGAACTGCTACAATCCTGCCTTAAAATGAGATGATAGCTAAAAGAATTATAGTAAATTAGCATAATTTAATAGAATAACATATTATCTCAATTTATTAATATTTTTCTCCTAAGCGCTCAAACTATTTTGTAGGCCTAATATATTTTGAGATCTGATTAGTTCTATACTGATTCATGCTTTGACTGGGGGCAAGTAATTGAATCTCTGCTCTTTATTACCAAACCTGCAATTTAAGATAGTAAACCTATACACCTACAAAATATTCTTGTTATACTGTAGTAGCAATAAATGTATTTAGCTAGTATATTGAAAGTGACTATTGTAATTGGTTCTTTTTTTTTTTTAAAGATTTTATTTAATTATTTGTCAGAGAGAGAGAGGGAGAGAGAGCAAGCACAGGCAGACAGAATGGCAGGCAGAGGCAGAGGGAGAAGCAGGCTCCCTGATGAGCAAGGAGCCCGATGCGGGACTCGATCCCAGGACGCCGGGATCATGACCTGAGCCGAAGGCAGCTGCTTAACCAACTGAGCCACCCAGGCGTCCCTGTAATTGGTTCTTGTTCAAAAGAATGATCTGGTCATTTCTAAAAAGAAATTACTACCTATCTTCATAGCTAAGAAAATAAAATGAACAGGACATGTGTTGCAAGAGTTTTAAGACCCAACTGTGAAAACTGACAGGCTATGAATAAAGATAGATGTTTGGAAGGTAAAGGGTAATACCCCAAGGTGAAAAGTAAAGTGGAAGAATAGTTACATTCCTTAGAATTTTCTCCTTTATCTTTTTCTATAACAATTTGGAGACTCATTTCAAAATATTTTCCATAAAATATTTTTATATATCAACTCAAAATAATTTTATTCAATTTATAGGAACATCTTTGGTTATACTTATTTTGCAGTTATGGATTTATTCTATTAATATTTGAGCTCTGTCCTTTCTTTTTTTAAAATTTTTATTAACATATAATGTATTATTTGCCTCAGGGGTACAGGTCTGTGAATCATCAGGCTTACACACTTCATAGCACTCAGCATAGCACATACCCTCACCAATGTCCATAACCCAACCACCCTCTCCATAATCCCCTCCCCCCAGCAATCTTCAGTTTGTTTTGTGAGATTAAGAGTCTCTTATGATTTGTCTCCCTCCTGATCCCATCTTGTTTATTTTTTTCTTCCCTACCCCCAAGGCCCCCACTCTGCCTCTCAAATTCCTCATAAAAGGGAGATCATATGATAACTGTCTTTCTCTGATTGACTTATTTTGCTCAGCACAATACCCTCTAGTTCCATCCATATCATTGCTAATGGTAAGATTTCATTTCTTTTGATGGCTGCATAATATTCCATTGTATATATATACCACTTCTTCTTTATCCATTCATCTGTTGATGGACATCTAGGCTCTTTCCATAGTTTGGCTATTGAGGATATTGCCCCTATAAACATTTGGGTGCACGTGCCCCTTCGGATCACTACATTTGTATCTTTAGGGTAAATACCCAGTAGTGTGATTGCTGTGTCATACAGTAGCTCTATTTTCAACTTTTTGAGGAACCTTTATGCTGTTTTCCAGAGTGGCTGCACCAGCTTGCATTCCCACCAACAGTATAGGAGGGTTCCCTTTCTCCACATCCTCGCCAGCATCTGTTGTTTCCTGACTTGTTAATTTTAGCCATTCTGACTGGTGTGAGGTGGTATCTCATTGTGGTTTTGATTTGCATTTCACTGATGCCGAGTGATGTGGAGCATTTTTTCATGTGTCTGTTGGCCGTCTGGATGTCTTCTTTGCAGAAATGTCTACTCATGTCCGCTGCCTATTTCTCGATTAGATTATTTGTTCTTTGGGTATTGAGTTTGGTAAGTTCTTTATAGATTTTGGATACTAGCCCTTTATCTGAAATATTGTTTGTGAATATCTTCTCCCATCCTGTCAGTTGTCTTTAAAGCTTTTGATCTTGATGAAGTCCCAATAGTTCATTTTTGCCCTTGCTTCCCCTCCCTTTGGCTATGTTCATAGGATGAAGTTGCTGTGGCTGAGGTCGAAGAGGTTGCTGCCTGTGTTCTTCTCAAGGATTTTGATGGATTCCTTTCTCACATTGAGGTCCCTCATCCATTTTGAGTCTATTTTTGTGTGTGGTGTAAGGAAATGGTCCATTTTCATTTTTCTGCATGTAGCTGTCCAATCTTCCTAACACCATTTGTTGAAGAGACTGTCTTTTTTCCATTGTACATTCTTTCCTGCTTTGTCGAAGATTAGTTGACCATAGAGGTGAGGGTCCATTTCTGGGCCCTCTATTCTGTTCTGTTGATCTATGCATTGGTTTTTGTGTCAGTACCATACTGTCTTGATGATTACGGCTTTGTAATAGAGCTCGAAGTCTGGAATTGTGATGCCACCAACTTTGGCTTTCTTTTTCAACATTTCTCTGGCTATTCGAGGTCTTTTCTGGTTCCATATAAATTTTAGGACTATTTGTTCCATTTCTTTGAAAAAATAGATGGTATTTTGATAGGGATTGCATTAAATGTGTAGATTGTTTTAGGTAGCATAGACATTTTCACAATATTTGTTCTTCCAATCCATGAACATGGAACGCTTTTCCATTTCTTTGTGTCTTAATTTCTTTCATGAGTACTTTATAGTTTTCTGAGTATAGATTCTTTGCCTCTTTGGATAGGTTTATTCCTAGGTACCTTATGGTTTTGGTGCAATTGTAAATGAGATTGATTCCTTAATTTCTCTTTCTTCTGTCTTGTTGGTGGTATATAGAAATGCAACTGATTTCTGTGCATTGATTTTATATCCTGACACTACTGAATTCCTATACAAGTTCTAGCAGATGTGGAGTGGAGCCTTTTGGGTTTTCCTCATAAAGTATCATATCATCTGCAAAGAGTAAGAGTTTGACTTCTTCTTTGCTGATTTGGATGCCTTTTATTTCTCTTTGTTGTCTGGTTGCTGAGGCTAGGACTTCTAGTACTATGTTGGATAGCAGTGGTGATAGTGGACATCCCTGCTGTGTTCCTGACCTTAGGGAAAAAGCTCTCAGTTTTTCCCCATTGAGAATGATATTCACTGTGGGTTTTTCATAGATGGCTTTGGTGATATTGAGGTATGTACCCTCTAACCCTACACTTTGAAGAGTTTTGATCAAGAAAGGATGCTGTACTTTGTCAAATGCTTTTTCAGCATCTATTGAGAGGGTCCTATGGTTCTTGTTTGTTCTTTTATTAATGTACTGTATCACATTGATTGATTTGCGGATGTTGAACCAACCTTGCAGCCCAGGAATAAATCCCACTTGGTCGTGGTAAATAATCCTTTTAATGTACTGCTGGATCCTATTGGCTAGTTTTTTGGTGAGAATTTTGGCATCTGTGTTCATCAAGGATATTGGTCTGTAATTCTCTTTTTTGGTGGAGTCTTTGTCAAGTTTTGGGATCAAGGTAATGCTGGCCTCATAAAATTAGTTTGGAAGTTTTTCTTCCATTTCTATATTTTGGATCAGTTTCAGGAGAATAGGTATTAATTCTTTAAATTTTGGTAGAATTCCCCTGAGAAGCCATCTGGCCTGGGCTCTTGTTTGTTTGGAGATTTTTGATGAATGCTTCAATATCCTTATAGACCTATGGGTCTGTTCAGGTTTTCTATTTCTTCCTGGTTCAGTTTTGGTGGTTCATACATCTCTAGGAATGCATCCATTTCTTCCAGATTGTCAAATTTGCTGGCATATAGTTGCTCATAATATGTTCTTATAATTGTTTGCAATTCTTTGGTGTTGGTTATGATCTCTCTTCTTTCATTCATGATTTTATTTATTTGGGCCCTTTCTCTTGTCTTTTTGATAAGTCTGGCCAGGGGTTTATCAATCTTATTAATTCTTTCAAAGAACCAGTTCCTAGGGGCACCTGGGTGGCTCAGTGGGTCAAAGCCTCTGCCTTCAGCTCAAGTTGTGATCTCAGGGTCCTGATATTGAGCCTCAAGTAGGGCTATCTGCTCAGCAGGGAGCCTGCTTCCCTTCCTCTCTCTCTGCCTGCCTCTCTGCCTACTTGTGATCTCTGTCTGTCAAATGAATAAATAAAATCTTAAAAAAAAAAAAAAAAAGAGAGAAAACCAGCTCCTAGTTCCGTTGATTTGTTCTATTTTTCTTTTGGTTTCTATTTCATTGATTTCTGCTCTGATCTTTATTATTTCTCTTCTCCTGCTGGGTTTAGGCTTTCTTTGCTGTTCTTTCTCTAGCTCCTTTGGTTTTAGGGTTAGGTTGTGTATTTGAGACCTTTCTTGTTTCTTGAGACAGGCTTGTATCACTATATACTTTCCTCTCAGGACTGCCTTTGCTGTGTCCCACTGATTTTGAACAGTTGTGTTTTCATTTCATTTGTTTCCATGATTTTTTTCAATTCTTCTTTAATTTCCTGGCTGACCCATTCATTCTTTAGTAGGATGCTCTTTAGCTTCCATGTATTTGAGTTCTTTCCAACTTTCCTCTTATGATTCAGTTCTAGCTCCAGAGCATTGTGGTCTGAAAATATGCAGGGATGATCCCAATCTTTGGGTACCAGTTGAGACCAGATTTGTGACCCTGGACATGATCTATTCTGGAAAATGTTCCATGTGCACTAGAGAAGAATGTTTATTCTGTTGCTTTGGGATGGAATGTTCTGAATATATCTGTGACATCCATCTGGTCCAGTGTGTCATTTAAGGCCTTTATTCCCTTGTTAATCTTTTGCTTGGGTGATCTGTCCATTTCAGTGAGGGGTGTTGTTAAACTCCCCTACTATTATTGTATTATTGTTCATGTATTTCTTTGATTTTGTTATTAACTGGTTTATATATTTGGCTGCTCCCATTTTAGGGGCATAGGTATTTAAAATTGTTAGATTATCTTGTTGGAGAGACCCTTTGAGTACGATGTAGTGTCTTCCTCATCTCTTATTATAGTCTTGGCTTAAAATCTGATTTATCCAATATAAGGATTGCCACCCCAGCTTTGAACTGATGTACATTAGCATGGTAAATTTTTTCCACTCTTTCACTTTAAATCTGGAGGTGTCTTTGGGTCTAAAATGTGTTTCTTGTAGAAAGCATATTGATGGGTTTTGTTTTTTATCCATTCTGATACCCTTTGTCTTTTGAGTGGGACATTTAGCCCATTTACATTCAGGGTAACTATTGAAAGATATGAATTTAGTGCTAATGTATTGCCTGCAAGGTGACTGTTACTGTATATTGTCTTTGTCTACTACATTTAGGCTGTCTCTCTGCTTAGAGGACCCCTTTCAATATTTATTATAGGGCTGGTTTGGTGTTTGCAAATTCTTTTACTTTTTTTGTCCTGGAAGCTTTTTATCTCTCCTTTTATTTTCAAGGATAGCCTAACTGGATATAGTATTCTTGACTGCATGTTTTTCTCATTTATTGCTCTGAATATATCATGCCATTTCTTTCTGGCCTGCCAGGTCTCTGTGGATAAGTCTGCTGTTCATCTAATATTTCTACCATTGTATGTTACAGACTTCTTGTCCCGAGCTGCATTCAGGATTTTCTCTTTGTCACTGAGACTAGTAAGTTTTACCATTACATGATGTGGTGTGGAGCTATTTTTATTGATTTTGAGGCGGCTTCTCTGTGCCTCCTGGATTTTGATGCTTGGTCCCTTTGCCATATTAGGGAAATTCTCTACTATAATTCATTCCAATAAACCATCTGCCTCTCCCTCTCTTTCTTCTTCTTCTGGATTCCCAATTATTCTAGTATTGTTTCATCTTATGGTATCATTATCTCTTGAATTCTCCCCTCGTCAAGTAGTTGTTTGTCTGTCTTCTGCTCAGCTTCTTTATTCTCCATCATTTGGTCTTTATATCACTAATTCTCTTTTCTGTCTCATTTATCCTAGCAGTAAGAGCCTCCATTTTTTATTGCACCTCATTAATAGCTTTTTTGATTTTTAACTTGGTTAGATTTTAGTTCTTTTATTTCTCCAGAAAGATATTTTATTTCTTCAGATGGTGTTTCTCTAATATCTTCTATACCTTTTTCAAGCCCAGCCAGCACCTTGAGAATAATCATTCTGAACTCTAGATCTAACATATTACCAATGTCTGTATTGATTAGGGCCCTAGCTGTCAGAAGTGCCTCTTGTTTTTATTTTGTGGTGAGTTTTTCTGCCTTGTCATTTTATCCAGATAAGAATATATGAATGAGAGAATAAAATACTAAAAGTGTGGCAAAAACCCCAGAAAAATGCATAGCCAAATCAGAAGAGACCCAAAACTGGGGGGAGAAGAAAAGGGGAAAAAAAAAAAAAATATATATATATATATATATATATATATGACTGGTGAATAGAACAGAGCCACCCACTTGATTTTGGGTGTATTTTGGTCTCTTAGAAGAAACTACCTCCCAAAATTTTTAAAGAAAGACAAACTTTACACACACACACACACACACACACACACACACACACACGGATATATAAGATGAAGTCATGGAATATGACTGTAAAGATGAAAATTTTAAAAATTCTAAAAAAGGAATTGATAAGTTGTTTGGAAAAAGAAAAAAAAAAGAGGAGAGAATATGCTCAGGCTGGAGACTAGAACAAAGCCATGTGCTAGATTTACAGTATATTTTGATCTATTAGAAGAAATTGTATCCCAAAACTTTTTAGAAAAAACAAAAACCTATATGTATACAAAAAATAGGGTTAAATACAATGAAGTGATAAAATATAACTATAACAATGAAGGTTTAAAAAGTTTTTTTTTTTTTAGAAAGGTATTGTTAAGATAAACTAGTTAAAAAACATTAAAAGAGGAAAGAGGAAAAGTTAAAAAAATAGAATAAAAAATACTAAAAAAAAATTTAACTTTGCAAGACTAAAGGATCATGGGGAAAAAGCCATGAATTGTATGCACTGCTTTCCCCTAGCTCTGCAGTTCCGCTGTTCTCCTTGATCAGTGAGTTTAGTCTTGGCTGGATATTCTTGCTGATTTTCTGGGGGTGGGGCCTATTGCAGTGAGTCCCAAATGTCTTTGCCTGAGGTGGAATTGCACCACCGTTGCCAGGGGCCAGGCTAAGTAATCTGTTTGAATTAGCTCTCAGGAACTTTTGTTCCCTAAACATTTTCAGTACAGCTTTGAAGGAGGAGAATGAAAATGGTCGCCTCTGAATCCCTGGCCCAGAGGAGCCGAGAGCTCTGGGCCCCACTCCTCAGTGGACCCGCAGAGATAAGCACTTGATCACTCCTGTCTCCCTGGTCTCCAACCGTGCTCTATGCTCACCCAGCCCATGACTGAGTGTTTCTTTATCTGGTGTGCAGCCCCGTTTGGAGTCTCCAAACCCAGCAGATTCCTGCTGGCTTCTCCTTCTGGAGGGGGAAGGTGAGTCTCCCTGGATATGCCACTTGTGGGATCCCTGCTTGAAGAGCAGTGGTCCAACTGTGCCTTGGATCATGGTTTAAGATAATCCTGATCTGAAAGCTCACTCCTCAGCTCTGTTTCTGTAGTCGGCTTCCCCTCTCCAATACCTGGAAGCTCTGCCACTCTCAGACATCCCTGGTCTTTCTGTGACCCTATGGGACCTGAGACCACACTGTCCCCATGTGGGTTCCCCCCTGCTTAGCCTCTGGAGTGATGTCCCTTGTGGAGCAAACTTCTAAAAGTTCTGATTTTGTGCTCCACTCTTCCACTGCTTGCTAGGAGCTGGCCCCTCCCTGCCACGTACTATCTTCCCATCACTTCAGATTCACTTCTCCACACATTCTACCTTTCAGAAAGTGGTTGATTTTCTGTTCCTAGAATTGCTGCTCTTCTCTTCTATCTCCTGTTGAGTTTGGAATGGTTTGGTAACTATCTAGCCGAACTCCTGTGACCTGATGTCTTCTCAGTCTGCTACTCCTCCACCATCCTGCTGCTTTGTTATTTCTTAACTAAGATGTAAATTATTAAGGAATAAATGGTTTTGTTGTTGTGGTGGTTGTTTTGTCCTCTCACATCCATACTTAGCATAGTAACCTACAAGTGGTGGGTGATTCTTAGGTAACATCAATTTTTAGATAATGTTACAAAAGGCATATCTAGAAAACAGATGCATTTTGCTTTATTCTTCCTCCCTTTCTTAGATGCTTGGCTTTGGGAACTTACTAATGATCTTTCATCCCTTGTCTGAGACTTACATAAGCTAGAAGCAGCATGGAGTATTTATTATAAGTGTGCTATAAAGAGAAGCAGTTTGAATCTTACATCTATCAATTAATATAGGCTTTACATAATAGGCAGTTCATTAACATTTCTTGAGATTTGTTACCCTTGCCTTTGAGAGATAACACTTGCTTAATGATTTTTGAATGGGGACCTAATAATAATTACATTACTTATAGCTACTATGATTGATGTGATTGCTTTTGTAGTAAATATTTTACACATATTGTCTTATTTAAATTGTACAACTAGATGAAATTGGCATCTTTTTACAAACGTATTGTAGATTAGAATACTGACACTCATAGGTTAATTACATTGTCTCAATTTATAGGTCTAGTAAGCATCAAACATAGAATTATAATATAGATTAGTTTATTCCAAAGCTCATGCTTGTAACCACTGTGCTGTCCATAATGAAAATTCCACTAAATGTTGCTAAAATATCAAAATGTGAGCTTCCTGTAAACATTGACCTACATTGCTAAGAAGTCCTTTAGCATGCTGTACATAAAACATATGCACTAATTATTCTTTTTTATTTCTTCTCTATCCCAATTTTTAAAAAAAAATGTTTGCTCTATTCCTTGTTCTAAATTTAGAGCTAATTTCTCCACATTTTCTAAGGTCACAACTGGCTAATCTTATAAACTAATTTATGATTAGAAAAAAAGTAAGAAATTAAATAGATCTTTCAGCACCATGTAACACATTTTTAAGCATGGTCCTAATAAGAAAACACCCCCACTTTGGTCAGTGAGGTTATTGTTAGAAATTTCAGGTAACATGGGAAAGAAAATAGCACCATCTCATGCTGATGAAGCAGATATTGTGAAAAAATTGGAGACTGGTGATAACATTTAAATTATGCCCTTCACATAAATATTGGGGAAATTAGATATTGACATCTACTGCAACAGATATTTGGTGAATTAAGTTTGACATAACATAATGCTATTATTCAGGAGCTCATAGTTGAGGGAAGAAGGAGAGAAAGGAGGAGAGACATTTATAGAAATTCAAGGGATGAATAGGGTCAGGTTACCATAAGAGTACAATGGAGAGAGAAATTATTAGGAAAAGCTTTTGCTGAAGGGTGACATTTGAGTTAAATTTTGCTGCATGAATAAAGTTTTGTCAAGGACATTATAGAAGTTCTGTATAGTTAACATGTGCAAAGCTTTTACAAGATATATAGTTCTTAGGAAAATGGACAGTTCTTAGGATTATTACTTAGGATTATTACTCAGGATTATGCCAGTATTTGGTTCCATATAGCTCAGAATCCTTTGAGAATAAATGAGTACAACCAAAAATGGTAGAAGGTGATGTTCACATAAGAGCATAGAGAACTTCTGTGCTGTCCTAAAAAGCAAATAGGTCTTAATTTTTAATTTTAACTAATAAAAGCAACATTCTCAAATTTGCAGTTTAGAAAGATCATCCTACCCCAAATTCAGTTGAAAAAACTAGAAACATGGTAAATTGTGCTTATTTATCAGCTATATTAAGTGCTTACCATGCACTGGTACCGTAACAATAATTTATAATAGAGTCTTCATTAACTCATCACAGCAAATTATGAAGTAGTGTTTTTCTCTCTTTTTTAGATAAGAACACAGACCCCTCAAGGTTTATTAACAGACCTGTCTATGGCCAAGTGATGGTCGGTACAGGAACTGCATTCAACTTCCTTATACCAAAGACATGCTTTTGTATTCTTTGACTTTTTGTAAAAGCAGTAATCAAAAACTTAACAACAAATGAATAAACTAAATCTACCATCTCAGGAATAGCAAAAAAAAAAGGCTATGGATTTGAGATAGATGAATAAAATGTGACCACAATTTGGCAGTTTTCTTTACAAATAGAATTGTATAACCTCTAAACGACCATTGCTTCAAGTAAAAATAACTCTGTCTTCAAAAATGTGTTAGAGAACAAAGTGGAAGTATTTAAAAGGACTTTGATCTCAAAGATAACTTTTGGAAATCTCTGGGTTTAAAAAACAAATGGAAGGTTTAAAGCAATAAATTGTAACCGAACATAGAGGCCCATCTTGAACATACATTGAATAGTCAGGTCAGGAATGTGCTTAATCAATCTGGAGTGCACTTTGGAAAGACGTTAATAATGACTAATAAAAATGGTTACTAAGCACTTTCAAATATAAAGTGGCATACAAGGTTAATAATGATGATCATCATTACAATAATACTTTTCAATTGCAAAGCACTTCTAATCTAAGGAGTTCAGAAAATTATGGAGACATTAATACATTACTGCTGGCTATATCCTGAATAGACAGCAAGTGTTCAGTATTTATAATGAATAATAGAATGATCCAAACTCATATAGGACATGAGAAAATTGAAACAATAGCTTCAAAATTTTTGTTTCTTCCCATGTCTTTATAAACTTATAACTTATACCACATTGTAAATAACAGGAAAAAAACTTCATAAAATTATTGCCACGAGAAGCATTCAGTTTAGTCTTTTTCCTTTAACTTTGCCCCTTTTTCCTTTCCTTTATTATACAAACATACAGGAAAACAAATGAATAGATAAATACACTTCTGTATATCACCTCCGTATTGACAGTTAACACATTTTCTCTCACATCTATCTTTGCTGATGTTAGAAATTAGTTGCAGACATCAAAATTTTGCAACCCTCATTACTTTAGCACACATATCTGTAAAACAAGAACACTATTTTATATAACCACACTTTCATTATCACATATACAGAAATTAAGTTTGCTACTATGAAGCATATTCAATTGTCTTCAATTGTCTCAATAATGTCATATGATAGTTTTGTTTTGAACCAGTACTCAATCAGGTTTTATTCATTGCATTCAGTTGTATTTCTCCAAACTTTCGTTTAGTTAGGACACTGACTTCTTTGAAAAAATAAGACTAACAAGGCTAGAATGTCCTGAATTCTGGATATGTCTTTTTGTTTCCCCATAGTAGCATTTGACATTTCTCTTTCTACTGTATTTTCTCTGAAGAAATTGCACTGTAAAGCACTGATTGGATTCAAGATAAATACTTTTTACAGAGTACCTATAGTTGATGCTATGAATTTATCAGTAGGCACATAAGTCAGGGTGCCTCACTGTAACTGGGGGAAATTTTAATCACTTGGATCCTGTCTGAATATCCCATTGGCCATCTTTTACATAACGTATCTGCTAATTCTTTCTTCCTCAAAAGGCAACTAAATTATTAATTATTTTCCTATGCCAATTTTTGGAAAAGGAATGATATGATAGTCACTTATAATGGTGACAAATGACTTCTACTTTTTCTTCTTATAAATATCACTATGGATGTAAATTTTCTGCTTTATGTAATGTTTTATAATTAATTGCTATTATTATTTTTGTTTGGTGCTCACATTGTCTCAAAGGCAGCTGTTAAAAATCCCTCCCAGCTGGGGCTTATTTCTTTTGACCTCCACTCACTAGTTCCTGAGTGATTCCCTGCTTTGGCACAACAGAGTGTCCTAGGTTTCCTTTGTACTTTCCTTAATCTCGCATTGAAATCAATCATCTTTCAGTAAGGCATTTGCTATGGAGTATACATCTTGTTGCATAGGAAAGGAAGAGTAATAGGAATTTTATACATATTTTCCTATTTATGCAGTAGTAAGAACTGTAATGAAAACCAAAAAATGGAAACAACAAAGTTACCTACAAAAAAGAGGGAAAAATAAATGTGAGGTATAGTCATAGGGACAAGACTTTTCTGAGTAAACATTTTTGTAAAGTTTAAACTTTTATACAATTTATTTTATAGCTCTAAGAAACAACTAAAGGAAAAAAAAAAGAGAGCAAACCTACAACTGAAAGCAAGTGGGAAGAATTGCATTTAATTCTATCAAATTGGTAACATAACTGTCTTAAAACATATTTTATAAATTTTACACTTTTATTTTAACAAATTATTGAGCATTGATGTCTTCAAAAGGTGGAGTCTAATTAGACTTCCTTTAGAATATGGGCTGGCCTTGGTGATTTACTTTGAACAAATAGAATATGGAGAAAAGAGGCTAAATCATAGAAATTATCAAAGCCTCCTTTGGGATCTCTGTGTCCCAGGCCATGAAGAAAACCAAGCAACAAATGCAGAGGCCTTTTGCAGGTGGCTTAGGGAACAGATAACATAAACCACCAGACATGAGTGTGATCAGACCTTCATAAGATATCAGTGGTCAACTGACCTCTGAGCCACCTTTGTTGATGAAGCATGGAAAAGAGACAAGTAGATTTGTGGGAGAAGTAAATGATTTTTCTGTTCTGTTTTTCTTAAGCTTTCTTAAGAGGTGGTTTGTGATACAAGAATAGATAACTAAAAATAATATTACAGAGAAAATAATTATTTAATGTGACTTCTGAATGTGAAACTCTGTACATCTTAGGATAATGTATTCTAAGAACAAATGTACTCCAAGAACAGAAAGTACCACAGAGAAACCTTAAATATCACTCTATAAATTAATGATGAAACATAGTAACTAATTTTTTTTTTATTTTAAGAAAATAAGGTCTCTAGTATAAGAGCTAAGAGAAATATAATACCCCAAATCTCAAGTCCTTTAAAATTATATTTGAATTGGACAAATATATTTGAATCTACTTTATGTATACACACATATATGCATACACACACACAAATACACACACTTCCTAGAGCTATTAACTGAGATCTAGCAACAATGACATCCCAGATGTAATAAGTACATGTAACACCCCAAAATTATACTTTAAGTACAGTTTCCCTCACACCCTGTGCCGAGCTCACTCAAGCTGTTTGTTCCTGAAGGTTAACAGCAGTATACACTGAGCTCTTTCTACTTCCCATTAAATTTTCAATGATCTTTCATTTTATTGCTACTCAGATCCATGCTTTCCAGTTTATTTCAGATCTGCCTGATCATATCCAACTGGATTCACTCTCTTTGAACTTGACCATGGAACTCATTTGGATTTTTATTCTCCATATTTTCTAGTGCCTAAGTATGCTACTGGATATATAACATAACACTCAGATGGTATACTCAATGATTCTAAAATATACAGACATAGGCATTTTATTTCTTTATTCTGCTTACTTATGTCTCTTGATCTTGCTTTATTGATCAAAATTGATCAATTCATCAATTGATTGAATTAGGGGCACCTGGGTGGCTCAGTCAGTTAAGCATTTGCCTTTGGCTCAGGTGGTGATCCCAGGGTTCTGGGATGGAGCCCAGGGTTGTGGGGCTCCCTGCTCAGTGGGGAGCCTGCTTGTCCCTCACACTTTGCCCCTCCCCTGGCTTGTTCCCTCTCTCTCAAATAAATAAATACATCTTAAAAAAAAAAAACAAACCTGATTGAGTTAGCAATTGACTGATAATGTGGTGACAGGAGCCATCTACAGACTTGGTGCAAGAAGTCCAGTAGCAATTAGCTATTAGCAACCTGGCAGAAACATTCAATCTATCAGAAAAAATTCTATAAATTACTATCTTAAGAAATCTAGAGTTTAAGTGCAAAAAATCCCCCCCAAAACCCACAAGCAATGCAAAAACAGATTAGGGAAAAACCAAGAATTAAAGCAGAGGAAGTACGTGGAGAAACAGATTTAGAAAAAAATCAGAGGTTAGAGGAGCTTGGTCATGGAGTCAGTAGTGTAGTAAGTGCTAGGTGTCCCCTTGACAAACGGCTTGGGTCACCAGAGCCACAGCTGAGTTAGTGAAATTACTGCTGAACCCCTACAATTGCTATTGAACCCCAAATAAGCAATAGCTATTGCTTTGATTCTTTGTGAGAACTGTTTAAATCAATATACTTTCTTTGTTTCTTACATTTTCATCTTTGCTAAGAGACCATATCACTGGAAATAACCTTTTCTCCTTGTGGCCTGAAAAACACAAATTAAAAGAGACTTCTCTGTATTCTCCACTTTTAAATACTTTGAACTGCTGTAAGTTCTCATGCTATCTATCCTGGAACTGAAAATCTGATATTGGTCACCCTAACTCTGGCCCTCAAATAGAGGAGATATGATACTTTTAATTTTTAATTAAATATTTACTGAATAATAAATTATGTTCCAGGAGCTTTGCTCTGGGGAAAATATAATCCATGTATAATAGGGGGAACAATCAAATTGTTGTAAATAATATAATCCATTATGTGCTATAATAGATAATGGATTTAGGGTTATGGCATCAACAATAGAGTAAATGACCCTTATTTAGAGAATCAGGAGAACTTCAGTAGAAACCATAACATCTATGCTTGACTTAAGGTAAATATGTAGTAAATAAGGAGTAAAAGAGACTTTTGGGTAGAGGAATGTCCAGAATTATGATGTTGTGAAAGGGACATATTAATTTTGGAAAAAGAGAGAAAACCAGATAGCGTGTGTAGTTCATGTAAAGAAGTAATAACACTAATAAAAGAAATAGAGGTTTCAGGTTATTTTAGTTTGACTGGATAATACAGCTATACTATCAAAAAGACTTTACATTTTAGGGGCACCTGTGTGGCTCAGTTGGTTGAGCATCTGACTCTTGATTTTACTCAGGTCATGACCTTGGGGTCCTGAGATTAAGCCCAGTTTTGGGCTTTAAGCTCAGTGGGGAGTCTGCTTGAGGATTCTGTCCCTCACCCTCTGGCCTTCCCCCGACTCACATGCATGAACTCTCTCTCTCTCTCAAATAAATAAATAAACCTTAAGAAAGAAAGAAAGAAAGAAAGAAAGAAAGAAAGAAAGAAAGAAAGGAAGGAAGAAAGACCTAACATTTAAAGTCATTTGTGCAAAAACTACTTTGACTACCAAGTGTTTCAAATTAGTTGTTACTCAGTAGCTGGCTATGTATTTAATGAAAGTGTGTCAAATTTATTTTTTCTGTAATTAAAATCAAATGAATTGGTTCACATTAGTAGATATGATGTTTTCATGTTTATATTAAACATTTTTATTTTGAACATTATGTCTTATGATCTATTATAGACTTAATTAATTTCAATTGACTATATCTCAAGTAATATATTAAGGGTTTAAATTAAACATTTCAAATGATACAGAAAAAGTATATTGCTAAATATAACCTTTTATGCTTTGAGGTTTTGGATAGATATTCCAAAGAGAAATGGAGGTTAAATATTTTTATATGCCAAAAGTAGGTCCCAGATAAACTATCAAGATCTGGGTGACTCTAAACTGCTTTTGAGACCTGTAGCCCTGCACATACCTCCAGGTTATACAAAGGGAAGAATCTGGAAGAAAGATTGGTGCTGAGAATTTCTTTAGAGAGTTTGGTTGGAATGCTATGAGTTTAGGGATGTGTATTTTTCCCACCCCCAAACAGGCCTTCATCTGAAAACAAATATATATGGCAAGATGGATTTGAAGAGAATGGCTTCAAATATACAAAAATCTATTCTCTGCAATTCTGAGTGGAAGTTAGGCTTTAGAAAATTCTAAAGGCCAGAATTAGTTGGAACTGCCCCTGCTAGAAAAACAGGAGGGAAGGGCTGAGCTTCTAGAATTTGGCAGAAAGAATGCTATGTTTTCTCCTGGGCCAAACTGAATAACGGAGAAGTGTTTAGGTGCGTGGGCATGGATCATCTGTAATAGACTCTCCCCATAATTTTAGATCTTCCAGAAAAAATACTGGTGCTAGAAGAGGGCTCATAAGAGATATCATAGGCAATCAGTTGGATAATTGTGACAGAGAATGGTACAAAGTAAAATTTTGTAAGTTCCTCTGAAGAATGCAAAAAGCGTTTGAGAATAAGAGCATTAGCAATTAAAAACTAATACAAATCCAGTAAAGCCCAGAAAATAAAAGCTTGGTTGGGTTTGCTTACTAACTTGCCAAAATTCTTAAAAATCTGAAATAATTAAGGCCTCAAATAGAATGGGATAGAGCTTAGAATGGAATAGAGCTCAGAAAAGCACTAACCAGGGGCGCCTGGGTGGCTCAGTGGGTTAAAGCCTCTGCCTTTGGCTCAGGTCATGATCCCAGGGTCCTGGGATCTGGCGCTCTGCTCAGCAGGGATCCCAGGGTCCTGGGATCAGGCTCCCTACTCAGCAGGGAGCCTGCTTCCTCCTCTCTCTCTGCCTGCCTCTCTGCCTACTTGTGATCTCTGTCTGTCAAATAAATAAATAAAATCTTTAAAAAGAAAAGAAAAGAAAAGAAAAGCACTAACCACAAAGCAATAATGAGTTTGACTACATCAAAAATAAAAACTTCTGTTCATCTGAAGAGGTTGTTAAGAAAATTAAAAGGTAAAGAAGAAATAAATCACTGACTGGAAAAATATTTATAACATATATCACTGACAGAAATCCCACAATATACAATGATTCCCACATATTAATGAGAAAAAGGAAATCCATCAGAAAAATGGTGGACTATTTTTACAAAAGCTTGAATATAAAGGAACTCCAAGTGACCAATAAATATATGCAAATGATACTCACATTCTTTGATCATCAGGAAAACACACATTGATGAGGAAAGTCCACAGTAAAACCACATAAGCTGCAGTTACACACTCCCTAGATCCACAAAAGTTAGAGGGAAAATCTAATGATACTGTTGTCAAGGATATGGCAAAATGAGAATTCTCATACCATGGTGGGAGTTAGTGTGTTACAACAATTTTGGAAAACTAGTTTGGCATTATTTGGTAAAGCTGAATATAAATATACCACATGGTTCAGCAATTCCTTTCTTAGGTAGGGAAACTTTTTCACCCTGTACCAGAAGGCAGGCATAAGAACTTCATAGCCACTTTGTTTATAATTGTTTCAAACCAGAAACAATCACTAGATGACCAATAGAATGAAATAAAGTGGATTATATTCTTAATATGACATAGAATACAGCAATAAAAATGAACACACAACAACTATTCACCAGAAAATGCCTGAATCTCATAAAAATAATATAGAGAAATATAAACATAAAATAGTATTTATGTTATGATGTTTATACATGGGCTAGAAATGGTGAGTTTAAAACTGGACAAAGCTATATTGTCTGGGACACATTCATAGGCATTAACCTACATTTTTAAAAAAAATCAATAAAGACAATATTATCACTGGAGACAAGATAGTGGTTATGTATGTGGGCAAGGAGAATGGTGTAGTCCAGAAGTAAACAGAAGGTACATCTGACACTGTTTTTTGTTTTTTTTTTAAACTTGGGTAGTGATTACATGAGTATTCCCTTTAAAATCATATTTAAACCTTACATTTGTTTTATGTATTTTTCTGAATAAACTGAGTATTTTAATTAATTAATTAGATTTTTAAATTTAAGTTCTAGTTAGTCAACACAATGCAATATTGGTTTCAAGACTATTATTCAGTGATTCATCATTTACATACAATACCCAGTGCTCATCATAACAAGTACACTCCTTAATACCCATCATCCATCTAGCCCATCTCCTCACCCACCTCCCTCCATCAACACTCAGCTCTATCCAACTGTTCTTTATCTTTAAGACCCTCTTATGGTTTGTTTCCCTCTTTCATTTTCCTCCCTCCCATATGTTTTGTTTCTTAAATTCCACATATAAGTGAAATCACATGGTATTTGTCTTTCTCTTACTGACTTAATTTGCTCAGCATAATACACTCTAGCTCCATTTACATCATTATGAATGGCAAGATTTCATTCCTTTTGATGGCTGAGTAATATTCCATTCTTTACATATACCACAACTTCTTTATCCATTCATCAGTTGTTGGAAATCTGGGCTCTTTCCATTTTGGCTGTTGTTGATAATGCTGTTATAAACATCGGAATGCATGTATCCCTTTGAATTTGATTTTTTGTATCCGTAAGTGAAAATTTTTAATAAAATCAATAGCATGCCTAGTGTTGCTGAGCTGATAAGCAAAACTCATTTCCTTTTATTTCTGATTAATAACTTTACTTCATTTCCCAGTCTTGTTTACAGTTAAGGATGGATGTGAAACAGCATTCTAGCCAGTAGAATGTGAGTGGAAGTGATGTGCTGGACTATATGGCTTGGAGCGTAAATATTTCCTATATGTGGTCCTCCACGCTTTTTCCTGTTCAACTAATATAATGGAAACAACACCTAGCAAGACCTTCAAAGATACTATTTGATACTGGCAGAGCTACTAGCATCCTGAATGGTCCTTTATAATTGTATGTAAGCAAATAGGGGTCTATTGTATTTGAACCTTTAAATATTTTAGCCTATCTAAATAATACACGTAAGATCTCAAAATTCTCATAAAATTAGAAGAAAAAATAAAGAGATTTTATGTTTACATAAAATTTTCTCCTAACAATTTTTGTAGGCACTAAGGTAATTATTTTAATTCCTAATAAGTAGAGACAAGTCTCTAATTAGATACTTTTAAAAAATTTATTTCGAACCCAGGATAATCTAATCTATAATTCAGGTAAAATAACAGCAGTGACACAGGTTAGCGCAATGGAGAGAGGTTTGGTCATTTTGTGATTTGAACAATATTTATGTTTCTTACTAAGTTCTGACATGATTAAGGATTTAAATTGCTTTTGTCATGTTCCATCATCATCTCAGAGGGGACCTGTCTAATGAACTGTGGAATTATTTATGTTTAATAAGAAAACACCAACTTACTCTACCTGAATAAGCTTTGATAGCTTGTATTTCTCAAGAAATGTGTCCTTTTCACCTAAATTATCCAATTTATTGTCATAAAGTTGTTCACTTAATAGCTACAGCATCCATCTGTAATGATAACCTCTCATTCTTGATATTGGTTATTTACATCACCACGCGTTACTTCTAAGTTAGTATTTGGCTGGAGTTTTGTTAATTGTATTGATCTTCTGAAAGAATCAGATTTTGGTCTCACTGATTTTCTCTACTGTTATGTTTTTTGCATTGATTTTTGCTGTTATTTTTATTATTTATGTCTTTCTGATATCTTCGGATTTCATTTTCTCTTCTGTTTCTGGTTTCTAAAGTTACTTTTTAAAATATGCATACTTACTGCTATAATTTTCTTTATATATAATAACTTAGCTGCATATTTCATTTTTGATATGTTGTGTTTTCATTTTCATTCAGCTTGTATTTTTAAATTTCTCTTTTTCAGTAATTTTTATAGATTTTTTTCTTTTTGTTTCCAAATATTTAGGAATTTTCCAGATCTCTTTTTCTTATTATTTATAATATAATTCCATTGTTGTCAGAAAACATACTTTATATACTTGAATTATTTTCAATTTATGGAGGTTTGCTTTATCACCCAGGATATGGTCTGTCTTGACAAATGTTTTATTGCACTTTAAAAGAATATGTATTCTGCCATTGTTAGGTGATATGCTCTACAAACATCTATTAAATCAAGCCGGTTGATAGTACAGATCAATTCCTTTATACTCTTAATGAATTTTTACTTGCCCTATTAATTATTGAGAGAAGGGTACTGAAATATCTGACTATAATTGTAGGGCTTTAGTTCTATCAGATTTTGCTTTATATGTTTTGAAGCTCTGTTATTAGGCACATAAACATTTAGGATTATTATGTTCATTTTTCATGATTATGAAAATGAGTTTCCTAATCTATGATAGTAGCCTTTCTTCTGAAACCTCATTTTTTTTTCTGATATTAATTTAGTCACTAAGGGCTTTTTGCCTGTGTGTGTGTGATTAGTGTTAGCAGATCATATCATTTTCTATCCTTTCGCTTTAACTTACTGAAATCTTTACATTGATAGTGAGATTCTTCTGTAGGTAGCATATAGTTGAACCTTGCTTTCTGTAAATCTAATCCCATAATGTTTCATTTCACTTATGTCTAGGTAAAGCACATGTAATGTGATTACTGGTAAGTTACATCTGTATCTACAATCTTATTTTTTTTTATTTGTTCCATCTGTTCTTTTCTCTGATTTCCTCATTTTTTCCTTTTTTAAAAATAATGTTTTTAATGATTCCATTTTATCTCCTTTGTTGACATATTAGTTAAAATGCTTTGTTTTGTTGATTTAGTAGTTGCTTTAGTGTTTTTAGGATACAACTTCCATTTATCACAATCTGCCTTCAAGTGATATTACATGATTTCGTATATAGTCAAGTATACAGTGATATATTTCTGTTTCCTCCCTCCTGGCTGTTGTGCTATTTTTGTCACAAATTTTATTTTACTTCCACATAGGTAATACATTCCACAATTTATTTTCTATTATTTTCTTTAAACAATTACTTTTTTTTTTTAAGATTTTATTTATTTATTTGACAGAGAGAGAGATTACAAGCAGGCAGAGAGGCAGGCAGAGAGAGAGGAAGGGAAGCAGGCTCCCTCCCCAGGAGAGAGCCCGATGTGGGGCTCGATTCCAGGACCCTGGGATCGTGACCCGAGCTGAAGGCAGAGGCTTTAATCCACTGAGCCACCCAGGAGCCCCTAAACAATTACCTTTTTAAAAAATTTCAATTAATATCCATTTTTTTATTGATATCATTACTATTTCTTTTTTTTTTTTTAAGATTTTATTTATTTATTTGACAGAGAGATCACAAGCAGGCAGAGAGGCAGGCAGAGAGAGAGGAGGAAGCAGGCTCCCCTAGAGAGCAGAGAGCCCGACGCGGGGCTCGATCCCAGGACTCTGAGATCATGACCTGAGCCAAAGGCAGCAGCTTAACCCACTGAGCCACCCAGGCGCCCCTATCATTACTATTTCTAGTATTCCTCACGTTTTATGCAGATCCAGATTTCTTTCTTATATCATTTTCCTTCCGCCTAAAATAATGATTTTAATCTATATGTACATTTTTGTACAGGTCTATTGATGATGAAGTCTGTCAGTGTTTCCATGCTGAAAAAATTATTTCTTTTGCCTTCATGTTATACAGATATTTCATTGGGTATAGAACTGATAGTTGTTTGTTTGTTTTCCTTTGAGTACTTTAAAGAACTTGCCCTTTATCTTCTGGATTGCATTGTTCTGACAAAAAAACAAAAATCTGGTGGCATGCTTATCTTTATTCTTCTATATGTAGGCATCTTTCCTCCCTTCCCCCAGATGTTTTCAAGATTTTTCTCTTTATCACTGGTTTGAAGCAACTGGACTGATAATCTTTGCTGCAGAGTTTTTAAATTTTTCTTTTTCTTCTTCTACTTTAAATTTTTCTTTTTCTTTTTACTGAAGATTGTGGTCAGGTGTACATGTCCTCTCAAGCATCCAGGAACCAGCCTGAACAAAGAGGAGGGCCTAGGTATTATTCCTTAGAGCCAGGGTTCTTGATGTCTAGCTGTCTAGAGCTGCTGGTCTAAATACACACATGAGAGCTTCATCCGGTCATTCTTACCTGGTCCTTCCTTATATACTATCTGTTCTAAAGAAATCATTAATTCCTTGTACCTGACAACTAGGATATAGACTGTGCATTCTGAGGCATGCTTAAAGTAGGGATGTAAGTCCTTGCAAGAATAGAAGCTGGAAAAGGAGTAAAAAGCAGATTTTTATGGAGTCCTTAATTTTCCACTCTCATTACCTTCAATTTCATCTTTTAAAAATGTTCTCCTTTGAAAATGAATCCATAGCTCTTGCAAACTACTTTTTAAAAAATATTTACTTATTTATGGGCACCTGAGTGGAACACCAAGTTGAGCACCTGACTCTTGGTTTCAACTTAGGTCCTGATCTGTACTCAACACAGAGTCTGCTTGAGATTCTCTCTCTCCCTTCCCTCTGCCCCTCCCACTCATGCTCACTCTTTCTAGAATATATAATAAACAAGTAAATGTATATTATATATATGTGTGTGTGTGTGTGTGTGTGTGTGTATAAAATAAAAATTTAGGAACTTTGCCTTTCTCCTTCTTACCCTTTCAGCTCATAAACTAGACAAGAATGACTTCAAGTCAAACCAGAAAAATTTTTTTTCTTTTTCTCTAAGACTTGTAGACATAAAGAATGTGGGTTTACTGCTAATCTCTCCCTTTAATTTTAGTTGACTCATGCCATTAAGGTTAAATTCTTACCTATACATATCTAACACAGAAGTCAATTATTTTACATTTTAACAGAATTTTCTTAAAACCTATTCAGTGTATTTTGGATCACTTGAAAACGATGTTTTGTAAATTAAAAAAAAATAGACATTTGGACCAAACAGGTAGATATTTGACTAGCACAGATCAAAGTCACATACATTCATCTTTAAAACAGATTCACAAAAATGATTAACATTTTTTTCTGTATTTTGGTGTATTCATTCATGACAGTTTTATATCTCAATTACATACTTTTAATTTTCCACTTGGAAGACGCCTCTTCTGAATAAAAATTTATTTTCAAGACACTGTCCTCTGAATACTATATTGAAAAAATCCAATTAACTCACACAAATTACAGTGCTCCAAGGGCATTCTTCTTTTCAGAGCAGAAGACTATAAAAACAAAAATTAATACTCACAAATGAAAACATAGTTGCACAGAATTCATTTTTTTATGTTGATTTACCTCTCCTTATCAGCCCAAATTCTCATAGTACAGTCTTATTTCTCTATTTCTAAAACTAGTCACTAATATTAACATGTTTCTTCAGTCTCTTTTACCCCTCCTAGGCCCAAGGCTTGACAGTTAACAGAGAATATTTCTAGAGGGAAAAAAAATCAAACCTGTACCCCTACAAGCTTTATTGTCATTAAGTGTGAATAGATAATTCATTTCTAATATATTCTGGCTTGTGAAGATGGTTTTATACATGCTTGTTTCTAGTTATTCCTTGAGCTAGTTTTTTCTTTTTTTTTTTAATAAAGATTTTATTTATTTATTTGACAGACAGAGTTCACGAGTAGGCAGAGGCAGGCAGATAGAGAGAGGAGGAAGCAAGCTTCCTGCTGAGCTGAGAGCCCAATGCGGGACTCGATTCCAGGACCCTGAGATCATGACCTGAGCTGAAGGCAGAGGCTCAACCTACTGAGCCACCCAGGCACCCGAGCTAGTTTTTTTTTCATGCAAATTTGTAATTATTGTGCTTTTTTTCTTTTGTTTGGCACAAAAATCTACATATTTAGATTAGGGCAATTGTTATTTAATTTAAAACTTAAGAGTACTTATTATTTACTTAATCTATTAGTTCTTTGGGAGAGTTATGTTAAAATCTTCCACTATGTTTATAGTTTCATCAATTTGTTCTTTCTTTTTTTTTTTTTTTTTTTTTGTTCTTTCATTTCTTAAAGTTTTTGGTGTATTTAAAAGTTATGTTGTTAGTTACTTAAAGACTGATGGCTATCCTGGCCTTAGAGATTGCTTCTTAGTGGAATTTGCTCCTCCCTTCCTGTGCATGCTTGTCACCTTCAATTCTATTTTGTTTCTGCCATTAACATTGTTTTGGCTACTTTTACTTACATTATTTCTATGAATTAGCACTGGGCAAGGAGAAAATTGTCTGTCACCTCTATCCAAAAGCTTTAGGAAGTTTTATTTATAATTCTCTCAGACTTTTAAGGTGGGTGGTTCCAAAGAAGATCTTTTGTTTGATGATTTTATTCTGAGAAAGAAAGACACAAAGTGGGAGAGCTGAAAGAAAGCTAAACTGGAAGAGAGGAAGTGGGATCATCACACAGGGGGAAATCATGGCTAAGGAAATCATGGCTAAGGAAAATTTCTAATACTATATTTTCACTGATGGTGTAGGCAAGGGGAGAGAATAATTGGGAGAATGATTACGTATTTTTATAAATATTTCAGAATATTTGAATATTTGTTATTGATATAATTTTTTCTTTCATCTCTCATGAAACCCTCAGTTATATCTATAATTTTAATCAGCCTTTTTAAGTGCCATCTGTATGTGTGTACATGTGTATCATTTTATTTTGTTGATAAGCTGAGATTGGTCTCCAGGTGAAAATAGAGACGGACAATGAAGACCTACTCTTATTTGAACTATATAAATATTTGGGTGCTCCAAAAATGTCATAATGTTTGATTTTTCATGTCCATGTTTATTTTTAAAAATTCATGTCTACTGGAAAAAAAAAAGATTTGAAATCTCAGATCAAAATTAAAGCAAGTGTGGTATTCATTGTCTATCACCTAATTCTTACTAAAGTTTTCATTGCAACTTTCACTTTAGAGTCTACTGGATGTAGACTCTGCAGGGATCTAAGATAATGCCAAGCATATTAGTAGATAAATGGTGTATTGATTCTTTTATATGTAACAATAATAGCTTGAATTTTAGATTGTGGGCTAAATGATATAATGTGCATAGAACACATCTACAAACTGTATAGTGGATCCATGTTTTCTCTTTGAACATTAAAATCATCCAGGCTGAGACAGAGTAAAAACTATTTGACCCATTTTAAGATGAGGTTATTGAGTGCAATTGTAAAGCATTTTACTCAAAGTTGCCTATTTGCTACATAGTGAAGCCAGATCTCAAACTAATTTTTTCCTAACACTTTCTTTCTTTATCACATAACCACTTCCTTGATTGATTTAGCATAAAAGTACAAGTCAAAATTTTCTAATATTCAGAAAAACAAAAAAGCACATTCAGTGAGAATTATATAGAAAACCAGAAAATGTACATTAATACAGATAATGTGTTTTTGAAGATTGCAGGTGCTTTTTATTCTTTCGACTCTAACATATATGCTTTATTTGGACTCATAACTCTGATCAAAAAATAAAGTTATTTTTATGGTCATGAAATAATATTTGCTTTCATCTTCCTATGGCTGTGCTTTTGTGTTACTTGGAAGAGAGTGCTCATACAGCAATGTATATTAAATCATCAGATATAATACTCTACAAATAACCTATGGAAATGATGATGACTCTTCCTAATTACCTAATCATTGAGCTGTAATCACTCCAAGATAAATTAGACTATGAGTATTGAAGAAAAGTCATGAGGGTTTATGTCATAGTTTTTTGGGGTGTGTGTGTGTGTGTGTGTGTGTGTGTGTGTGTTTAATTCACTACATTTAACTAAGAAGGACAGGTTAGGTTTAATTTGACCCTGCTTTGTTTGCAAAAAGAAAACAAATCAGAATTTTCAAAAGCTAAACATTTAGTGGAAGATTTTATTTCAGAACAGCTTTCTTTATGTTGAAGTATTGCTTATCACTGTCAGTTTTGACCCATTTTGTTTTAATCACATTATATTTCATATGGAAGTTTTTAATGATTACCTTTGATGTATTGTTTAAAAAAAACGAAACACAGGGGCATCTAGGTGGCTCAGTTGGTTAAGTGTCTGGCTTTTGACTTCAGCTCAGGTCATGATATCAGGATTCCTGGATTGAGCCCTGCATAGAGTTGTGTCAGGCGTGTCAGGCTTTGCACTCGGTGGGGAATCTGCTTGAGATTCTCTCCCTCCCTCTCTCTCTGCTCTGACCTCTGTTCCCATCCCCCATGCTCTCTCCCTCTTTCTCTTTGAAATAAATAAAATAAATCTTAAAAAAAAAATGGAGACTTGAAATCTAATTGTGGTTTTGGATGAGATCAACTAAAATATATTATCACATTATGTTTAATGATTGGCAGCTAGCTATTTGGAATTTATGTCACAAATGGTATTGTATGCAATTATATTAATTAGTCTAATAAAAATCAAAAAATGACATCAAGTACTCATATTATTAAAAATGTTCTTGCTGTATTCCCTTCATTTGCATGCATAATTAGAAGATTTAGGTGACACTCTATTGTGACATCTTCCAGCTAATATAAAAGCTAATATAAAATGAGTAAGTTTAAACACATGAAAATGGGTATGCCTTTCAGTGCCTTAAAATTAATTCGGAAGATGGGGCGCCTGGGTGGCTCAGTGGGTTAAGGCCTCTGCTTTCGGCTCAGGTCATGATCCCGGGGTCCTGGGATCGAGCCCCGCGTCGGGCTCTCCGCTCAGCGGGGAACCTGCTTCCTCCTCTCTCTCTGCCTGCCTTTCTGCCTGATTGTGATCTCTGTCTGTCAAATAAATAAATAAAATCTAAAAAAAAAAATTAATTCGGAAGAATCCAAGTTAAACTACAGTAGACAACAGTAATAGTATAATTTGGGGATTTTGAACTAGAGACAAGGCCTTATTTATATAGATTCTCCTTGATTGTATTCTCTACCTACATATGATTCTTGGCAATTTTAATTTGGATTTCTGTCTTGCTTAAGATTTAACTCTCAAGTAATTATGCTTTATAACACATTTGGGTCCTTAAGTTTGAATGGGTTCAGCATGGTAGATTAGTGCATGCTAGATTCATCTCACCAATGTATTAGAATCTTTCCATTCTGGCATCAAGTGAAAAATACTTTAAATGATGATGAACTTAGAATTTTAATAGACTGTAATTAATCTTCTGTAGCTTTTTTCTAAATGTGAATCTAATGTATCTGCTTTCTATCCCAATTATAATATTGGTTACAACAGTGTAATTTGTCATGCAAAACAGCTTTTACATTACATTAAAGTCAAAGCAGTACAGTTGGTAGAAGTTTACCAGTTTTGAATACTAACACATAATAAATAAGTTCTGCTGAAGGCTTCTATTCTTGAAAATCTAAAGATGCCCCTTTGAATTCAGCGAAGACTCATACACTCTTATCCTTTTACAATCTCAAATATTCCTGTTTCCAAGGATTAAAAAAAGGGCAGAATACAAGGATAAATGAGAATGGTATCATTCTCTTGGGCTTGGTTTTTCAATGCATTTGAAGGACATATCCTGTTTTGTCTGCTAAATCAAATAAAAACATCAGCCTTTCAGAAAGATACATTGGTTACATTCTCACACCCTGAATCAACCTTTGTCTGTTGCAAGGAGACAGACATCTCATATAATACTGGAATTTTTCTATAATAATCTTCAACTTAACCTACCACAGTCAGTATCTCTATCTTGACATAGCCAGAGTTAGCCCCAGCTTTTGAGAGGTTAGTTAAGGCCTTTCAAATGCTCAGTATCACTATTAAAACCTTCATTTATTTGTTCAAAAATATTTATTGTCTGTCTGTAATGTGCATGGCTCTTGCTAGGAGCTGAATGAACTGGTGAGGATGTATATAGTAAGCTGAATGGATAGAGCTTACTGAAGATAGACATAAAAATGCTTACCAAAACAAATGTAGTGTTACATATTTTAATAAATGTTATTTAAAAAGAAACAGGAGAAGCTAAAGGAAACTAGGAAGAACTTCTGTAGAAGATACATTTAATCCTACAAAGGAGTGTTGAGAAAAGTTAGCCAGCAATATAGAATAAGGACTATTCCAGGGAGCAGGCGCAACGTGAAGTCCTTTTGACACCTGTTATCTCTACATCTGTTGGGACGATCTCTCCGCCACTGGGCTTGTCTTTTGTTTTAAATGTGCTGCAATGCCATGCTTTTAATATGTGATCAAGCTGAACAAACAGCTGCTTCATTGTTTCTGTCTATATAGGATTCTGTGTGTTGAGCAGGTTGTAGAGAGGCGGTCTGCAATATGTGACATTTAACAAAATCAAGAAGTGATTTTATTAAATTCCTTGTATTTTAAGATCAACATCACATTTTTTGCATTTTTGTGTTCTGTTGTGTTCTAGCATACTAACTTGTATTGGAACTACATCCCGAGGTCTGGGATAGACAAAATAACATAGAAAGCATACATTTATTTTTACTCTTTGAATGAAAAGAAAGCAGTGAGAGTAAAAGGCATATACTTTATCATTGGAATCAAACTGGTCATTGACAACTCAACTTGAAAGAGCAAGCTTGAAAAAAATTGGTGCTCATAAGTCTCTGTGCAAGGGTAATGCATGCTAGAAATGAATGAAGATAGAATGAATGAAGCTAGAGGCTTGTTCTAGAGTCTAGAGAAGAATCAAGATAGAATGAATTTACTCTGTTTCTTCTTGCTGAGTTAAATTATAATTCTTCAAAATAATTTGTATATGCTGACCAAATAGTAAATATAATACAAATGTAGTTTGTTTTTTAAAATATGTATTTATTTATTTAAAAGAGAGAGAGAGAGAGAGAGGGAGAGAGAGAATGAGAGAATGCCTGAGCAGGAGGAGGGGCAGAGGGAGAGAGAAGACCTTGAGCAGGGAGCCTGACCCAGGGCTTGATTCCAGGACTCTGAGAATCATGACCTGAGCTGAACTTGAGAGTCCACTGTTTCAACTGAGTGAGTGACCCAGGTGCTTCTATAAATGTACTTTAAATGTTGATTTTAACAGGAAAAGAAATTAGAAAGAAATAAAAGAAAGAAAGGAAGGAAGGAAGAAAGAGAGAAAGAGAGAAAGAAAGAAAGAGAGAGAGAGAGAGAGAAAGAAAAGAAAGAAAGAAGGGAAGAAATTACTGCCAAAAAACCCCAAATGGTCCTTGGGGCCACAAAAAGTTTCTGCTTGAAAGCTAACTATTCTGTGCCCTTAATTTTTAGATGTGTCACTCCCGACTGGGCATATTATTTTTCCATTTGTGTCTGTAAACATTCGGTGTGTTACTGCAAATCCTGATGGAAGAACTGTAGTCTACAAATCAAGACTTGTAATCTCAGGTCGCATCCATTTCTCAGAAGTGACATAATTTTATCACCATTCTTCATTTAAAAAAAAAGAAAATTAAACCCTATTGGCTAAAATTATTGCCAGATCGTGGTCCCACCCCCACCTCAGGTTGCCTATCATGAAGGTGGCTTAGCATCATTGTGTTGGCTTAGAGTCAGCTGCTGGCTGACCCTGGTGCTGGTGCATGAATTCACCCAGGACTGACGTCCTGCCTAAAGGCCCTTTTGCCTCTTGAGCCGCTACCCTGGACACAAAGTTCCTATTATTAGATGACCAATTTGGTACTTCCTGCCTCATTGTAATTTTCTTATAACCATAAAGCGGCATAGGAGTGGGATCCTTTGTTGGCGACCCACCTTGCATCCAGCAATGCAAACCCAAGAACATCCTTTCCTGGGCACGGGCTTTATATCTGTACCAGAGGTTTCCACTATTGTCTGTCCTCACCCTCTGGCTCTGCATTTGAAATTTGGTGTTTAGCTGTTACAGAATATAAATATATCAAAATCAATCATTTCTAAATATTTTATATATTTGTGTATTTCTTTAATTTTTAGGTTATTAATACAAAATTTTCATTGGCATTGAAGTTAATTTGGTCCATATTGGAACATAAAATTAAAAGTACAGGAGCCATGTTTTTTACTTATTCTTTTTCATAGGGTTGGGTATACAATATTATGTGCAAAAAGTTTGTTTCTTTACAAAACACTTCTGTTTACTGGTTAGGTCATTGGAAAGCAAGCCTTAATATTTCTAAGTAATAATAAACACAATTTAGAAAAAAACATTTCAGTATTCAGCTTATGTTCTAAGAATTTTGCAGTGAAGGACTAAGTCAATTTTTTTTTTCTTTTTCTTCTCTTTCTTCCAGTTATAATAAATGATACCTTTGATACTCTCTGGTAAAGACATAGCTGATTTGCTTTAGATAATATCTACTCAAAGCATGAAATGCATTCCTTTAAGTTTATAAATTCTTCAGAATTAAATGTATTTTAACACAGTACTTCTGATTATTTCCGTTTAATCCCCTAAACATTCTTTTAACCTGTCATATAAAACAAATCATAATTTTAAATATTTTTATTAATTATCTATGGGTGAATAGTGTTTACATAGCAATAAGTACTTTAAAAATAAAGCGATTAAATATATTGCATTAATAATAGTTGCCATGAGTGACAGCATAAAAGTCACTGCTGGAGATTAATAGCATAACAAAGAAAGAAAGTCTGATATTACATTCATTTTTTTTTCATTATTTGGTATTCTAGAATTTACTTTCAATAAGATCACCATGATTTCTTTCTAATTTTTTTTCCTATCATGGCAAAATGTCCGTAAAGTATTTCAAGTATGAGATTTCATGGTTTAGCTAAGATAGCATTTGCAATGTCACTTCAAGTAATATTCAAATATAGCACTTTATCATTAACACTTTAAAATGTTTATACATATTGAAAATTCATTTTTTTATTAGAAGCCTCTCATTCTAATGGGAAAGAATATTTAAGATAAATTTGTTTAAAGCTTTGTTAATTTCTGTTAAATGGTTAAAGTACTCTTAATCAAATTACATGTAACTTAAGTCTTATTTTCATTTCCGCCATTATTTTTTTTAGATTTTTTTTAAAGAAAAGTAACACAAGTTTTAAGGATTCTCTTGAAATGAAACAACATGAAAAGAAAATTATTTATACTGACTGTATCACCCTCATGAACTTGGTGTTCAAGTTCATGAGGAATCATTAGGAAAATGATTCCAAATTCTCAACTCTAGTTTGTACCTAAAGAGTAGTAAATTACTTAAAAAAAAAAAATCAATAGTCTAAAGGAAATTGTTGTCACACTGGAATAGACTCCATCATTCCATGTTTATCATTTGATTTATTGAGACATCTCTGGGGTAAATATGTAGATTCATCTCACTTGTCATGTCAGTTTTAAAAATATATCTCAGACCTTTTTGCACAAGAAAACAATTTGCTGACTCATCAAAAGCATTAATCAAGCTCATAAAAACTTGCACTTTATTGCTTTAGAATTTACTAAGTGACTTTGTATTTATTTCCTCCATTGATTATCCTAATGGCACTAAGAAGTCAGTCAGGCAAGCACATTATCCTCATTTTTGCATAGTTAACCACAGAAAGGTTAGTGATTTGCCTAAGGCACATCTAGCAACTAACTGATTGGGGATTTGAAACAAAATTTTCTGAATAAATTGAGTGTTTTATATTCTGTTCACCTCACAAGACCTAAGTTTCTATCATTACTTAATCTTTTATTTTTATTTCTAAACATATACCCTAATTTTAAAACAAAACTTTACGTTTATATTTTTATTGGAGACTGCTGGACTTCAGTACTGCAGATAGCATTAGTAGTGGGTTTCTCACCTGCAGTCACGTCCCACACCCTTTGGATAAATATATATGTTGTGAATTAGAGTTTCTTTTTCTTTTCTTTCTCTTTCTTCCTTCCTTCCTTTCTTTCTTTCTTTCTAGAATTTATTTATTTATTTAACAGACAGAGAGAGAGAGAGACAGAGAGACAGAGAAACAACGAGAGGGAACACAAGCAGGGAGAGTGGGAGAGGGAGAAACAGACTTCCCGCTGAGCAGTGAGCCCAAGGTGGGGCTCCATTCCAGCACCCCGGGATCATGATCTGAGCCGAAGGTAGACAAAGGACTGAGCTACCCAGGCGCCCCTGAATTAGAGTTTCTATTATCCAATAGATATGAGCAAAATAACTGCAAAGACTTAACAGAATTCATGCAGCAAAGCAAAGTGGGACATTAGTTATTCTCACCTTCATTTTTTGTTGTTTTTCATCAAAACTGTACTAGCTTAGAGTGATGGATGTCTGTCATTTTTCTCATGATCATTTTCTTATTTCATTTTTCTTTTTTTGTGTCTAAAACACTCCCACCATCCACATTCTATTCACATTCTATTCTAAAACACTCCCACCATCCACATTCTATTCCATATAATCATTATATGGAAGCATTTGAAACCAATTCTCATTAATCATGCATTTCCACCAGAACTTCAGTGAGTAATTGTATCTATGTGCTGATAGTCTTAAAAAGAAACTCATTTTCCCTGTGTGTAGTCCAATGCAGAAAACTTGATCATGAGTAAATATTAGCTCTAACTCACCATGTTCCATAATACACGTATTGAGGGAATTATTTATGATAGTTTAATTTTTAAGAGCTGTTTATATATTTATATATTAGGCAATTCCAAATAGGAATTTAATTTATTTTATATTTGCAGCTATTTTCATATACATGCTTTTCTATCTAGAAAATTTCACTTCATAAAAACTCCTTTTTTTTCATTCCTCTTGGGCTACTGAAATATAGCAGTTAATTCCTCAATATCCAGAGCCACTAAAAATAATTTAGAGCTTTAAAAAAGAGATAAGCTTTTTATAAAAAAATTACATATGGGTCTCCTTAAGAATTATTCTTATTGAGCAGATATGGCATTTTATAAACTTTTTGTATTAAATAAAACTAGAAACAAGTTCAAATAAAAGGTTGTATGTTGGTATAATTATGATATTTCAGGATCTTAAAGTTCTCTCTGTCAGCAATAATGTGGAAGTTGGTTAAAGCATTTTAAGTAACTTCAGCTGATCATACTGTCTCTTTTTTTGTTCTGCTATGAGAGATAGTTCTTAAATTGTACTCAATAATACTTTTTTTTTCTTTTCTGTGGAAGAAGACATTATAAATAAAGACACTATAAATAGGATTTACAGCAGAGCTATACTTTTAGATTGGACAATTTGCTTGTATGGTACTATTCTCCTTTACTCATGGTTAAACCATTGTCAGCTTTGTGTCCAAGAAAGTTTGATTCCTTTAGTCAAGGTAAAATTAAGAAGTGCATCTTATTCTGCTCTGTGTCATAGTAAAGGTTTTAATAATATCTGAAGTAAAAAAAAAAAAAATAGTAACTTCATTAAACTTCATTTCCAAAGTATATTTGCTTTTGGAAATCAAGTTGAAAATTGCAATAGCAGTAAAAGCACTAGCACTTTGTGGGAAAACTAGTCCATGGAATAAACTTTGAAGAATATTAAATGAGTCTCTATAAATTATTTAAATGTGTTAATATGGACACAGACCCAAGACCTGTTGGTAGAAAGACCTGATTGAGGTAAGGTTGGAGGACTTGTTCTAGCTCAGGAATATCCTGGGGGTAGGAGGGATGGCCATATACTGCAGGGGGAGAGAGAGAATGCCTAAAGTGACCTTGAGATATATGTTTATATTGATATCTGAGAGGATTACATTACCTAGTTGGAACCTATTATCAGTTATCACTAGGGATTATGGATTCTTGAAAATAAGAATGGTCAGGGTATTATTGTTCTAGATATATCATCTTGTTAGTATTATAGCACCATACACAAACTTGAGAAACTAAAGCAAGATGTTTATTTAAAGATAGCTCCAACGAGATATCAATGAAAACAAAGATGCCAGTGCCAATGTTCTTCAATTTTCATGCAAAAGTAGAACAGAACTTGGTTCAAAGAAAAGGTGTATTCAGGTTTTTGGATTGAGTTTGTTTTTGAAAGACTACAAGTCAGACTTCATAACTCTTCTCCATGGGGCATTGTATTTTTTTTTTTAAGGTTTATTTATTTATTTGAGAGAGGGTGCATGTGCATGAATGGGGGAGGGACAGAGGGTGAGAGTGAGAGAGAGAGAGAAGCAGACTCCCTGCTAAGTGGGAAGCCCAGTGCAGGGCTTGATCTCACAACCCTAGGAACATGAGCTGAGCCAAAATCAAGAGTTGGATGCTTAACCCACTGAACCACCGAGGCACCTCTCCATTGAGCATTGTATTAAGGAAGTTAAATAAGAGAGCATATTATAGTCAATTTATATGGAACCATAAAGACCTCAAATAGCTAAAGCAATCCTGAGAAATTAGAGCAAAATTGGAAGCACTGTACTTGTTGACTATGTTATACACTATAGTAATCACAGTAATACTGACATAAACATTGACCAATGGAACAGAAGTGAGAGCTGTCAAATAAACCCATTCATATGTGATCAGTTATTTATGACAAAGGAGCCAAGAATATATAATGGTGAAAGGATAGTCTCTTCAATAAATGGGGTTGAGAATACTGGATATCTACATGAGAAGGAATGAAACTGGACCCCTAGCTTACATCATATACAAAAATCAACCCCAAATAGATTATAGACTTGAATGCAAGACCTGAAATCATAAAACTCCTAGAAGAAAACATTAAGAGAAAGCTCCTTGACATTGGTTTTGGCAATGATTTTCTTTTTTAATTTGACACCAAAAGGGAAACAAAGCTAAAATAAATAAGTGAGACCATGTCAAACTGAAAAGCTCTTCACAGCAAAGGAAACTACCAGCGAAATGAAAAGGTGATCTATGGAATGGGAGAAAATATTTGCAAACCACATATTGATAAAGGGTTAACATCCAAAGTACAGAAGGAACTCACACAACTCAGTAAACAATTTAAAAAGTTCATCCAATTAACATGGGCTAAAGACCTGAATAGACATTTTCCCAAGAAGACATACAAATCCCAGTAGTTACATGAAGAGGTGCTCAGCATTGCCAATCATCAAAGAAATGCAAATCAAAACTGCAATGAGCTAATACTTCCCACCTGTTCAGAGTCTATTATCCAAAATACAAAAGGTAACTGTCATTGGGGCACCTGGGTGGCTCAGTGGGTTAAAGCCTCTGCCTTCAGCTCAGGTCATGATTCCAGGGTCCTGGGATCGAGCCTCACATCAGGCTCTCCACTCAGCAGGGAGCCTGCTTCCCTTCCTCTCTCTCTGCCTGCCTCTCTGTCTACTTGTGATCTCTGTCTGTCAAAATAAATAAATAAAATCTTTAAAAAAAAAAAGATAACTGTCATTGACAGTGATGTGGAGAAAGGGTACCCTTGTACACTACTGGCGGGAATGTGAACTGGTACAGCCATTATGGAAAACAGTACAAAATTTCCTCAAGAAATTAAAATTAAAACCACCATATGATCCAGCAATTTCACTTCTGGGTATATATCCAAAGGAACTAAATCACTATCTCTGAGAAATATCTATTCATTGTAGCATTATTCATAATTACCATAGCATGGTAATTATTTTATATACTTTATGTACTTTTATATATATTTATATTATATATTTTATATTTTACATACTTTTTATATATATTTTATATATTTTATATACTTTAGTGTCTGTCAATGGATGAATGGAAAAATAAAATATGAGATAGATAGATGATAGATACATAGATACATACATAACATACATACACTGGACTATTATTTAGCCTTTAAAAAGAAGGAATTCCTGCCATTTGTGACAACATGGATGAAGCTGTAAGGCATAATGCTAAGTGAAATATGTCAGAGAAAGCCAAGTACTATATGGTACCATTTATATGTGGACTTTGAAAAGAAAATGAACTCTTAGAAACAGAGAGTAGAATGGTGGTTACCAGTGTGCTAGGGAAATAGGGAGACCCTCTTAAAATGGTACAGATTTTCAGTTGCAAGATGAATAAAGTTGAGGATCTTATATAGAACAGTGAATACAACTGATAATACTCTACTATATAATTGAAATTTGCTAAGAGAGTAGAACAGAAGTATTCTGATAAAACAAAACAAAAACAAGTAAGACGGGGTACATATATGGGGTGATTAATGTGTGGATTAAATTAAAGGCGGGAAGCCTTTTATACTGTGTATATACATTAAATCATTGCATTGCATATTTTATTTATTTTTTTAAAAGATTTTATTTATTTATTTATTTGACAGACAGAGATCACAAGTAGGCAGAGAGACAGGCAGAGAGAGAAGAAGGGAAGCAGGCTCCCTGCCAAGTAAATGTCCTGATGTGGGGCTCGATCCCAGGACCCTGGGACCATGACCTGAGCTGAAAGCAGAGGCTTTAACCCACTGAGACACCCAGGTGCCCCACATTGTATAATTTAAATATATTATAATTTTGTCAATTATAGCTCGGTAGGGTGGAAAAGCATTTCCCTTTTAGTAAGGGTAACAATCATATTGGATTAGGGGCTCACCCTACTCCAGTGTGACCTCATACTAAAATAACTAATTCTGCAACAACTCTATTTCCAAATAAATTTACACTCTAAGGTGTTGGGGGTTAAGACTTCAGTTTATGAATTGGAGGCAGGGGACACATTCAGTACATAATAACTTCTTACCTTATCCTCCCTGAGCCAAAGTTTTTACATCTGTTAAAATTGGAAACACACTATTACCTATGTTATAGTGTTTTTATGAGGCTTGAGAGAATTCATATCCAGATAACACTTAGAATAATGCCCGGCACAGAACTAGCACTCCTGATATTGGGTAAACATGCTATATTTCTGATATTAATACATTTTAATAAAGATGTTCAGAGAGAATGTTTTTAACTGAAATCCTCCAGAACTTAAGAGAGCTCTATTCATTTTTGCAGTCAGAGTGTGGGGTTGTTTCCTTTTTACATGCTAAGTGAAATGGCATTGGGGAAAGAATCATGACATCTACCACTAAGTGCTGCTTAGAGCTCCTGAAGTGTCACAGTTACCTGGCGTTAAAACAAAAAACAAAAAACAAAAACACGGATTGGTCACCAGGAAGGTTTTCAGTGGTGTGTTCCGGTAGCTCTGGCTATCTGGTTACGTGTTTCAAGAGAATCATGTGACTTATGTTCCTCATAGCTTCATTCGGGAGACTGCTACTGCAGTTTGCTTTGTGTGCAAAATTTTTAGGTTTTAACGTGAAATTCTAAATATATATTTCCATACATTAATATGAATGGAAAAAAGAAACAGTGCCAGAAAGTTCTCTTGGGCTGGCTAAACTAAGATATAAACATATTCAGTACTGTTAAGATGTAAATGAACAACAGACTGCATTCTGATACAGCTGTATAAATGTTTGTACTTCTATATTCAGGATAATAGCAAAGCTTTAAAGTTATTTTTATACATGTTTCGTCTATAATCCCATTAACACCTTTCCACCTGCTTGCATTTTATGTTTTATGTTGTGATATTGACAAAATGATAAAGTTCTTGCTGTAATTTGGTTTGCACATTATTTTTAAGTGTGCTGCAAGCTCATATGAATAGAGATTGTAAGGAACATTTTTAGGCAATTAAAAGATGAGCACAAACTCAAATTCCAAAGTGATGGAAATAATTTATATGGTGCAATAAAAAGTTCAAACTTTCAAAAGAATTTGCTGTTTTGACAACTTAGGCCTTACCTCTTCTTTTTTTTTAAGATTTTATTTATTTATTTGACTGAGAGAGATCACAAATAGGCAGAGAGGCAGGCAGAGAGAGAGGGGGAAGCAGGCTCGCTGCTGAGCAGAGAGCCTGATGTGGGGCTCGATCTCAGGACCCTGAGATCATGACCTGAGCCAAAGGGAGAGGCTTTAACCCGCTGAGCCACCCAGGCGCCCTAGGCCTTAACTCTTTTACTTGGTCTGTTTTTCATCAGTTTTATTGAGGCGCAATTTCCATAAAGTAAACTGCCAAAAAGTATATAATCCTATAAATGTTGACATAGGTATATTTTCATCCATCATCACATTCAAGATAATGTATTCATTACCCCAAAAGTTCTTTTGTAATCTTTTGTAATCATTCCTTCTTGACCCTCTCCATGCCTCATTCCCTGTCCCAAGGAAATCATTTTTTCGCTTTCTGCCACTGTAAGTTAGTTTGTATTTTAAAAATATTATATAAATAGAAACATACACAATGTACATCGTCATTGTCTGGCTTCTATCACTCAGCATAATTATGTGAGATTTATCCATGTTGATGTGTGTACCAGCAATTTATTCTATATTACTTCTGATGAATATTACATTGTTTGGCTTCATAACAGTTTGTCCACTTATCTGTTTATGAAGGTTTGTGTTCTTTCCAGGTTTTGGTTATTGCAAATGGAGGGTGCTATGAACGGCAATGCACCAAGTACATAGTGCTTAGAATTTTCATTGTTTTTGCTTTTTTATCTTATTGGTCACACTTTGGTTTCCTTGCTGATTTGTCGTGCAGCTCACTTGGATATAAAGAGAGACAGTATTGCAAATCACTCGAGGAAAGGGAGATATGTTCTTATTTAATTTCAGTTTGTGAGTTTCTCAGATCTTTCCTATGTGTCATGGATACTTTCAATTTTCCTATTGGGGTCCAAGTTTTGAAAGGCAGAGTCCAAGAGGAGGTATTTTCTCTGTGTTTTGTTTGAGTGTTAATTTTTTTAATCTCGTATTTTTTTCCCCTAATACTCTCCTTGGAGACAGTGAACGCTGAACCGCTGTAACTGAAAATGATCAGACTAATCTGGGTCAAAATGGCCACATATGACTTGGAACAGAAAGTGAGATTTGAAGTGGTACCGCTATAAAGAACTCATTATCTATTTTAAAATCTTTAAAACATCTCTTAGAATTTTGAAGCATCTATGAAATAACAAAGCACATCTCTTCAATATAAAATTGAGTAAGTCTACTGATATCTTAGGACAACTAAGTCATGTTTGTTTTCTGTTATTTGTTAGCTACATCAAAGAATAATTCTTAGTGTGTGAGCTTCTTTCTATTATCAACTATGGCCAATATCTTTAAATTTTTTATTACTCTGCAGAAGAAAAACCCACAAAATTGTGATTAGAAAAATTTGTTCTCTTTGCACATTTGAAAAACTCTAACATTTGATAAAATGTCTGGTTCTGTACTTTGGTGAAGATCCACAACTTACTGTGACTTTTTGCTTTAGAGTTTGTTTTTGGCAAATGGTAGCATCAAAGATTGCTACCAGTCCTAAAAGAAGTCTTACTTATTGACAAAATTACAAAATGACAAAAGTCACTTTTTCACTTCAATCAGGTCCTGCTTTTTTCTGATAATGTCCCTTGGCCATGTGCTCTTTCGGAAGGGACCATAATGAGGAATAAAATATCTGAATACCTTGCTGTGAAAGAATCCAATTAAAAATGACAAAGTCATTGGTAAAAAGTAACAAAGTATTATCATGTTATTCCTACAAATAAATCTGTAGACACTGAGGAAACTACACACAATTTTTGAATGACTTTGAGAAGTGACCATTAGTTTGCAATGTGTATTATTTTTCTTTTTTGTCATAGATAATATCAAGGATAGAGATCTTTGGGCACCTGGATGGCTCAGTCATTAAGCATCTGCCTTTGGCTCAGGTCATGATCCCAGGGTCCTGGGATCAAGCCCCGCTTAGTGCTCCTTGCTCGGCAGTAAGCCTGCTTCTCCCTCTCCCACTCCCCGTGCTTGTGTTGCCTCTCTCGTTGTGTCTCTCTCTGTCAAATAAATAAATAAAATCTTTAAAAAAGTAATAGAGATCTTGCAAAATATAGCTTCTATTGACTTGTAGACAAAGGAAATAACATAACATAAATTCAATTTAAAATATACTGAATAGGGCGCCTGGGTGGCTCAGTGGGTTAAGCCGCTGCCTTCGGCTCAGGTCATGATCTCAGGGTCCTGGGATTGAGTCCCGCATCGGGCTCTCTGCTCGACAGGGAGTCTGCTTCCCTCTCTCTCTCTGCCTGCCTCTCTGTCTACTTGTGATCTCTCTCTGTCAAATAAATAATAAAAAAAATAAAAAAATCTTTAAAAAAAATAAAAGATACTGAATAATTCTAGTGTTTCTTGGACATAAATATATTTTTATCTTATGTGATAACCCATAGAAGCTCAGATTCTACTTTTTATATATCTTTGGGAGTCAAGTGTGAATATTGAGTCAGGGATCGAAGGAATATGGCCACAAGCCAAAGAATGCCAAGGAATGCTGGGCAGCCACCAGAAGCTAGAAAAAACCAAATAACTTTTTCTCTTCCAGAGCCCATGGATGGAGCACAGTCTTGTCAATGCCTTGATTCCAGACTGTTGTCCTCTAGAACTGTAAAAGAAGAAATTTATGCTTTTTTTTTTTTTTTTGCCATCAGGTTTGTGGTAATTTATCATAGCAGCTCCAGAAAATCAATATAGAATTTGATACTGAGAAATGGGGTTCTCCCTTAACAAACATCTAAAAACGTGGATACTGAATAAAGGAAAAATTTTGAGACACATGATAGAAAAAATCTAGATTGCCTTGAAGAGATCATTGGTAGAAATATAGACATTAAAGGTGATACTGGTGAGGGCTCAGACAGAAATATGGAGCACAGTAGAGAAAGTCTGTTTCATCTTAGAGAACCTCTGTAGTCATAAACAGGATGATGGAAATATATATATATATGATAAAGATGATTCTGTACTGTACTACAATGGTTTGTTTTACATAATGAGAAAAGTCTCGAAGTAGGTAGTTACTGGCATTGAATTAGCAGCTTAGCAAAATCAGGGCTGTTCTCAGGTCCTTTCCCTCGTGGTCCCAAGATGATTGTTGCAGCTGCAGCCACCCCATTAGGAACTGTGACAGAATGAGGATGGAGGTTCCAGAGGAAAAGATAGTATTTGTGTCAGACAGAACAAAGACTTTACCAGACATTCTGCAGCACATTTTACTTGTATCATTGTCATTATCTAGAACTCAGTGATACAGCCACCCCTGGCTGGAAGTTGTTGAGGGAAAGTAAAGGAGGAAGTGGAGATTTGGTCATCCAGCCATGAGAATCTGTCATGGACATAGAAATACTCTGTTTATGGGAGATGATGGCAGCACTAGGGAGAACTAGAAGAGTCTTTTGTGGACATCTGAGATGTGTCACTGGATATCTGATGACATGGGGCCCAAATAGACTGTTGCTTTGAGGAAGTAAAAGATGAGCCTTACCAAAAAATGTCATTTTTTGAGGCAGGGTGGGGGAAAAAAAAGATGAGCCTTCTGTAGGGATATCCGTCTGTAGAGAGTCAGGTCAGAATATCATGGATACACAGAATGGAGAGTTTACTGCTTTCCAGACCTTGGTATATAAAAACAAAAGTTATTTAATATCATTCAAGAGAAATTAACTCCTCTGAGCCTTGATAAAGCTGTGGATTTGTAGTTTGTTTCTTATGGTAGTTAAATAACTTTTCATATCATATTTCATTAAGTTTATTTGGGAGTGTGGAACACCGCTCCTTAAGAATTTTTTAAGATATAATGTATGAACTTTAGTGGGATTCCCTGTAACAGTGAACTGGGTCCTTATAGGAAAGCTAATCAACACAAGGATTACCCACAATGCATTTTAAGAAGGAAGATGAAAATCATAGTATTTACTCAAGAGAGAAAAGAAGATGCTCTCAGGTATTAAAATTTAGATGATAAATGATAAAATTATAACCCAAAGTACTGAGCATACTTACACTTCATACCTTAGTGAGTTTGTTTGGTTTTCATGATTTTCTTCTATCTGAAATTTCTCTTCATATTTCTTCCTACCTGATGTATAATTCCAGTATATCCTTCCAAACTCAACTACCAGTTTTTCTGCCAAGATCTTTCTGATCCCAAAATCAACCCCTGCTAGAATTTATCATTCTCTTTCTTATATTTCTCTAAAATGCTTATAAATAATACAGTGTATTTATGAACAGATTTACTTTCAGTTTTAATGGATTGCATATCTCATTGCCTTTTAAAAACATAGGGGATATGTTACTTCAGTGTAGATGGATAATTTATCTTTGAATTCTTAACATCACTCACCCATTCATTTGTAACCTGTAATTCATTTAATATGTACTGATTTTCATTTGTCACTTATAATTAATATAACACATCCTGACTCTCTACTAACTACCTGGAAGTATGCTCAGCACCAGGTATGTAAAGGTGAAAAAAAAAAATATATATATATATATCAGGTTAGGTCCGGATGGTGTCTCACTGCTCTCTCCACAGTGGTGAGAGCAGTGAGACAGAAACTAAATAATTTAAAGGGGAGGAATGTACAAGATAAAGTAAGAACACATGTTTTACATTAATAAATTTTTATTTAATTGTCAATGATCACAACATACATTTTGCTCTTAGTTTTTGAAATGTGATTTGAGAATATTCATTGCCATAGAGTAGGAAAGAACAGACTTCACAACCAAGGAAGTCTGTGGCTTCTGATGTGATGATTGCAGAATATATTATTATTATTAATTAATTTGTTTATTTTAGAGAGAACAGAGAGCACACAAGCAGGGGTGGGAGGGGCAGCGGGACAAGGAGAAAGAGAATCTTAACTGGGCCCCATACCCAGCATGGAGCCTGACATAGGACTTGATTTCACAACCCTGAGATCGTGATCTGAGCTGAAACCAAGAGTGGGATGCTTAACTGACTGAGTCACCCAGGCGTCCCTACTGCAGAACATTTTACAAAGAAATAAAAAATAAAAAATGGAGTGATTAGAGGTACATTATTATTCAGTGACTTATATCTCCATTTTTTAAAGATTTTTTTTTTTTTATTTATTTGTCAGAGAGAGAGGGAGAGAAAGAGAGCACAGGCAGACAGAAAGGCAGGCAGAGGCAGAGGGAGAAGCAGGCTCCCCGCCGAGCAAGGAGCCCGATGTGGGACTCGATCCCAGGACGCCAGGATCATGACCCGAGCCGAAGGCAGCTGCTCAACCAACCGAGCCACCCAGGCATCCATTTTTTGACACCATTGTAAAATATCTCCATCTTTCCCTTCTGAACTCTACTGAAATTTTAGGAAATGCTAAATTCATATATTAATATATCTATTGTCTATCAACTATCATCTATCCACCCATCTACCATTTCTTTCTATCTCTCTGTAAACACACACTCAGTTAGTATTTGGTATTCTATTGTTAACAATGCACTTGCTTATCTCTGAGAAAGCCATGTGAAAATGTAACCAAGCTGACATCTTCCTGAGCATTGCTGCATTCTTGTTTTTCACTGAAGTGTAGCTGAACTGAAGGTACCAAGCCCACAAGCATTTCTTTCTCTCCTTGTATATAATCTAGCTCAAATTTCACTGACATTTTCAGGTTGGAGGAATTTTAAACAAGCAGCCAGTCTTTCTGGAATGCCCTATAGTATAGGTTTTGATTCAGACAAGAAGAGAGTTTTAAATTTAACTTGTGTTCATCCAAGACAACCAAGGTTGAAATCAATCAATCAATCAATCAATACTCTTAGAAATATCTGTTGAACCCCTACTCCTATTATATGTCAGGCACTAAGATAGCTACCACAAAGAACTGATAATTTTTTTAAAAAAGATTTTATTTATTTGAGAGAGAGAGAGAGAGAGAGCATGAGCAGGGGGGAAGGGCAGAGGGAGAAGCAGACTCCCCACTGAGCAGGGACTGCCCCTCCCTCTTGCAGGGCTCAGTGAGGGCCCTGAAATCATGACCTGAGCCCAGGGCAGACAACCAAATGAGCTACCCAGGCACCCCAGAACTGGGTAATTTAAATCCAGCTTTAGTGGTTCTCTCAGAAGGCAGATAAAATTTTTACATAATTTTCATATCTCCTTGGCTTTGGAATAACCATCATGATTTAAATCCATGATTCATTGTTCTTGATAATGAGCCTAAATGATAGTTTAGCATGAAAAACTGTGTTTATGTTTTGTGTTTATGTTTGTGTTTATGTTGAAATTAACAATAAAGACCTCTCTTCATAAATACACACGTATTTAAAAACAAAAATGCAAACCTTCGGCAAGAAATATAGAGTTTTGGTAGAATATAATTATCCAATTTGTAGTGAATAGAAACACTAAAGTTATAAATCATGTGATATTTAAATACAAATAACAAATTTATAATGTCTAAGAGATATCTCAACATTAGATTTTCTAAAACACAGATAAAATTTTATTTCCCCTCACATTTTTCTGGTGAAAAAAATACAAATTGGGCTACATATCACACAAATTATTTTCATCAGTTACATTTCCTAACTTCTCCAAAGTTCCAAGTACAGCAAAGACCAAAACGTAGGTATGTTTTTATATAATAAGAAACTATTCCTGTTTCTTTTAAGGTGGTGTTCCTTTATTTAGCAAAACTCAATGTGTACAAGGACGATGTGAAGAGAAACAGAAAAATACAAAGACGAACAAGACACAGTTCTTCTCTTAAGGAGCATTTAATCTAGTAGACAATGTAAAGGGATTCTCTTAAAGAGCAAAACAGATGCAAAAAAGAATAAATTTGGCAGTCTGATAAATTGTTATACAATTTAGAAGGTGGAAAAGAGGAATAATTATTTCCTGGTGGATATGAAATTAGAGCAAAAACCCTCCTCTGGTAACCAAATATCTTTATGAACAAAGTTCTCCATTCTCCCATTAGTCATACTAATTAATGTCCCAAATATTCTGAACATTAATAAATAGGCTACTCTTTTTTTTTTAAGATTTTATTTATTTATTTGACAGAGATCACAAGTAGGCAGAGAGGCAGGCAGAGAGAGAGGAGGAAGCAGGCTCCCTGCAGGCAGAGAGCCCGATGTGGGGTTCAATCCCAGGACCCTGGGATCATGACCCGAGCCGAAGGCAGAGGCTTTAACCCACTGAGCCACCCAGGCACCCCAATTGGCTACTTTTTAATATGGCCATATGTAGGGGTGCCTGGGTGGCTCAGTCGGTTAAGTGTTGGACTCTTGGTTTCAGCTCAAGTCAAGACCTCAGGGTTGTGAGATTGAGTTCTGGGATGGGCTATGTGCTCAGTGTGGAGTCTGCTTGAGATTCTCTCTCTCTCTCTCTCTCTTTCTCTCAACCTGTCCCTTTGCTCCTCCCCCCACCTGCATTTTTCCTCCATCTCTCTTTCATTCTCTCTCAAATAAATAAATAAATAAATAAATAAATCTTTAAAAAAAAAAATGGCCATACCTATCTGCATCCAGTAGTTGAACTGAATGCTTACCAGGGGTCAAGTGTATGTTTTCAAACCTGTTTTTGCCAGGAGTATTTTTATCGTGAAAGCATAATATGTAATTAAATATTATTGAAAAAGTTTTATCTGGGGCGCCTGGGTGGCTCAGTGGGTTAAGCCACTGCCTTCAGCTCAGGTCATGATCTCAGAGTCCTGGGATCGAGCCCCGCATCGGGCTCTCTGCTCAGCGGGAAGCCTGCTTCCTCCTCTCTCTCTGCCTGCCTCTCTACCTACTTGTGATCTCTCTGTCAAATAAATAAATAAAATCTTTAAAAAAAAAAAAAAAAAAAAAAAAAAAAGTTTTATCTATAAAAATCAAGTTGAAATCTCTGGGAAGTTTTATGCCAAATGGCTCCCCCTAAAATTGTTTTCAGTTTAAAACTTAAGGTATTTTACACTATTTTATTTTAAATATATTTAAATTTTTTTAATACTTGAGGAAAATATCTCAGATTGCTTCACAAACATCTTTGTTCTTACTCTATTCCAAAGAAAATAAAATTGAAATAGTAACATTCTGAATATAGTGCATAAATTAATGATCAGAAAATCAACATTAATTTATACATTTTAAGTAAAAATAAAATATTAAAGATGTCTGTAGATGGCAGTCTACTAAGTCATATCACTTTTATACTTCTTACTTGATCACAACAACTTTGTACAAGAGATAGGGCAGGTATCATCATCTTCTTTTTACAGATGAAAAATTAACATTCATATAAGTTATGTCTTCCCAATGAGCACACTTAGAATGTGACCAAGATGGAACTTTAACCCAGGTTGTTTAAAGTGGAGTCTAATGTTTGTTCCTATCTCTTTTTAAGTGGAATATTTTGGGGAGAAAATTTCATTTGGCATAAATTGGTTATGTGAATGTGAAGTGTATGTGTATGAAAAAGAATAAGAGATAAAATATCAATATTCTAGTGAGTTGAGTGGTGTCTTTTCCAAATATTCGTCTCCCTGGAACCTCACAACCTAACTATTTGCAGGTGTAATTAGGAAGGGATTCTAATTTAAGATCATTCTGGATTATAGTGGTCCTATTCCAATAATAGTTTTCCTTAGAAAAGGAAAAAAACACAGAGACACAGGGCTAGCCATATGAAGATGGATGTAAAGATTGGGTTGTTGTGTCCACAAGCCAAAGAATGCCAAGGATTTACAGAGACACCAAAAGTCAGGAGAAAAGCATGAAATAGATTCTCCTTCAGAGGATCCAGAAAGAGCCAATCCTTTCAACACCTTGATTTCAGGCTTCTGAACTCTTAAACCATAACATAATAAATTTCTGTCATTTTAAGCCACCAAGTTTGTGATAATTTGCAATGGCAGTCCTAGGAAACTAACACAACTACTAAGACATATATGTGAGAAATCACAGGTATATTTTCTGTCAGTATTAGCTCATTCTAGGTATCTAATTGCTAATTATTGAAAATTGTGTTTAAGTTGATTCAATGATAAATATTGAAAGGAAATTATCATCTATAAGTTTAATAAAGCAGGTTCTTTAAAATGGTTTTTTGTTTGTTTGTTTGTTTGTTTGTTTTTTCCCTCTGAAAATTACTCATGTTAGGTGGTTCCTGCAATCACGAAGTGGCACAGAAATCATGTCCAGACCACTAGCGGCTGGTTTAGAAGGTTACATGTAAGATTCACAGATGTATTAGTCAAGGTTCTCCAGAGAAACAGAACCATAAGATAACTAATCAATTATAGGAATTGGTTTTTATAATTATAGAGGATGAGATGTTCCGCGATTTACCATCATCATACTGAAGAACCAGAAAAGTTGTTGGTGTAATTCAGTCCAAAAATCTGAAGGCTTGAGAACAAAGAATGCTAATGTCTGAGACCAGGAGAAGACGGGCATCCTAGCTCAAGTAAAGAGCACAAATGCAACCTTCCTCTGTTTGTTTTTGTTCTTGTTCTATTCCAAAGAAAATAAAATTGAAATAGTAACATTCTGAGTATGGTGCATAGATTAATGATCAGAAAATTAACATTAATTCATATATTTTAAGTAAAAATAAAATATTAAAGATGTCTGTAGATGGCACTCTACTAAGTCATATCACTTTTATACTTCTTACTTGATTACAACAACTTTGTACAAGAGATAGGGCAGGTATCATCTTTTATTTACAGATAAAAAAATCAACATTCGTATAAGTTATGTCTTCCCAAAGTAATTTTTGTTCTATTCTGGCCCTGAGCTGGTTAGATTATGCCCACCTGGGTTAGTGAGGGGTAGCTTTACTGAGTGGTCTATTGATTCAGAATAGATTTAATCTCTTCCAGAAACAGCCTCAGAGACAGACACAGAAATAAAGTGTTACTGGCTATCTGAACATCACTTAGCCTAGTCAGGTTGACACAAAATTAAGCACAGTAGGGTAACTGAGAAACTTTCTCCTTTTACCTCTCAGCATTACTGAATTAGATGTTCACATTACTTAGCTAATCAACCCCCACAGCCCAACCCCAAGAAACATTCTCAATTTATTAGGATAGTCGGGGTTACTTTATTTAATTTTTAACACATAAAGATTTGGGAAAAAAAATAGGGATAGGAAAAAAAAAATCTCCTAATGTTATTTATTTATTTTTCTGGAAAAATATAGACCACAGTTATAAGGATTAATATACTTATAGGCCTGAAAACAACTAATTCTATTTTATCTGATATATCTGAGACAGAATAGAACATAGTGAAATATTCCTTGGATATAGAATATCATTGTTTATCAGAGTGTGATCTTAATAACACCTATATTAACTAAGTTGCTTATTAATAAATAAATAAACAACAAAATAGATCACATTCCTGAACTCTCCTCCAGACTTACTCAATCAGAAATTCTGAATGTGAGGCCTAGAAATTTGTCTTCTTAAGAAGCAAACTAGGTGATTCTATGATACACCAAAGTTTGAAATATATGGTATAAGAACTTTACCCTAAGCATTTAAATTGCTATCTTATAAACTAAATTTTTATATCTCATTATATGTGTAAAAGTAAAGCATGTAGTAACCTCAGTCTGAAGAGTAAAAAAATGAATACTGGATAAAAAATGGTTAAATATTTAAATATTACAAATTGGTTGGCTTGAGAAAATTCAGTATCAAAGTCTGGGAAAAAACAAAGGCGGGGCATTGCTAATCTCCATTAGTAGGAATTTATAAAAAAAATTACTACTCACAGATTATTGTTAGAAAACATCACATTTTAAGTGGTCAGTTTCTTAATAAAAATTCTTGTGTAGATAATTTTTGTGTATGGAGTCTCCTCTTCCAATGATTTATAAACCAACTTCAAGGAAAATTAGAAAATAACAAAAAAAATCTTTAAAGGTAGGCATATCTTCAAAGATAACATAGTTCAAATGTAGAGAGGAAAATGAAACACGTAAGACTAAATTCCAGCTTAATCCTTCTCTTGTTTTTTCTGTGGTTATTTATCCTTTACGCTTTCCTCTCCTATTCTACCTGCTTAGAACCAAGCTCCAAATTCACTTGAATCTAATTTCTAAAGAGCTTATTTCAGACCATTCTGATCAAAGTCACCACTTATCTAGACAATTAAGGTCTTTAGTTTGCTATGGAAACTCCCTCCAATTCATTCTGCACATGGTAGACCAATTATGTTTTCTAAACTATAATATCATCACATCACATTGGCTTAAATATTTTCCGTGGTTTCCCAACATCCTAAGGATAAACCTCAAGTGTTTTACAAATATTATAACCTCTCCATGATCTTGTTCTTGACTTCGTTTTCAGTCTTACATATGCGGAGACTTACAGAGAAATATTTGAATTGTGCACGGGGTATTATTCTTTATTACAAAAACTGTGGAGGAAGGGCACTGTTGTCATTTATTGGATAGGAACAGGAGTGTTTGATATCCTCTATTGCATAGGAAATATCACTTAGTTAAAATAATCCCTTGTAGCTCTTATATTCCTGACCAGATATCATGTAGATGGGAAATGGTTTTAATTATCTGACCCAAGGATCTAAATCACTTTTATATATGAAAAAGTTATTGAGTCGCTTGGTGACTCAGTCAGCTAAGCATCTGCTGCGTTCAATTTAGGTCATAATCCCAGAGCCCTGGGATCCATACCCACTCAGACTCTCTGCTCAGTGGGGAGTTTGTTTTTCCCTCTCCCTTTATCTGCCACTTACCTGCTTGTGCACTCTTTCTCTCTGTGTCAAATCAATCAATCAATCTTTTTTTTCTTTAAGGAAAAAATTATTTTAGGCATGCTATTAAGAGTTGCCTATTTTGAGAAAGACAACTATCATATGATCTCCCTGATATGAGGAAGTGGAGATGCAACATGGGGGTTAAGGGGTAGGAGAAGAATAAATGAAACAAGATGGGATTGGGAGGGAGACAAACCATAAGTGACTCTTAATCTCACAAAACAGAGGGTTGCTATGGGGAGGGGGTTTGGGAGAGGGAGGTGGGGTTATGGACATTGGGGAGGGTGTGTGCTATGGTGAGTGCTGTGAAGTGTGTAAACCTGGCAATACACAGACCTGTACCCCTGGGGATAAAAATACATTATATGTTTATTAAAAAAAATAAATAAATAAAAAAATTTAAAAAAAAAAGCATTATTGGAAGAGACCACGAGCAGTAACCTATTACAATTTCAGATAGCCAGAGGGAGAAGTCAGTCTGCATTGAAGAAAAGAGTGTCATGGTTTTTGTTTTTTTTTAATAATAAAATTGCTTTCAAAAAATGCAATAAAAAAAAAGAGTTACCGATTTTTCTCAGGTAAGAAACTACTATCGAAATCAAGAGAAAAAAAGTACTTTTTTGGAACTCTATCAAAGTTGTTTACTATTTTGAAAAATGATGTCACTTATACAAAGCAATAAAGACTCAGCAAAGTAAATTATAGTTCAGGTCAGTGCTCTAATTTCACCTGGAATCTGGTGTGCTAAGTAAGAAAATTGAATTCTTATGATCAGCCCGAACAGATAGATGTGGTTTGGGGAAAATTTTCAGGCTGAAATTCACTCTGAAATTCATAAGGATCAGATAAGTTGAACACCATATAGAATTATCAAGGGACAGCTTCATAGAGGAATTAAGACGAGTTGGCATTAGAAAATTTTATAGGGGCACCTGGATAGCTCAGTTGGTTAAGCAGTTGGTTCTTGATTTTGGCTCAAGTCATCATGATCTCAGGTTTGCGAGATCCGTCTTACTTACGATTCTCTCTGCCCCTCCCTGCTTTTTTCTCTTTCTCTTCCTCTGGAAAAACAAAAAGAAAGAAAGAAAGGAAGAAAGAAACAAAAGAAAGAAGAAAATTTTATAGCATTTGGTTAGGCAGAGTAGATGGCAAGGAGGGAGGAAGACATTAGAAAATGGACAGGTAAATTATTTCTTTATTTATTATTATTATTTTTTTTTATGCTTAGGCCCATTTTAGTAATTGGGAATCATGAAAATGTATTCCCAGAAAAATTCTCGGAAAAATGGGAAAACCTAAAAAAAAAATTTTTAACTGTGACCTTTGTCCTCTAATGGAAGAATCTTTTCAGTATGGTCATGAGCTGTCATGTTGCACAATTTCAACAGCTGATATTTGTATTTTATTTTATGCTGCTTTCTGAAGTTGTACAAAATAGAGGCCCTTTGTAGATTAATACCCTCTTTACTGGGGCTATGCCTTTTAGCAGGATAATTCTGTTTCAGTTTTCAATGGAAAAATATGTGCCTGTCATCTATTCATTCTACATACATTTTGTCACAGGCATATTTAATCATTTATTTCAAGCCTTAATAATTTAAAGCTTTTAAATTGATTGCAAATAGAGGTCAGGGTAGAGAGAAGATATTTCTTTATCTGTAGAATGCTAATGTATTTGTATGAAGAACTGCAGACTTTGAGTTGCATTTGAAGAAGAGGATAATGTAGTGTTCCTTTGCTGAAATATACTGCAAATCCACTACCTCCACTTTAGAATGTTTTATATTAATTCACTAAGAAAGAAAATGTGCATCTTGTTAGAGTGTATCAGGGGAAAGGTGCAGGAGAAGAGTTAAGAATTGCCAAGAAAAAAAACTCAGCAAAGACAGGAACAGGCCTGGGTTTGTTGTCCCTGAGCCACTCCTGCATGTTTTTCAGAGTAGGGAATGTCCATACGAGTGTAAGCCACGTGCTTACAACTCCTTGTAGCCACTCAGGGCTCAGTATTGTACAAACAAACAATTTTTTAATAACCCTCCCCCGTAAGAGTAGCTTCTAAAGTATGGGTATTTTCAGTGATCCTCTCAGATATGAGTTGGATGAAAATGAGGTTTACTGATAAATTCTACTTCCCTTAACTTCCATGCATGGAATGCGAGTGAGGTCTGAATCAAATTCATAGCATAAATTTTATCAAAATTCTGGTTACATAAAAGCTTAGAAAACATGTTTTACTCTTCTGTTCAGTTGTCTGTAAACTGTTGAAGGTGATCTTCTAAGCAAGTTCTATCACGCTTACAAACCTAGGCAACATTATGAATTCAGCTTATAATAGTGCATTATTGCATCTTTTATTGTTAATCCTGATGAAACATATTATACTAATTAAATTCTGAGGTTTAAGCTTTTGCTTGGAACTTTACTCTTTCTTGAATTATAAATGTAAGTTCATTTTTCCTTCCCAAGTCATAGTACCCGTTGATTTTGCCTATGAGTCTGCATGTCAGCCTTACACCTTGTATACCTCCTCTCCTCCCTCCCGTCTTCCACCATTTCCTCTTTATAGAGTTTAACAAAAGATAATGAATAAGAAAACAGGTCCTGGAGACAGATTTTCCAAGTTCAAAGATCAAATGTCCTGATTACTGGCTAAATGGACTTTATATAACCTTTCTGCCTCAGTTTCCTCATCTAAAAGTAAGACTGAAAACATGATTGATTTTATCTATTCATTATAATAATTTAAGGGGGTAATGCATATATGAAGTTCCCCATGGTACCTCACACATAAAAGGGATTCAACAGACAATATTAACATTATTATCGTTCTTGTTGTTTTTGATGATGTTATGATTTTTACATAACTTCAATGAATTTATTCAGTCTTAAATTTTTCTATTTGCATTATTTTAAAAATCATAATTACAAGTATTCACATAGATTTTGAAAAAAAATCAAACAAAATAAAATTTTTAACCTAAGCCTTTTTTTTTTTTTAAAGACTTTATTTATTTAACAGAGAGACAGTAAAAGAGGTAACATAAGCAGGGGGAGTGGGAGAGGGAAGAGCAGGCTTCCCACAGAGCAGGGAGCTTGATGCGGGGCTAGATCCCAGGGCCCTGGAATCATGACCTGAGACGAAGGCACACGCTTTATGACTGAGCCACCCAAGTGCCCTAAATCTTCTTTCTTTAGTATTTTTTTTCTAGCCTCATGACCAAATATCTTTTATTAAGTAGATGGGTTTTGTTATGCTTGGGTTTTTATGTAAAGTGCACAAGTAGCAAACCATAGTTCCCCAAAGCTTGAAGAATTATGCCAATGTGGATATCTACACAGGAATACAGTCTAATGATTTATGGCTCAAAAATTGTTCCACTTCAAAGTATCAGGCTGTGGTAGGAGGACAAAAGTAGATCATTCATTCCAGTAATTCTTAAATTTTTGATTTTAAGAAGTAATTTCAAAGGAAAAATAAAAATCATGAATCCTTATCTGAGAGTAATTTCACTTTTAATGTTTGTTTTCTGATCAAGAAAATACATGATTTTTGAAAACTACTATAAATTAATTTTTTTTTAAAAACATTTTATTTATTTGTCAGAGAGAGAGAGAGAGAGCACAAGTAGTGGGAGCATCAGGCAGAGGAAGAAGCAGGCTCCCCACTCATCCCAGGACCCTGGGATCATGACCTGAGCCAAAGGCAGACATTTAAGACTGAGCTAACCAGGCATCCCAACTAATTCTTTTAACAGAATTTATACCCTGTTTTAAGACAGCAGTATTTAAACACTTACAGTAAAGATGTGTAATTCATGTATTTAGGCTAAAATAATGTTTGGTGAACCAAGCTTTGTAACTATGATAGTTTCAGACTATTGATTTTACCTCCAAGAACCATGTCCTAAGAAACAGTGGACTGTCTTTATTTATAACATCTCCTTAGTCCCTTTTCTCCAAACTTAACTATTCTCTAACCATGGGTAATTCAAGCAGAAACAAAAACAAAAACAAAGAAGCAAAACAAGTAAAAATCAAGTAATGAGTAACATGTAAATTTTTGTCTCACATTCAAATAGCTACTTTAGGGGGTAGAATGCACTTTTATTTCATTTTGCATTTTTAAAAAAATTTACCCATTCCAGTAGAATGCTCATACTTTTATTCCTTAAAGCACACAAAATAGGCAGCCACTTTAAAGATTTAATGATTTGTTGGGGATGCCTGGGTGGCTCAGTGGGTTAAGCCTCTGCCTTCGGCTCAGGTCATAGTCTCAGGGTCCTGGGATCGAGCCCCTTATCAGGCTCTCTCCTTAGCGGAGGGCCTGCTTCCCCCTCTCTCTGCCTGCCTCTCTGCCTACTTATGATCTCTCTCTCTCTGTCAAATAAATAAATATAAATCTTTAAAAAAAAGAATTAATGATTTGTATTAGCATGATCACCAGTAAATTTAAATATAAATATGTAATATATTTTTGGAAAAAGAGTGAGAGAGTCCTTTAGCATTCAACAAAATAATATTTAGTAGATATTATTAGACCTAGTGTTAGGTCCTCTCAGGTAAATAAAAATATTTTACAATATTAATCAGAACTATTTTATATACCACACTTAATTATAGAAAGACTTGTCTTGACTGGTACTATTCAGCCAGAAGTTACGCAGGTAAGAGTTAAGTTACTATCTCCTTAGTGGGCATTTGGTATGGCGATATTAACACCAAAGGAGACTTAAAGGCAAGGTGTATATCAAGAGATAGAAGAAAGTTTCATAATGATAGAAAATACTAATCTAAGAAGAAGCTAAAACAATATTTACTTTTTATACCCCAAATAACAAATCATGGAAATATGTAATGCAAAAATAAGCAAATGCCGTTACTGCCAATTATAACCCAGCTTCGTATAAGTAACATACAATTAACTATATAATTAATTTGCATATATATACAATGCACTGAACAATGTGAGAATACATGATCTTTTAACTATTCATAGGTTATATTTAATCAGTTTTTAACTATAAGTAGATCATATGCTGGGAAATAAAACAAACCTCGAAAAATTTCAGAATATCAAAATCCTACAGATGATGTCTCTGAGCACAGAAAAGATAAAAAAAAAATCAAACAACATAACAAATTTAACAGAAAATAATTTTGAAGTTCCCAAATGTTTGAAACTTAAGCATTCAAAATAACTTCTGTGTCAAAAAAGAATCCACAATGTACACAAAGATAGCCTTTATGTAAGAACTCCATCTTTCCTGTGGTGAAAACAAACAGGCAAATATGTGGAGATTGGCCCTGAGTCTGCATGGAGAAAGGATCTTCTTCTTATCTGAACCCAGCTTTCCAGGCATCCTTGCCAAAGTATTGGGCATTTGAACGGAGCCTTGAATCATCCACATGAGCACAGCCATAAGGTGAAAATAATGAGCGACGCTAGTCAGTCATTGGCACAGTAAGTAGAAAAATTGCCAACCAAATTCTGTTTGAATTCCTGACTCACAAATCATGATAAATAATGAAATGTTGTTTTAAGCCAGAGACAGCCTACTGGGTCTGCTGAAGTTGTCAGAATTTTCATCCAGAGAAACAGAATTTTATTCTGAGACTGATTCAACCACTATATTTGCAGGGTGCTTCACTCAGAAGTTTGAAGAAAGACCTGTTCTATCTCTTGCTGGTGCCAACATCATTTTATGGAGATTCTGGAAGCCATGGAGGATCACGGTATACATACAGTTTCAGATGTCTGAGGATGGGAGAACACAGACAAGTAGGAGCAGGAGTAGTCAGTCTCTAGGGCTAACGGCCTGTTAGGCTTGTGGTTTCGTGAAGGTCTCAGCCTACTCACAGTGATGCTACCTGCCAGGAATGCCTGAGGCATTCACCTGGGCCCCCACTACTTATGGCTGAGCCCCCACAAAACTTTCTCTAACTAGAGCCAGTGTTGTGACTGGACTAGCCCTGGCAGTTCTCATTATGATTATAAGACATATCTAAGCAACAACCATCAAGGAACTTTGAAAAATCAAAGCTATTACTCTCCAGTTTTAGACAGTACAGGCATGCCAGGGGACAGATGGTGTGTCGTTGCAGGTAGAAAGAGAAAGAAAGCACATACCTTCAATTCTGCTTTTATTGGAATTGAGGATGGGGGCTTAGGGTTTCATGGGTTCACTCTCTATTGGTAAATTTAAAACATTAAGAGTGGGAATTAGGGTGCAGAGTCACTCAACTGGTCTGTTATCTAAGTTACCCAGAGCTTGCTTGCTTGCTTGCTTGCTTTTTAAGGTTTCAACTTAACATTTATTGTACACTTATTGTATGCAATTTTCAAGTCCTCAAAAATACAAAGCTTTGCAACACACAAATTCATGGCCAAAGACTACAAAGATACACAGACTATAAAAACAATTTTGTGGAAACAGGTGGGAGAAAGAGGGCACTGGATGGCCTGGGATGAGTACTTCAGCATGAGCAAAGGTGCAGGGGTGTAAAAACATGGTCCACTGAAAATCTCCTATCCCTTAGCCCCTATGCTTGAAAGGTCTTTTTACCTCTGCCTCCTTGATTTCTATTTTCCCCGCTTCATACTTTGAGCTATTCAATACCCTTACCTCTACCTCACCCATCTTTGTGTTCACTAAACTTTTCTGAGGAGCTTTTTAGCACAGCTACTTTGAAAGCATTAAAAGTTCCAGTGATCCAATAGTTTTATTCACAGGAATTTATACTAAAACAGAGATGATTTAAAAAATTTAAGTTACTTTCAGTATTTATATTAGCATAAAAACTTGTAAGTGTAACAGTGTAGGGAACCATTGGATAGATTAAAATACATCCATTAGAAGAAATTATTAAACCATTATAATTTATTTTTCAAGGTACATTTAATAACAAGGTAGATAACATATATTTATCTAACATAGATAGAACCAGAACTTCCTAAAAAGAAAACTTCATGGCTTGGGGCAGCCTCGTTTCTTACCTGGTTCTTTAGCTAGTAACTGTATCATGCAGTGGGCAGTTTGTTTATTTAGCATCTGTTGTCTTTGAAATGGATGCCTCTGCAATCCAAAGCCTAATGTCAGGCATTTGCTTTACAACCTTAAAAGCTTATTGTTAGGTACTTACACTACACCTGGGTTTTAGTTGAGTAAGAAGTAACTGGGCATGAGGAATTGTCCAGAAGCCTTGACATTCTCACTGGAAGACTGTAAATGTTCTACTCATTTGTCAATTGCTGAATCTAACTGCTCCAGAAAGGAGCGTATGTGAGTTTCTCTTGCCTGGCCTAAAGGGTCTCAGATGTGTGTGAAGAAAAGTTGACCTATCTTAACAGTGTCTTGGTGAACAAGTTACACATCTGAAGACATGATCAACCAGAGAAAAGATGCTCAACATGAGTGTCTTTAGTGGACTCCAAGGAGGTAGTTGCTGATATCTGGAGCCAACAGGAATGGCATATATTTAAAAGATAATATGTAGTAATGATTAAGGATTAGAAGCCCCACTACCATCACCACCAGAGTTCCATGGATACTATTTAACCCTTCATAACTCAGAACAAAAGCAAAAAGAAACCTGAAACTCAATTTAAAAAAAAAAAAAGTCTTTTATTTAACTGAAAGAAAATTAGGTTGGCTGACTTTCCCTGACATAAATTGTGTTATGATTCGACCTCTAGGTTAAGTAAGGACTAGAAAATAAATTCAGTTATAGAAAAATAAATGTGTATTTTTTGGATCTGATTTTTTTTTGGATCTTTTTTTAAAAAGTTTTCTTTGGTATTGCACTTCTAGTAAATTTACCACTCATCATTATGCTTTAATACAGGATTTAATAAATAACGCTATTTTTCCAAGTTAATAAGGCCACAGTTTATTGTTAACTACTTTCAGAGTCCAATGTTGAAGGCCAAATTCAAAATTTACCAAATACCTAAGGATTTTAGGTAATTTTCATAATTTCAAGTGTTACAATCAAAACATATTTTTGTCAGCTGTTTCTTGAAATATGAACATAAATTTTTATTGTATATTCATTTATGATTATTTTCATACGTAAAGGCTGTTGTTAACCATCTTTCCCCAATCTTGCTGTCACAGAGATAGAAAACAGCATAAAACATTTTCAGTCTCCACAGGTCACTTAAAATTATCAAATGACCTAGAGGTAAAACAGACTATGTCCTATTACTAAACCCCAGGAGTCACTAATGTTCCTGCTAGGATAATGAAATAATAGAATTTACTTTTCTTGCTTAAAGTGTGATAAAATTCATTTATCTGACTTATTAAGAACTTTGTCTCATTTATATTTGTATTCTCTTTGTTTCGTGAGTATAGAGTGAATTCCAAAGGACAATGACTTGCCTGGAAGTGTTTTCAAGCTATATGTTATATTCTTTCACTAAGAAGCCAGAGCAACGTAGAAGGCAAAGACTGACCCCAGACTAAATGGTGCAGCAGGACAGATTTCTCTTCCCCTCACTCTCCTTATTCTCCTAATCTCCTTTCCCAGTTTTATGGATCATAAAACTGCCTTCAGACATCCCACCAGGGTAGCTTCTGACTCAGGCACACCCCATGATTCTGATCTTTCCCTTTTCTCAATTTATTTTAGTTAACATGTCTTTAGGATCTGCTCAGAAACATATCATTATTCCTAAGATATCAATAGATGATTAAAAAAAAATGCTGCTTTTCTTTGCTGAGATAATCTTTCCAATACAGATGTCATTTTATTTTATTTTATTTTTAAAGGTTTTCTTTATTTATTTGAGAATGGGAGAGAGAGCACAAGTGGGATGGGGGTCAGAGGGAGAAGCAGACTCTTGCTGAGCAGCGAGCCCGAGGCAGGCCTTGATCCTAGGACTTTTCATGACATGAGTCAAAGGCAGACACTTAACAAACGAGCCGGCCAGTTACCCTACAGGTGTCATTTTAAAAAAGGGTGATCCACAGAAAGTCTTCCATGGACCTGTGGTGAAATACTTCAAGACACTCTGTAAATGCAGGTCTGCTCTTTGATACTTTTTGATATCAATTTATCAGTTTTGATTTTCAATTAAAGGATTTAAAAAAATATACTCATGTGGAATATCAGTTAATAGCAGTAAAAATTATAGCTTGTACTTTTACTGTGAAGATATTTGTTACAGATTTTTTCTTTCCCGATGTATTAGCAGATGAAATATGCTCACACTGAGATTTATTTCTTCGTCACACATTCAAGGAGCAATCTTGAATTCTTATCATGTCAAACTACTTTCAAGAAGAGATCCCACAAATTGTACATACATCCAAAGAGTTAGATTTAAGTAAAATGTTAAGTTTGAAAAATTCTACCTTAACATTAAACATTTGTGTTTTAAAACAGTGTTTGGCAGTATTTACCAGTTGCCCTAGAAAGGCAGACCTCTAAAATTTAATTTACTTATGTCTTGCTTTTTTCATGGGCTTTATTTTTTGAGCTACTCAGGCTTAGATAGACAATGCTGTATTTAAAGAAAAAAAACCCGCTAACTGTGATAAATACCTATTAAAACTCTATTTTCTATGGCACAACCTGAAGATAAGAAATAAATACATTGGGGATAAACAGGAAAGCTGATGTAACAACAAAAAGATACAGAGCTGGTAACCAAAAGGTAACAGAAAGGAAAACAAAAATCTGATTTGCTCTTTAGATAAAATGGTACTTGTTTAATATTTAGAAGTCATCTCAAACTTAACATGTGTGAAAAGACATCTGAGCTCCCTCTTGCACTCCTCCCACACGTCTGTTCCTTCTGCAGTTTGCCCCATCTTAGAAAATGACACTAATTTTCACATTGTCATTCACGACCACATCCTCTAACTTGTTCTTGAATACTTTCAGTCACACCGCAGATTCAGTCCTTCGGACAGTTCCTCCTTCAAAATATCTCCTGAGTCTGCTCATGTCTTATCACCTCCAGTGCTTCTGTCCTTATCCAAACCACGGGCATTTCCCCAAGACTATGCAATGCAGGATCTTGCTTAGAATCCTCACTGCTCAGTTGTTTTCAACTTATGGATACTTTTCTACACAGCAGCCAGGCTGACCATTTATAAATGTAAATAAGATCCTTATTTCTCTTCTCAGATCCTGTTGTGTCTTATCAATTCAGAGTCAAAACCAAATTTTACCTCACCTACATGGCTATGGGTCTGCAGGACTGCCCTCAAGTCTGTGATTCCGACTTTGTCTCCCCTAATTGGTTTACTCCTCTTACGGGTTTCTGGTTTACTCACTTCATTTGGTCACACTCGTTTTCTTGCTGATCTTTCAATAGGCTAAGCTGATTCTGACTTCAGATTTTGCACTTTATTCCTTCTTTGGTTGGAATTCTCTTCTCTTCTCCCAGTTCTCCATGAAGCTTGTTCCCCTATTTTATTCTGAATGCTATTCATGGTATTGTGCATGAGGAGAGTATTTCTTTGATCATTCCATGTAAAGTTCTTCTGTCTTTGCCCTGCTTTGTTTCCTACAAATAACTTATCAGTGAAGCATTATATTTTTCTATATTTGTTTATTTACTCATTATTTGCTCTCTCAACTAGGACATAAACTCCATGAAGAATTTTGGCTAGTGGATCCTTATTTGTTACCTCAGAAATAATGGATTACATGGAATAGGAGCTCATTACATATATACTGAATAACTGTACCAATGAATAAACTGCAGGAATCATTCCCTCTCCAATGCATCACCAAGTTTCCAGGCCTACAGCCTTTAATTTCAGTACCACAGAGCAAAATTTACTTAGATGTCAGTACATAATTTTATTACATACTAACCTGAATGTCTCATCTTTAATTTCAGGTATAGGGCTCACATATTAATATTCATTTTACAAAAATATATTTTGTATCTTATCATTTCAATGCAAAATATTGATCAGTAAGAGAATGATTCATTTTAAGTTAGCTGACAGTATAGATAATGCAGATCTAAAGATGACAATGCTGGGCATAATATTAATAAATTAGTATTATTATTTGATAAATATAAAATCTTAGGGTATAAATATGGCAAGGTCTCAGCACACATCCAGCAACATTAGTATCAGTGAGCAAAGAAAACTCAACTTCTCATCAGAGGTACTTGAGAGAGATACATTTAAATGTTCCTTAGGAACTGGTGTATAAGATTTGCAGAGTTGCAAAGAATTTGAATTTTAGAAAGGCAAATCAACATATTAGATCAGGGTTTATAGATGGGGGAGGGGTGATTTTGCCCAGCAGGAGACATCTGCCCTGTTTGCACACATTTTTGGTTGTCATGACTTGGGGAATGGTCCCTGCTGCTGAACGCCCCTCAATGCATGGGATAGCCCTCCAAGCAAATTTTTCAGGCCCAAATGTTGATAATGTCAAGCTGAAGAAACTGTGTTGCACAGGCAGGACTATAATTTTGAGTTTTTCTTTAGGATAGAATGCAAAAGAGTGTTGAAATTTCTTTCAGATTTCTGGTTTACTACTCTATGCTTCTGACCCCTGAGTTGCAAGCCAATGCCCTCCCATCCCAACTTAGAGTAACTAATTCACTAATTCATCGTGCTTTCTGCCACTCTACCAGAAAATCTGATAACTGATAGATCAACTGTTAGTTCTGGAGACTCTGGAAGCTCAAGCTGACTATTTTTCTTTCTAGGACGTTATTTCATTCACATCTTTTCACAGAAGTATTTATTGTCCTTTTTCTGAAAGAGAGTATGCTTTAAAATGACTATTGTGAACTGATTTAGTAAATACTGGTCCCAATTTTTCAAATAAATTGAATAAACTCAGTGATGTTGATTGTGGAATTGTATGGTTTTAAATTTTCATGAAATGAAGAAATATGTTTGCTTCCACTATGTTTAATATTTCTCTGTAACGGAAAAAAAATGGAGCGCTTCTGTTGAGAAACTTCTTTCATGTCTCAGATTAAGCATTATCAAAAACTTGTTTACTTAATCTGGCATAAATAGGGAATACCATCTTTACAAGTAGAATTACCTCTAGCTAATTCTTAACTTTTATTCTATCTTACAAGTACATTTGAATTAAGAATAAAATGTCTTGACACACAATGTTACATTAGTTCCAGGTGTACAACATAGTGATTCAACGACTCTATACATTATGCTGTGTTCACCACAGGCGTAGCTACCATGTGTTGCCATACAACTCTATTAGGATATTATTGACTATATTTCTTGGGCTGTATCTTAACCATTTCATAACTACACTACAACAAAAAATAAATAAAATGTTTTAAAGTGAAAAAAGAGGAAATAAAGTTAATTTTAAAAAGAATGAAATTTGCTTTCATATCACTTAATATGTTATGTGTATTTAAGTATATTATATTAGATTTCACTTAATAAATGAAAACTAGATCTGTTTAAGACAGACCTAGATTAAATCCATGCTCAACCATTTAATTTTGTGATTGCAGGCAAGTTATTTAGTTACCAGGACCCCTACTTTCTTAATTCCATACTATTTTATGAAGTATTATAAAGAAAAACAAGATGTTTAATGTAAAATGTCTCACATGGTTCCTAATACTCAGGAAGTACGTAATAAATATGAAGAGTGGTTATTATTAGTATGTAAGAGTCTGATTTTCTTTTCTTTTTTTAATCATACCTTTTCTTTAAATTAACAAATAATGTATTATTTGTTTCAGGGGTACAGGTCTGTGAATTATCAGGCTTTCACATTTCACAGCACTCACCATGGCACATACCCTCCCCAGTGTCCAAAACCCAGCCACCCTATCCCACTCCCCCCAGTCCCCAGCAACCCTCAGTTTGTTTCCTGAGATTAAGAGTCTCTTATGGTCTGTTTCCCTCCCCAGTCCCATCTTGTTTCATTTTTTCCCTCCCTTCCCCCCACAACCGCTTCCCTGCCTTTCAAACTCTTCATATCAGAGAGATCATATAATTATCTTTCTCTGATTGACTTATTTCGCTTAGCATAATACCCTCTAGTTCTATCCATGTCATTGCAAATGGCAAGATTTTGGTGTTTTTTGGTGGCTGCATAGTATTCATTATATATATATATATATATATATATATATATATATATATATATATTCCACATCTTCTTTATCCATTCAACTGTTGATGGATATCTAAGTTCTTTCCATAGTTTGGCTAGAGTCTGATTTTCTGATGAAGTGGAAATGTTTCTAGTTCTTCAGAGTATTTGAACAGAACCTTTGACCGTATTATGGTCCTTGTTAACTCTTCATACAAAGTATTTTTTCTTAAATGTTTTTTTTTTAAGATTTTATTTATTTATTTGTCAGAGAGAGAGAGAGAGAGAGAGCGAGCACAGGCAGACAGAGTGGCAGGCAGAGGCAGAGGGAGAAGCAGGCTTCCTGCAAAGCTAGGAGCCCAATGTGGGACTCGATCCCAGGACACTGGGATCATGACCTGAGCCGAAGGCAGCCACTTAACCAACTGAGCCACTCAGGCATCCCCAAAGACAAAGTATCTTAAGGCATTCGTTCATTCAATAAATATTGTTGAACATCTTCTACATGGTATGTTTATAAGAGAAAAAAAATAGACAAAACCTCAGCTTCCTGTAGCTTGTACTCCAGATGGATGAAACAGGCAACAAAACAAAACAAAAATTCAATTCAACAGAGTAAAATATTTAGTGTATGAAATGGCAAAAAATTAAGGAAGATTGGGATTAGTTTAGGGTTTATGTTTATATTAATCTTAAATTACTTTCTACATACAATGTGAAGTAGAGGTCAAGCTTTGTTTGCTTTTTTCCCTCCCTATGGATATTGAGTTACCAGGTCCTGAACTCCCCAAGCCATTCACTTTTTCCACTGGTTTTCTTTCAGTTTTTATACATACATACATACATAATCTCATTTAATAAATTTAATAAATGGATCTATTTCTGACTTCTCTATTCTGTTTTAGTGATCTGTTGGTCTTTATGTCAGTATCACAAAACAAATATGTTTAAATAAGTTTAAATATGAAAGAACTTAAATTTCAAGTATGTGTGTGAGATGTGTTCCATTTATCATATAGTTAACCCAATTTTTATTCAAGTTTAAAAAATCTGATCTAGAACTCTTGGGTGGCTCAGTTGTTAAGCGTATGACTTCGGCTCAGGTCACACCCTGAATCAAGCTCCCTGCTTGAGACAGAGGTCTGCTTCTCCCTCTCTCACTTCCCCTGCTTGTGTTCCTTCTCTCTCTGAGTCTCTGTAGAAAAAGTAAATAAAAATCTTAAATAAATAAATAAATAAATAAATATTAAAAAGATTAAAAATCTGATATCTAAAATATCAAAATAGCAGTCATTATTTTGATAACTGAGTATATTACTGAGGATATGAATAAAAGGAATGTCTTAAGCCTCTTTAAGATAAGCACAGCTTACACAAAGCTATTCTTGAATAAACATTAAGCAAATGAAAGTTTGATTGATGATACCTGATATAGACAAAGTTTTATTTATCATCATTTGTCACAGGCCATTTGTAGTGATCAACTAAAAATGTAAAAAAAACAGAGAAGGGATTCTAGAATATTAGCCACAAGAAAAGATTTTAAGAGAGGAGAAATCTCTATTACAGCTACTTGCACAAAATAGGTACAGTAAATATATGCTGGATAAACTGATGCATGCATGCATAAATGACTGTTCTTGAAATACCTGTTGCTCTGACCATAATCTCCAGTATCATGATTGACATAAAAGGCTACTTTTACATAGTGACAAAAGTTGAACATCCTGAGATAAACGGCAATTTTAAGAAACTTCAAAGTTTGAAATGAGATCGGGATATGTACTATTTCTCTGTGTTTATCTTTATCTCACTTGTCACAACTATATAAGGCAGTTACATTCAAACATTTTTGTTTCCAAAATTTTTTTCCGTCTCTTTTAAGGTGTCTTAAAAAAAAAATCTGTCTCATACTGACTTATCTTTCCCTACTAACACTTCCCCAACTGTTTCACACACATGCAAAAGCAACATTTTTCTACAAATCTTTGGATGAGTCGACTAATGCCAAGTCAGTTATATGCTCACAGTATGAAAAAATTATAATGTATTTCTCTTTCTAAAATTTGGATTCAGTTCAGACCTTGGAATATGGAATTACAAAAAAAAAATCTCATCATCTGGAGGGTTGCAAGTCATAATATTTTTTACCTTTATTGTCATTGCATCTCTTTACAAATTCATAAGTACATGAGAATAAACATACACTATTCCCTGCCGAGTATGTCAGTACAATAGACATTTATGACAAGTAAATTGCCAAGAAAGCATTTGCAATGAACATGATTTTGATGATAAGTTGTACCTTTAAAATAGATATAAAAATTTCCAGGACATCTAATTTTTATATTACAGACTTAGAGACTTTTATCATTTGAAGAATTAAGTGTGTTGACAATTGCAGAACAACAAAAACCTACCAGCAACAACAGACTGTGCTTTTGTAGAGATCAACCCTTTGAAAAATCTAGATTTTCTTCCCTGGTTGCCAAAGAGTTCTTTCGTAGTTGAAAAAGCTCATATATAGTACAGATGACACCTCATAAGACAGGTCTATATCATCTTTTTGGGCAATTATTTTGAGCTACTGCAATCGTTTGGGCTAATGAGAAAGTTAAATGCAAGATCTGTGAAAGTTGAAATCAGTGAAATTTTGAAACATAAATGTTGACAATTATATCAAGAGACAAAGCTTACCATTTGGATATTCTAATTGACTCAAAGTCATTTTTCTTACAACATCTTTTTGGTTATAAACTAAAGGGAGATGAAGTTGCCATGGGGGGAGTCCACTTCAGGGAGAACCATCCTTCTGAATTTTAACTAAGGGCTTAATGAAACAGTTTAAATCCTATGGAAGACAACATATTTCCTCATTCCCTTTATTTCTCCCAGTAGTAATCAGGAGTCATGGTGATTTTTTCAGTTGGCCTGTAATTAAATTTTGTTCAAAGGAGCAATATGAAAAGATGCTAAAGGAAATTTAGGTCTTCCCAAATCAAGATAACAAAAAAGAACGGCATAATATGGCACACGTGTATTCCCACAGTATCAAAACTTTGTCTTTTTGAGTATGCCCACACCTAAACTCTGGAAATAAAGCAGTAGAGAACATGTTATATATTTCTCTATTATTTTATGACAAAACCTATACTTATTCATTAAAAAAAAATGGGACACCTGGGAGGCTCAGTTGGTTAAGCCACTGACTCTGGATTCTGGCTCGATGTTCAGGGGCAGTCTGTTTGAGGAGTCTCTTCCTCTTCTGCTCCACCCCCTGACTCATATTCTCTTTCTCTCTCTCTCTCTCAAATAAATAAATAAATAAATCTTTAAAAAAAGTAGAAGTAGCAGTAGTAGAGTAGTAAGTTCTTGGCACTGTGCAAATTGCTGATAAAACAATTAGAAAAGATACCCACCCTCAAAGAGATTACCAACTCATATAGATTCCAAATTAGCAAATGATATTTACAACATGATATTGTTGTATACTGTAATAAAGATAATGCAAGTAGAATAAATAAATAAAGAAAATCTGATCAATCCTATTCGAAAGTGAGTTGGTGGGAGCACTAAGTTTCACAGAGAAGATGATGTTTGAATGAAATTATGAAGAAAAAAAAGATTTTGCAAGATGTAATATAAAGAGAAGGAAATTCAAGAGTGAGGAAATGCACACAGATACCTTCTTGACCAACAATAAAAATGAAAGTTAAAAAGGTAACATGTCTCAAGATGGTGGAGAAGTAGCAGGCTGAGACTACTTCAGGTACGGGAGATCAGCTAGATAGCTTATCTAAAGATTGCAGACACCTACAGATCCAACAGGAGATCGAAGAGAAGAACAGCAACTCTAGAAACAGAAAATCAACCACTTTCTGAAAGGTAGGACTGGCGGAGAAGTGAATCCAAAGCGACAGGAAGATAGACCGCGGGGGGAGGGGCCGGCTCCCGGCAAGCGGCGGAGCAGCGGAGCACAAAATCAGGACTTTTAAAAGTCAGCTCCGCTGAGGGACATCACTCCAGAGGCTTAATCGGGGTGAAGCCCACACGGGATGAGCGTGGCCTCAGGTCCCGCAGGGTCACAGAAGGATTGGGGGCGTCTGAGTGTCGCAGAGCTTACAGGTAGTAGAACGGGGAAGCCGGCTACAGAGACAGAGCTGAGGAGTAAGCTCTAAGCTCGGGGTTACCTTGAACCGGTCGCAGGCTTGGTCAGCTCGGAGCGCGGCCGGAGGCCAGGGTGACGGGAGTAATTGGGCGCTGTTCTCTGAGGGCCCACTGAGGAGTGGGGCCCCGGGCTCTCGGCTCCTCCGGGCTGGAGACCGGGAGGCCGCCATCTTCATTCCCGCCCTCCGGAACTCTACGGAAAGCGCTCAGGGAACAAAAGCTCCCGAAAGCAAACCCGAGCGGATTACTCAGACCGCCCCTGGTAAGAGCGATACAACTCCGCATGGGGCAAAGACACTTGAGAATCACTACAACAGGCCCCTCCCCCAGAAGATCAACAAGAAGCCCAGCCAGGACCAAGTTCACCTACCAAGGAGTGCAGTTTCAATACCAAGGAGAGCAGCGGAATTCCAGAGGAGGAGAAAGCAAAGCACGGAACTCATGGCTTTCTCCCCATGATCCTTTAGCCTTGCAGTTAAATTAATTTTTAATATTTTTTTCTTTTTCAATTTTTTTTCTTCTTCTGCTAAATTTTTTTTAACTTTTACCCTTTTCTTTTTTAACGTTTTTTAACTAGTTTATCTAATATATATATATTTTTTCCTTTGTATATTTTTTCTTTATTGGTTTTCTTTTTTTAATTGTTTCTTTTTTCTTTTCTTTTCTTTTTTTTTTTTTTTTTCTTAACCTTTTTTTTATCCCCTTTCTCCCCCTCACGATTTGGGATCTCTTCTGATTTGGCTAAAGCATATTTTCCTGGGGTTGTTGCCACCCTTTTAGTATTTTACTTGCTCCTTCATCTACTCTTATCTGGACAAAATGACAAGGCGGAAAAATTCACCACACAAAAAAAAAACAAGACACAGTACCAAAGGCTAGGGACCTAATCAATACAGACATTGGTAATATGTCAGATCTAGAGTTCAGAATGACGAGTCTCAAGTTTCTAGCCGGGCTCGAAAAAGGCATGGAAGATATTAGAGAAACCCTCTTGGGAGATATAAAAGCCCTTCCTGGAGAAATAAGAGAACTAAAATCTAACCAAGTTGAAATCAAAAAAGCTATTAATGAGGTGCAATCAAAAATGGAGGCTCTCACTGCTAGCATAAATGAGGCAGAAGAAAGAATTAGGGATATAGAAGACCAAATGACAGAGAATAAAGAAGCTGAGCAAAAGAGGGACAAACAGCTACTGGACCATGAGGGGAGAATTCAAGAGATAAGTGACACCACAAGACGAAACAACATTAGAATAATTGGGATTCCAGAAGAAGAGGAAACAGGGAGGGGAGCAGAAGGTATATTGGAGAGAATTATTGGAGAGAATTTCCTCAATATGGCAAAGGGAACAAGCATCAAAATCCAGGAGGTTCAGAGAACCCCCCCTCAAAATCAATAAGAATAGGTCCACACCCCTCACCTAATAGTAAAATTTACAAGTCTTAGTGACAAAGAGAAGATCCTGAAAGCAGCCCGGGAAAAGAAGTCTGTAACGTACAATGGTAAAAATATTAGATTGGCAGCAGACTTATCCACAGAGACCTGGCAGGCCAGAAGAAGCTGGCATGATATATTCAGAGTACTAAACGAGAAAAACATGCAGCCAAGAATACTATATCCAGCTAGGCTATCATGGAAAATAGAAGGAGAGATTAAAAGCTTCCAGGACAAACAAAAACTGAAAGAATTTGCAAACACCAAACCAGCTCTACAGGAAATATTGAAAGGGGTCCTCTAAGCAAAGAGAGACCCTAAAAGTAGTAGATCAGAAAGAAACAGAGACAATATACAATAACAGTCACCTTACAGGCAATACAATGGCACTAAATTCATATCTCTCAATACTTACCCTGAATGTTAATGGGCTAAATGCCCCAATCAAAAGACACAGGGTATCAGAATGGATAAAAAAACAAAACCCATCTATATGTTGCCTACAAGAAACTCATCTTAAACCCGAAGACACCTCCAGATTTAAAGTGAGAGGGTGGAAAAGAATTTACCATGCTAATGGACATCAGAAGAAAGCAGGAGTGGCAATCCTTATATCAGATCAATTAGATTTTAAGCCAAAGACTATAATAAGAGATGAGGAAGGACACTATATCATACTCAAAGGAACTGTCCAACAAGAAGATCTAACAATTTCAAATATCTATGCCCCTAACGTGGGAGCAGCCAACTATATAAACCAATTAATAACAAAATCAAAGAAACACATCGACAATAATACAATAATAGTAGGGGACTTTAACACTCCCCTCACTGAAATGGACAGATCATCCAAGCAAAAGATCAACAAGGAAATAAAGGCCTTAAATGACACACTGGACCAGATGGAGATCACAGATATATTCAGAACATTTCATCCCAAAGCAACAGAACACACATTCTTCTCTAGTGCACATGGAACATTCTCCAGAATAGATCACATTCTTGGTCCTAAATCAGGTCTCAACCGTTATCAAAAGATTGGAATCATTCCCTGCATATTTTCAGACCACAATGCTCTGAAGCTAGAACTCAATCACAAGAGGAAATTTGGAAAGAACCCAAATACATGGAGACTAAACAGCATCCTTCTAAAGAATGAATGGGTCAACCAGGAAATTAAAGAAGAATTGAAAAAATTCATGGAAACAAATGATAATGAAAACACAATGGTTCAAAATCTGTGGGACACAACAAAGGCAGTCCTGAGAGGAAAATATATAGCGGTACAAGCCTTTCTCAAGAAACAAGAAAGGTCTCAGGTACACAACCTAACCCTACACCTAAAAGAGCTGGAGAAAGAATAAGAAAGAAACCCTAAACCCAGCAGGAGAAGAGAAATCATAAAGATCAGAGCAGAAATCAATGAAATAGAAACCAAAAAAACAATAGAGCAAATCAACAAAAGTAGGAGCTGGTTCTTTGAAAGAATTAACAAGATCGATAAACCCCTGGCCAGACTTATCACAAAGAAAAGAGAAAGGACCCAAATAAATAAAAGCATGAATGAAAGAGGAGAGATCACAACTAACACCAAAGAAATACAGACAATTATAAGAACATACTATGAGCAACTCTACGCCAACAAATTTGACAATGTGGAAGAAATGGATGCATTCCTAGAGACATATAAACTACCACAACTGAACCAGGAAGAAATAGAAAGCCTGAACAGACCCATAACCAGTAAGGAGATTGAAACAGTCATCAAAAATCTCCAAACAAACAAAAGCCCAGGGCCAGACGGCTTCCTGGGGGAATTCTACCAAACGTTTAAAGAAGAAATAATTCCTATTCTCCTGAAACTGTTCCAAAAAATAGAAATGGAAGGAAAACTCCCAAACTCATTTTATGAGGCCAGCATCACCTTGATCCCAAAAGCAGACAAGGATCCCATCAAAAAAGAGAACTACAGACCAATATCCTTGATGAACACAGATGCAAAAATTCTTGCCAAAATACTAGCCAATAGGATTCAACAGTCCATTAAAAGGATTATTCACCACGACCGAGTGGGATTTATTCCAGGGTTGCAAGTTTGGTTCAACATCCGCAAATCAATCAATGTGATACAACACATTAATAAAAGAAAGAATAAGAACCATATGATACTCTCCATAGATGCTGAAAAAGCATTTGACAAAGTACAGCATCCCTTCCTGATCAAAACTCTTCAAAGTGTAGGGATAGAGGGCACATACCTCAATATTATCAAAGCCATCTATGAGAAACCCACCGCAAATATCATTCTCAATGGAGAAAAAATGAAAGCTTTCCCGCTAAGGTCAGGAACACGGCAGGGATGTCCGTTATCACCACTGCTATTCAACATAGTACTAGAAGTCCTAGCCTCAGCAATCGGACAACAAAACGAAATTAAAGGCATCAAAATCGGCAAAGAAGAAGTCAAACTATCACTCTTCGCAGATGATATGATACTATATGTGGAAAACCCAAAACACTCCACTCCAAAACTGCTAGAACTTGTACAGGAATTCAGTAAAGTGTCAGGATATAAAATCAATGCCCAGAAATCAGTTGCATTTCTCTACACCAACAACAAGACAGAAGAAAGAGAAATTAAGGAGTCAATCCCATTTACAATTGCACTCAAAACTATAAGATACCTAGGAATAAACCTAACCAAAGAGGCTAAGAATCTATACACAGAAAACTATAAAGTACTCATGAAAGAAATTGAGGAAGACACAAAGAAATGGAAAAATGTTCCATGCTCCTGGATTGGAAGAATAAATATTGTGAAAATGTCTATGCTACCTAAAGCAGTCTACACATTTAATGCAATTCCTATCAAAGTACCACCCATTTTTTTCAAAGAAATGGAACAAATAATCCTAAAATTTATATGGAACCAGAAAAGACCTCGAATAGCCAAAGCAATATTGAAAAAGAAAGCCAAAGTTGGTGGCATCACAATTCCAGACTTCAAGCTCTATTACAAAGCTGTCATCATCAAGACAGCATGGTACTGGCACAAAAACAGACACATAGATCAATGGAACAGAATAGAGAGCCCAGAAATAGACCCTCAACTCTATGGCCAACTAATCTTTGACAAAGCAGGAAAGAATGTCCAATGGAAAAAATAAAGCCTCTTCAACAAATGGTGTTGGGAAATTGGACAGCCACATGCAGAAAAATGAAATTGGATCATTTCCTTAGACCACACACGAAAATAGACTCAAAATGGATGAAGGACCTCAATGTGAGAAAGGAATCCATCAAAATCCTTGAGGAGAACACAGGCAGCAACCTCTTCGACCTCAGCCGCAGCAACATCTTCCTAGGAACATCGCCAAAGGCAAGGGAAACAAGGGCAAAAATGAACTATTGGGATTTTATCAAGATCAAAAGCTTTTGCACAGCAAAGGAAACAGTTAACAAAACCAAAAGACAACTGACAGAATGGGAGAAGATATTTGCAAATGACATATCAGATAAAGGGCTAGTGTCCAAAATCTAGAAAGAACTTAGCAAACTCAACACCCAAAGAACAAAGAATCCACTCAAGAAATGGGCAGAGGACATGAACAGACATTTCTGCAAAGAAGACATCCAGATGGCCAACAGACACATGAAAAAGTGCTCCATATCACTCGGCATCAGGGAAACACAAATTAAAACCACAATGAGATATCACCTCACACCCATCAGAATGGCTAAAATTAACAAGTCAGGAAATGACAGATGCTGGCGAGGATGCGGAGAAAGAGGAACCCTCCTACACTGTTGGTGGGAATGCAAGGTGGTGCAACCACTCTGGAAAACAGCATGGAGGTTCCTCAAAAAGTTGAAAATAGAACTACCCTATGACCCAGCAATTGCACTACTGGGTATTTACCGTAAAGATACAAACGTAGTGGTCCGAAGGGGCATGTGCACCAGAATGTTTATAGCAGCAATGTCTACAATAGCCAAACTATGGAAAGAACCTAGATGTCCATCAACAGACGAATGGATAAAGAAGAAGTGGTATATATACACAATGGAATACTATGCAGACATCAAAAGAAATGAAATCTTGCCATTTGCGATGACGTGGATGGAACTAGAGGGTATCATGCTTAGCGAAATAAGTCAATCGGAGACAGACAACTATCATATGATCTCCCTGATATGAGGGAGAGGAGATGCAACATGGTGGGTTAAGGGGGTAGGAGAAGAGTAAATGAAACAAGATGGGATTGGGAGGGAGACAAACCATAAGTGACTCTTAATCTCACAAAACAAACTGAGGGTTGATGGGGGGAGGGGGGTTTGGAGAGGGGGTGTGGGGTGATGGACATTGGGGAGGGTATGTGCTATGGTGAGTGCTGTGAAGTGTGTAAACCTGGCGATTCACAGACCTGTACCCCTGGGGATAAAAATATATTATATTTTTATAAAAAATAAAATTTAATTAAAAAAAAAAGGTAACATGTCTTTTTGATGTAAGTTTCTATAGAGGGGGTTGATATGCAGCCAAATTTGAAATCAGTATTCCCTAAATTGAGTATGAGGTCTATTGAAACATTTTCACTTTCTTTACCCAGAGCTTAGAAATATTAAACAAACAAAAATATAATTATGTAATGTGGAAACCTTTACTGATGTTTTCCGTGTGATTCCTGAGAGAAGAATTTTCTTTATGTGCAACTATTAAAAGTCCAAACACATAAGGAAAAGAGAATCATATTTCTAACTTGTCATTGAAAGCAATTGTAGGGTAGTTTCAGACTATAATCTTCTGAAATCTTGTAGGATTTCTTTGCATTAACCTGTGCACATTTGATCTAATGCATTTTGTTACTAGAATTTCACAGAACAAATTCACACAGTCGTTTACATTCCCTCTTCAATTTACTAATCTAACAAATGACTAGTCTATTTTCAACCATAATATATATGTAACTGAGTTGTTTCCAACTTGGGGGGAAAATGATATGGTTTCTCAAATATAATTTTAAGGCACTCGACTGCTATGATTAACAGGTAAATTTGTCTTCTTTCTTCAACTCCCAGACTCTCCCCTTGGATGTCCATGTTTCTGAGGGAGAGGGTGTGGGGATCAGTATTCAAATATATTACCTTGGTGTTTGTGGACTACAAATATGGATGTGTTGTCCTCCATAACAAGTTCTTTGTTATTGTTGCATATTCAAGGTTTGGAGGTCTGGGATCACTATTGGAGCATAAATCTCTAAAGAGATTCCCCTTTCTATTGCTCACTTTAGAATACTGTCTTCCAAAAGTCTGCAAGTCTTGAGTGATGTGTCTGGGCAGATTCTCTGGCTTACATTGCTTCCACTATTCATGCAATGGATCTTTGCTCCTTCAGAAGCTCTTCTATTGTGCTCTTGGTTCTCCTAAAAATATGAATGGAAAATTTGCATTTATGAATGAAAACTTAAATTAATTAATATTGATAATCTAGCAAGGGAGACTTCTGGCATTTTTTTTTATTTTTATGTCCTTAGAATGAAAGTATTGATTGAGAATTCTATATACATAACCAGAGAAGAACCTATGAGAGGCTTCCTTTTTGGTGGTGTAGGCCGAGAGGAGAAACGTTGTCCTCAGTCGTGCTCCTGACAGCCAAACAGAGAATTTTGATGGTGTCAACATCCATGCTTGAAGCTGTAGATTTCCTCAACCAGAAAACTTAATTTCTTAAATATAAAAATAAATTAGACATAATATCTTGCACTGTAGGAACTTATAATTGAGTTAAATATACAGAAAAAAAGCATAAAATATAGTAGAAGCATATAGGTTGGGGTGGGAGGAATGTGATAAAAGGAGCAAAGTAAGTAACAAGCAAGCAAAAAAACCCTAAATTGCTACATATGCATTATGATTTGGAAGTGCTGCTTTAAATTATGTCTCAGAAGCACGGCATAGTGGATGCTGTCGATGGGCTCCCAAGATCTTCTTTATTGGACCAGTGCAACTTCCCCAGCTATTGACTATTGGCTCATGCTCTCCCCTCTGCAGCAGCATTGCCCTCAGCTGAACTGGAACTGTCTCTTGCAGGGCTTTACATCACAGCATGATCCTAATGACACACAGACCCTGGGATACAAAGACAGCTCCTTTACCCTTAGTGCCTTCTGGTGGAAACCTAGTCCTCCTCATGTAGGATTTTTTTAATATGACACTTTAAAAAGAATGACCATCTAAGGCTCTGATTTTTAAATCCTGACCTAGGATCATCCCAGAAATGATTCTTGGAAGCTGTTTATAAGAATAGAGTTGTGGGGGTGCCTGGGTGGCTCAGTGGGTTAAGCCTCTGCCTTCGGCTCAGGTCGTGGTCTTAGGGTCCTGGGACGAGCCCTGCATCAGGTTCTCTGCTCAGCGGGGAGCCTGCTTCCCCCCTTCTCTCTGTCTGCCTCTCTGCCTACTTGTGATCTCTCTCTCTCTGTTAAGTAAGTAAATAAATAAATAAATACTCTTAAAAAAAAAGAATGGAGTTGTGAAGGTGGGTCACATGCTGGCAAGATGTCAATAAAATTCCCAATAAGGTAGGTTAAAAAGTCTATAGGGCCTGGAATACTGTAACCATGACCCCTCAGACTGTCACCAACTAACTAGAAGGGACTGTTCATAAAAAGAAATTCTCTAGCTGCTGTAATGTTTCTAATGTCTCAAAGGTATAATGTAAATAATAATTATAAGGACTGTGGAATTTGATGGGTGTTGCTACATGCCATGGATATATTGAAGGAGAAAATGAGAAACACACATCTATGATCAATCAGCCTTGTAGGAAGTTTGGAAAGCCTTTGGGCAGCTCCCTTAGAGACTTATTGCTCACAAGAGATGAAGATGAGACACAGGATCTAATGGTAAGCCTGGGAAATCTGTAAAGAGGATGGAATTTTAGTGTAGGCAAGTATCCTCTGACAAAAACAGATCCTTAGTGAGAAAAGAGTGGGGTCCTGAAACTTCATATTGGGATATCTAGATCGATGCACTTGAGAATCTGGAACCCTCAGATTCACGTCTATAGCTTCCCCTTCCAAGAGTTATTTTATTTTAGGGAGAGAGAGGGAGGAGAGAACATGAGTAGGGTAGGGACAAGGGGAGAGGGAGAGAGATAATCCTCAAGTAGACTTCCTGCAGAGTGCAGACCCTGGCATAGGGCGGGTTCGATCCCAGGACTCTGAGATCATGACTTGAGCCGAAACCAATATCCAGATGCTCAACAGAATGAGCCACCCAGGTGCCCCTCCCCCTCATCTCTTAGCCTTAATAGTAGCCCACTCTACTTCCTCACTATGCAGAGGCCTCCAATAAGGCAGAAGCCTTACAAAACAACGCTTGTCCTCCTCAGGATCTGCTAACCTCCCACCCCATCAGCCATGCATAATGAGAGGAAGAATGGTTAAAATATTCCATTTTCCTAGTTAGAGAAATGTTTAGGTAATAACAAACAAAATGTTTGAGTAAAAATAAGCATTTGAGTAAACAGTATTTATGTTTAAAATGCAAAAATCTCTGTGGGGAAGCTGACCATTATTTATTACATTCAGTAGGAACCATGTTAATCAGGCCAGCATTAAGCAAAACCTGAATATGAAGGAGCCTGACCTACTAAGAGAGAAGACGGATTCTATGCCAAAGGAGCTCCAAGACCTGGCTAACATTTTATTAGCAGGAAAAAGGAAAATATGCCCAGCAGCGTATTCTGAGAGTGCTGGATCAAAGACTATAAACTGAAAAATGCAGTCTTTTGACATGCGAACCCATTCTCTCAAACACAGGACTTAACACCCTGGCAAGGGGCTTGGAAAGTCTTCCTGATATACTATTTGGTTGGCTCTCGTAATCTTGGAAAATTCAATGGCCCACAGTAAATAAAGCAGACAAGCTAGAAATCTGCGACAGACTGGAGTCATGGATTAAAAAGCACGGAGAATTGGACCTATCAGACCGAATCCACCATAAAATATTGGAAACCCACAAAATGACTGTTTCCCAAGATGGAAAAGATACATGCTTGGAAGGAGGATGTCAGTATCCCTGAGAAACTCAACTGTGGTATCTCTTCCTCTACACAGGGCTGATGGGAAGACATGCCATGACAGACAGCATGTCCCCCCTTCTATTGGTGGGATGATAGGATCCCAGCATAACAAAAGCCAGGTGCAGCACTTCTGTGCCAGAAATAATGTGAATATAATTACCCAAATGGGCAGCAACGTCAGAATACCAACCAGGGCCAGGCATCTGGCTCACCATGATCTATGGAAATGTTAGTAGAATATGATGTTCCCAGGTCAAAACAGATAGGTAGCCAACAAAAGTACTGAAGAAAAGTATATTTATATTTTATATTATATTCTTATTGATATTATATTTATAAATACGTACTTAAAATAAACAAGCAAAATGTTGAGCTATCCAAGAAGAGTCAAAGCTCTTTGCCTAATTTCTAGAGTTGAGCCTGTGTTGAGACGGAGAGCTCATTGACTAAAGGAGACGGTGAACAACAAAAGATGGACAGCAGTGTATGTTACTGGTGCCCATTCACTGGGCCAGTGTTTCTTTTTCCTAGATGTTGGATGGGTGGTTTCCAAGGGCTCACAGCTGCCCCTTGGTCAGAGCATTGACTCTGGAGGAATAGGAGCTACCTTGCTCAGGAGATCATGCTTCCTCTGCTCCCTAGCTCCTGGGGTTGTCAGAAGCTCCTGACCGACTAAGCCAGCATACAAAGGGCGGGCTACCTTGCCTCAAGTGTATGGTGCAACTGTTAGTCCAATATTCAGCTCATCTCCAGTCAAGATCATATTTTTGCTTAACCTTCCTTCCCTGCCCTATCTTGTTTTCCTCTCTTTCTTTCCTTCTCCTAAAAGCACTCCCCTGTTAAATCACTTTCTCAAGTGACATCAAAAGTCACTATTCCAGGCTCTTCTTTTAGAGAAGACGGCTTTAGAACCATGTTCAAGGTGAAAAATCCTACCTGGTGTCAGGGGAAGAGGTCTGATGAAAGGCTTTGGTATCCTTGGTGTCCCCCTCAGGGTCTGGTACAAACAAAAAGTTGAGGGGCAATAAAAACAAACCTGGCTGCTAGAGTGTGGAAGTGATAGCTCCTCTGTATACTCTTTAGTCCCACCATCTGTAAAATGGGGAAAGCAATCATGCATATGGCACAGTGTACATACGATAGGGGCTGGCTGAGAATATGTGTTTAATACCTGCCAGCTATTTGTATTATTGATTTTTAAATAGCTATTTGGCTACTATTTCCTCATAGACACACTCTAAGACTGAATATTAATAATAGTTGCAAACTTCAAGTGATGCTTGTTTATGTGCCAGGCACTGTTGTAAAGCATTTTACATGCATTTGTGGAATTCTTTCAGCTACTTTGAGAGATTAGTATTATGTATATTTATATTTTGCATATGATGAAACTGAGGAACGGGTGGGTATATGGCTTGCCCAACTCACACCAGCTGTGAGTGATGAAGACGGGCTAAGAACCCAAAACTCTGATTAGAGAGTCCACACTCTCAACCACCACACTTTGCTGCCTCCCTGTCACTAATCCCAATGATGACAAAAACAAAATTTAAGAACTAATTTGAAAGTAGATAACACTTTAAAAAATATGTCTTGTCTCCCTCGATACCATCATTTTTCTTTGAACTCTTTTTTGGGGAGTATTCAATCATTTGGGTAGACTGAGTTTGTGAGAAAAAAAATCCCAGTAAATACCTTTTATTTTTACCATTTGCTTCCTACTGTGATGCAAAAATGATTTGGATGAGAAATATAGGACTATTATGCTTTATCAGAAGAAATGCAGAAACAGCTAGATATGTCATTTTTTTTCCCATGTAGAATTTGAACCTTTACAGATTCCTTCTTATTGTGAAGATTAGCTTTTCAGAAGGATTTCATGTTTTGATTTGTAGGAAATTCTTTAAATAACACAGGAAAGAAAAGGCCTTCTTTGATTTCTGTGTCTTTTTAAAAAATTCTTTTTGATGATAGAAACTAGAAAGCTGATGGTTTAAATTACATAACTCACAATACATTTGTGATCAATTTCATATAATCAACACATTTTCCTAGTTCTAAGTAAGGTATACTATTGAAGGCATAATTGTAATAATAACTTCGTGTGTGCCTGCCATTATGCCAAGCAGCTAGCTTGACCCTCATTTTACAGTGAAGGAACTGGGCCTCCGTGGAAGCAGGAAACAGCCACATCCACACAGCTTCTGAGGAACTGAAACTGAATCACTGGCTGGAAGACATCAAAACCCATTCTTATTGTAATCAATATGTGATGCTGTTCCCCTGAAGGGGCAAGTCAGAATCATTTGATTTGAGGGAAATTGTAAGACATGCTGTAGACATATGGAGAATTTGTGAGTAGGAGGAGAAATATGTTTTCTGGTAATTATCTTATACTGATTGACAGGACTAAAAGAATTCAGATAAGTGCTTATAATGTTTGAGCAACTCCTTTCCATTGGTTTATTACAGGATGAAACTTTAAAGGCTCACATGTATAGTCAATTCAATTAACAGAAATTAATCAAATTGTTATTGTGTAGATTTATAAGAAAGGTGAATGGCAGTGTGCAGAAGAATATTGCATGGAATCAGAAAGGCCTGAATTTAAACTGTGACATTTTACCTTGCCATAATTCCTAACCTACTTACGCTTCCTTTTCCTTTTCTGTAAAATGAAGATAATATTGCCTGCCACCTATGGTTATGGAGATTAAAGATCATGCATCAGCCACATGATAATCATTGCTACCATCATTAGCCATATTTTGATATTGATTTTATGATAACCATACTACAAGTGTTCAGTGTTCTATTTTTCTATGCTAGCGATATTATGCCACACGTTATCCAGTCACTGTGATCACCAAGGTTAAGTAGACGAAAGCTGCTACTTAAAATAGACCTTGTTCCTTTGGTAACTAGGAAGGTATTTATCTTATTTTCCTAATGTTGCCAAACTGGGTGTCTTAGGACAACAGAATTTTATTCTCTCATTGTTCTGGAGGCCATAAATCTGAAATCAAGGGGTTGGCAGAATTATGCTCTCTCCAGAAGCTCTCGAGGAGCATCCTTCTTTGCCATTTCCAGCTTCTGGTGGCTCCGGGCATTCCTTGCTTGCAGATGCATCCCTCCAATCTCTGCCTCCAACATCACGTGACTATCATCTTCTATACCTACATCCAAATTTCCCTCTTCCTATTTTTTTTAAAGATTTTATTTACTTACTTATTTGTTTGACAGAGAGAGGCAGAGGAGAGGGAAAGGGACAAGCAGACTCCAAGCTGAACGTGGAGCCCTGTGCTCGATCCCACAACCCTGGGGTCATGATCTGAGCTGAAATCAAGAATTGGAGGCTCAGCCAACTGAGCTACCCGGGTGCCCCAAATTTTCCTCTTTTTTTTTTTTTTTTTTTAAGATTTTGTTGTTTATTTGACAGAGAGAGAGAGAGATCACAAGAAGAGAGAGAAACAGGCAGAGGAGGAGGGGGAAGAAGGCCCCCTGATGAGCAGAGAGCAGGATGAGAGGCGTGATCCCAGGACTCTGGAATCATGACCTGAGCCGAAGGCAGAGGCTTAACCCACTGAGCCACCCAGGTGTCCCCAAATTTCCCTCTTCTTATAAAGGCATTAATCACATTAGAGAAAGAGCCCACCCAACTCTAGTATGACATCATATTAGCTAATTACATCTGCAATGACCCTATTTCCATAGCAAGTCACAGGGACAGATACCAGGGGTTAGGACTTCATCATTTCTCTTGGGTGAACATCATTCAATCTATAATAATACTTAAAGAAAGAAGTGATTTTTAAAATTGTCAAATTAAGAACTCTATTTTCATGAATCTAGCATTCTCCTTTGACATACCAATCTTTGAATCAACCTAACATGAATTCAGTCCCTGTTCTCCCTCACTTTAGGCTCCCTCGTTTCTTACCTTTATGGCTAGGGGCTTCCCTCAGACCACATAATCTTGTGATAGCTACCTTACATCACACATTCTCTGGCTGATCCCTTTGTTTGGTTTGTGCTAGGATATTTTTGTCCAAATTATTCACTTGGTGGGATGAATTACTAATGCAGTCATAGTGTTGTGTGATTTGCCAGTGTCTCAGAATAGATTATTTATGGACAGATTTTTATTCCTCATGAAAATAGTAATTTACAGAAGCTCAGATGATGTAAAAATTGACTAATTTTCTGAAATATATAAAATGCTCCAACATAGTCATATTTATTAGGTTTGGAATATATTACACACTCACATGCAAACTGTAGGGGATATTATTGGTAAAAATAAAGCTCAGTAAATCACAATGTTGCTACAAAGCAGTTTCTCTATCTATAAAATTTCCTGCTCTCCTTCATTCTTTGATATCATTTCCTTATGCACTATTTTTATATGTTGTGGAATATATATATATATATATATGTTTGTAGCTTCTATAAATTTTCCATATTTATATAACTTCAGTACAGACTGCTGAGCAGAAGCTCAGATAATTTTTGTTTGTACTAAGACAAATTTCAAAACTAATTCTAGAATAATTGAGATTACTGTCTCAAGAAAATAAACTATTTAGGGAAAACAATTTCTATTTTCCTATGTTAAAAGTTTTTTTTTTTGTTTTTCTTTTTTTTTTTTTTTTAGTTTGTCAAGCATTTTTAGCACAAAGTGAACATTAAAAAAAAAAAAATTCATGCAACAGATATTTGTAAAAGGACCATGACAAACATTTGAGAGTTACAGAGATACATAAATAGGGACCTTGACCTCAAGGAGATTAGATTCTAAGAGGGGAAAATATGATGATCTAAACTATCAACAGCTATATGCTACAAGACATAATGAAATCAATACTATCCAGAGAGACGAGGTACTCTAAGTGAACCAAAAGTTGTTGTCTGATTCAGGCAGAGATTTCAAGTAGGAGGAAACTTTGAGAATCTTTGAAGAATGAATGGAATTTTTAGAGGTCAGAACACTTCAAGAGGAGGTACCAGCATGAGCTCAACTGTTCATTAAATTCATCAAATATCTATGAAATGAATTTTATGGGCAATAATCTTTTCTTACTGTCAAGTTAGCTAATGAGATGAGTTAGAAAAAAAACTTGCTCTTAAAAAAAGAAAAGAAAGAAAAAGAACTTGCTCTTAATGAGTATCTAGTCTTTACAAATACAAAATTATTCGGCTGAAATAGTTATAATTAAGGAATGAATCTTTTAGGGACTGTATATCCAGCTTGGCAAAAAAAGATTGGATGTGATAAATGGTAGCACAATTTCCCACTTCATTTGATTCTCATACTGTAGCCTAGGTAGGATATTTCATATTGGAGATTATTTGTTTTGATTTGTGGCAATGCTAAAGAATGATGTTGCATTAATGCCAGATTGTTTTATCTCTGTCTGTGGTTGAATTTATGTTCTTAAACATGGGTGACCATAGTACATTTACCTTTTGTGGTTTCTCTTTTTCTCCATTTTTCAAGACTCAGCTAAGCCATTCCTCTCCAATTCCACTGTACAGTTCATTTTTCTCTGTAAATCACTTTGTTCACAAATCTGTATTATTTGACATTTCTCATTCTGTTTATTTATATATCTGTCCTTACCAGATGGTGATTTCTTGTAGAGTACATATTTCATTTCATTTGATAAGGATATTTTTCAAAAAGTAAAATTATGACTCTCATACTAATAAAAAATAAACATATCAAATGTTTTTATTTAACTCAATAGTTAAGGAGGAGACCAGTAAAAGTTAAAACTGGCTTAAAGGAGATTGGAAAAAACAGACATACATATAGGCCAGTGAATTTGCCGATGGATGGAAAACTGGTCACCATCTTTGGGGTGGAATTTAATCTCCATGGGCCAAATCTTGTCTTTATGGACAAAAATTACTTCTATTACCATCTGTTTTGTTTTTGTTTTTGTTTTTTACAGTTTGCAGAGTTGTAAGACGCCATGCAAGAGAAGGCTCAGACTCCTGTGGAATTGGATAACCCTAGAAGGGTCTGCTAGAAAATGCTCTGCTTTCCACTTAATCTTTTTCCATCTTTCAAAGGTTTCAAAGTTTTTACAGTGATGCATATATCTCCTTGTGTGGTAGCCAATTGGTAATTTCATTGCTGAATAAACGTGTTACTCTTGTTTAGCCTCTTTCCTAATCAGGTAATGAGAATTCTACCTAAGGCAGTTATAGGGTAGCAAAAAGAGCCTTAGAACTGGTGCAAAAAGCAGTGGAAATCTGGGTTTCAAGTCCCAGCTCTGTCATTAAGTAGTTATGTGATACTGGGCAAATCTTACTTTCTTTGAGTTTTATTCCTTTTGTCTGTAAAGTAAGGGTGATAAAAATGAACTCTGAGAACTTACTTTAAGAATAGAAGATTAAAAATGTGAAAATGCTCTCTAAATTGTAAAGTGCTATCTAAAAGTGAATTGCTGTTTTTATGATACTTACTACCACGTTTTCTCTGTAGAAGGATGTACATCACTTCCTTTTTTTTAATCCACAAATGTACCATCAACTAAATTGCTGTGAGAATGATACCTCTCCAGGTGGAAAAATCTAACAAATGCATCTGTATTTAACTTTATTTTTAACTCCATAATAATCCAAGAATAACTATTTGCTCTTTTGGAAGTTTATTCAACCTAAATACGTGAATTAAAGCTTTAGAGATTATCTTTTTCTTTACAGAAGATTTCATGCTATGAACAATACTTTTAAAGGTACCTAGGCTTCCAGCTCAGTGTGTAATCTAATTAGGGAGTACTGGGATATGATTTTCATTGTGATCTACTTTTGGAAAATATTTTAGCAAAGAGAATAATTTTCACAAGTTTCTTCTTTATGCCAAGTTTAATAGAGGTCTTCACAGAGCAATCATTTTGTTTTAAGAAGACACTCGATTTTTGATCTGTTGTATACCTGCTGATCTCTGTGAAATGCTGTTTTCTCTCGTGTCATAGTTTTCTTTTTCGGCCAGTTACTAATTTGAAAGATGTGGAGTTGATAATGTTTTAAAGATTTTAAATAAAAATTTGAGGGCTCTTGACACAGAAAATCCACGCTATATCTCAATGAGATAATTTTGAAGGCTTTTATCTACAGTGATCCTTTCATAGTGAGGTGATGAATTGCAAAAGGGAAGTTGACGTGAAAAGAATGCAAAAGAAGATAAAATAGGAAAAAAATGGTGAAGAACAAACATTAAACAGCTGCTCGATTAGTTCACAAGTTTACTTTTAGGTCATTATATTTTAATGCCATGGATCTCTGGCTTTTCTCTTCTCCTTGTCCTCTCCTTTATCCTGTGTACCGAATGGTATCTAATAGTTTCTCATCATTGACCAAAAAAAAGGGAAGGGAGTCCTAAGAAGTGGAAATTTAATCTGATTGATGAGAGTGTCATCATAAATATTATTCTGTGAAAGTGTTACAACAGAGAGAGGGGTGAGAAAGAAGTCTGAAAAGTTTAATCTGTCTTGTTTCCTCAGTGGATTTTAAGTGCATGTGCTATGAAGAGAAGGCTCACCTTTACCCCACATTAGCCCTTGCACACCACTGCCTAGACCACACTATCCTAATAAAGAAGAGGCTCAAAAAACTGACTCTAATAGCATGTAACATACAATTCTCCCTTTTGTCTCAGGTTTTTAGCAGATCCTCCAAAAGCCAGTTCAGGAGGTGTGAAGTACCCTCACAGACTGAAGTGAAATTTAAGGTTATCTATGAAGGATGTTTGAAGAAATTTTGAAACCAAGTTCTGCCAGTCAAGATTTATCACTCACCCTCTGCAGTAAAGGAGATGGTGTGGAATGCATTGGAGGTTGGGTAAAGCTGTTGAGAGAATGTGTTTAGAGCACAGTAAGTGTATTGTGTAGTCTCCCATTCCTTGAAGAAGGGCAAGTTGGTGGAGTAGGGAAGTAAAGAGAATCTTTGATATCAGCTAACCCTCAGAAAATGTCAACAACATGTAATGGTACGCACACACAAAATTGCATATGAGCTAAGGCACAACTTTTGGAGTAAATGTTATTTTGTTATTTCATTGTTACATCTGTTTTTGTTGTTGTTGTTGTTGTTTTGTTTTTGTTTTTGTTTTTTGCCAAAAAGTAATTAAACGAATTCTTCTTTTTGTATTTGCTTCTAATGGCCATGCAGGACAATATTCTTCAGCAAATAAAAATTAGTGATAAATATTGGTGAGTAGCCAAAAATGTATTTGAAATGTCTAGTCAATGATAGGGATTCAATAAATATTTGTTGATTTATGAATCAATGATGGAATTTAGATAGAATTGGCAAATGGTTGGATGGCCCAAGAAAGCATATTTTCAGGGGATTAAGGAGCATCTCACAATGAAATCTGTCCTAGGGGATGAAGGAGCCAGGGATGAAGATCTTAACTTTATAAGAAAATCAAAGTCCTCAGACAAAAATATTGAGAAGAATGTTGGCTGCTTTTAGAAGTTATGCAAGTCATCTTGGACCTATATCTGGATCCCAGGGAGAAAAGGGACAGTAAATAAAAACTTAAAAAGAAGTTTTACCTGGCTCTGAAATGCACCGAGGACCCTCTGAAAAAGTTCAATACCAAAGAAAATCGTTATTCATCTTCTCAATACCATTCTCTCCTCTCTCCTGTCCTTGCTCTGAGATGAGATGGACCAACATGAAGCTTTAGAACTCTAAAGGCTCCAAGAGACCCCCAAGGAGAGATACTCGGCAGAGTAACTGGACTGATGATAGCTCTAGTGGATCAGCGCCCACGCTCCTAGAAACTGCATTTGGGACAAAACGGGAATTTCCTTAGTGCTAACAGAATGTTTGTAATCACCTGAACGTTCCATCTGAGAGGCAGAATGTCAGGTATGGGCATGGCTTGAAGGACTTCTGGGGACTTGGCAAAGGACTGAAGACAGCAGTTTGGAGCAAGAACTGGGTTCATGTGGATGCCTAGTTTAAAGTGAGCTTATACATACCGCATAGACTGGTGAGGAATAAAAAAGGCTGTTTACAGAGAGTAAGCTAATTCACTTAGAGTTAGTCTGATTTTTATTCAGATCTCTCAAAGAAGCATAGAGGTCACTGCAATTGAGTTGACCGTATGAAAATTTATGTTAACAGCACAAAAGTGAATAAATTAGTCATTTTGTAAGTGCCATTTTCCTACAATATTTGCATGGTCAAAATTCCATTCTATTAAAATTTCTTGTTCCACAAAAGAGGATTTATAAGGCAATCAAACCTTGATTGAAAATACAAGCTATCCCAGCGTAATATGCCACTAGATAGTTTTTGTTTGTTTGTTTGTTTTTAAGAAAAAGGCTAAAACAAGTACCGTGGCTCTATGCCCAAACATTTTATTTCCTTGAATAAAGCTGTTGGAGATCAACACCTGCACATTTTCCAACATGATCTCATTTTATAATGGGCGTTTGGTGAGTATACGCTGGTTCCAGGTGTCATTGTCTTTCAGTCTCTGGCATTCAGAAACGTATAATTTGCGTGACAAATGATTGTACTTGTCTTGGCAATGAAGGGCCATTCTGCCATGGGAAGATATGCAGAGAGGGACCTGCAGCTGAGGCCAGTTTAACATTACTCTTATCCACTTGGCTAGCTGTTTTTGGACTTGTCTGTATCTGTGGCAGTAGAGACCCAGAATGTGTTGGTTCATATTGCAGCTGTGGCAATAAGCTAAGAAGTTCCTGTTACTCTTTGAGTTAAATCCACTTTTTTTTTTTTTTAAGATTTTATTTATTTAGTTGACACAGAGAGAGAGAGCACAAGTAGGCAGAGAGGCAGGCAGAGAGAGAGGGGAAGCAGGCTCCCTGCTGAGCAGAAAGCCCAACACAGGGCTCGATCCCAGGACCCTGAGACCATGATCTGAGCTGAAGGCAGAGGTCACCAGGTCACTGAGCCACGCAGGTGCCCCAGAGTTAAATCCACTTTTATGTTAGTCATCTAACAGACACTTCTGCTACATAAATGAAACATTATTTGTGATAAATCTTAAAGTGGGTCAGCGATGACACACCTTCATGAATTCCTCTAGTTCTTTTGAAGGATTCAAGAAAATTGAAATACAGCCCCCCATGGAACTGCTCAAGTTTTGCACATATATCATTCATCCTTAATGCTTTCCTTTCTGCACTGTAAGCTAAAGGATAAAACAGTAAAAATGAAAGCAAAACCCTCTGTATCAAAATTCATCACATAGAATCTCCTCCATCTCTCCCTTTCCACTACTCTCTGGCTTCAGTGTGAACACAGAAAACAAAAATTGTGCGGAAAATACTTATACACTCTTGGTCTTTACGTGTAGACAGAAATCAGGGCAGAGCTGTTTGTAAATGGTCCTTTGTATGTGAGTACCTGGACAAAGAAAAAGCAAAGCAAGACAGGTGGACACATGCATGGATGAGAGTTGGAACAAAGAAACTTTAAAATCATATTTGAAATTATAATAAAAGAAGAAAAAATCAAGTTAAAATCCTAGAGAGAGACAATAGCATTTGCATTCCTTATTTACTAAGCGAATTTTATTAAACTCATAGCAAGTACAAGCTGCTCTCCTGGGTACTAGAAGTAAATTTCCCATCCCCCAAAAGCTAACAAATTTCTAGGGGAAAGAAAAGTTCTCTACATGCGAAACAGGTGACAACTACGTTTTTGTTTTTGTTTTTGTTTTTAATCAAAAGAAGAGATTCTAAAATGCTCACAAAACAGGTTACATGCCTTGAAGAATTTATGTCCAATTTAACTTAATGGCCCACAAATTTAGATGTCCAACCAAAGTTTATTTTCTCAGTTTCAAATACCCAACTGTGTACTCAACGTCTCCATTTAGATGTTTCAAAGGCATATAATATTCAATATAGTTAAGAAAGAATTAGTTATCTTCTAATGAAAACAGCTCTGTTTCAATATCTTCTATCACACTAACTGATCTTGCCATGCATCTGACTGCAAAAAACCAAAAATCCTGTTTCTTTGCATCAGCTATGACATTTCCCTTTCCCCACCCATGTATCTAATTCACTATCAATTCATGAGTCTTCTGTTAAATATTCTAAATGTGAGCATGTCTCCTTTAGCACTGTTCTATTCCAAGCTACAACCTTCTATCACCTAGATTCTTCCATTGGCCTACAAACTGATCTGTCCCCATCCTTTTTGGACTCTTCCCTATTCATTCTCCCTATTGCAGGCACAGCCTTTTTTAATTTTTTTTTTCAAAATGTAATTTATATGTTATCTCTACAGGAAATCTTTTAATGTCTGTCATGCTGTTAGGATAAAGATCCAACTCCTTACTAAAGCAGATCCATTGATTTCTCTTTGGAATAAGGCATAGAAAATGTAACCCAACCTGAAGCAAACAGGGTTTGCTGTATTAAAGGTCTAGGGGTTGAGATACCACCTTACACCAGTTAGAATGGCAAAAATTAACAAGGAAAGAAACAACAAGTGTTGGAGAGGATGTGGAGAAAGGGGAACCCTCTTACACTGCTGGTGGGAATGCAAGTTGGTGCAGCCACTTGGGAAAACAGTGTGAAGATTCCTCAAAAAATTAAAAATAGAAATACTCTATGATCTGGCAATTGCACTACTGAATATTTACCCAAAAGATACAGATGTAGTGAAAAGAAGGACCATATGCACCCCAATGTTCATAGCAGCAATGTCCACAAACTGTGGAAAATGCCCAGATGCCCATCAACAGATGAATGGATAAAGAAGATTATTGTCATCTTAAGCTTTTAGTATTTTGAGAGAACCCCCACCAAGTTTACTTAGAAAAAACTTAATAGAGAATGTGATATCAGCGAGGCATTGCCATAACAGAACACCTGAATCTGTGACCCTGGTTCTAACAGTAGGGGAAATGTAGTGAGAGTGCTATTATAAGAGGCTGAATAAAGGGGAGACAAGAGCATTGTGTTCTGAAATAATTGATAAAATGACCACTTGGAAAGTAGAATGTGTGCCTTTGAGCTTTAGGTAGAAAGGTTTGGAGCAAAATAATGGCAGTCTGAGTTCATCATTATTTGCTCCGTTTAGAAAGGTAACTTCAAGTAAGAAATGAGCTCAGGGGAAAAAAAAAAAGTTTCCAAAGGAGAATACAGAAACTTAGACACCTTCAGCATTGAAAATGGTTTTTTATTGTTGTTGTTTTGGGATTTTTTTGAAGATTTTATCTATTTATTTGACAGAGGTCACAAGTAGGCAGAGAGTCAGGCAGAGAGAGAGGGGAGGAAGCAGGCTCCCTGAGGAGCAGAGAGCCCAATTCAGGGCTCGAACCCAGTACCCTGGGATCATGACCTGAACCGAAGACAGAGGCTTTAACCCACTGAACCACCCAGGCGCCCCTGTTTTTTTGTTTGTTTGTTTGTTTTGTTTGTTGTTGTTGTTGTTTGGTCTCCAGCTGGTAAGTAATTCTCAAATTAAGTTCAAACCTAAAGATAAAAATCAAACCAAGGGTGTGGTCATAGAAACACAACCTTAGGACGAAGACTAAGTCAAAGGCAAAAATGTTGAAAACTTTCATTAAGTCTGATTTTATTAAGTGGCCCTCAGTAAATCCTTTCATTTGGACAAAATGTCCTAAACATGAGAGTGCATGTTTTCATCTTATGGAAGCCTGATAAACTCAAAGAGCCTAAATCAAATGGAAAGAGAGATTGAGAGAGGTGTATCTCAGGAAGAATTATGAGTTTGACTCAAAGAGTTGACTAGAATCAGAGAGATAGAAACTAGCAAACTTTTTGAGAGAGATGTATTGCCAACATGCCATGTATCTTAATTTAAAACACTGTAAATATTCTAAACAAAAAGTTTCCCTTAGTCCTTTAAATCTCTACAGGTAGGAAAATTTGTTCAATGACAAGAATAGCACATAACAATGCCTTCTTAAGCTATGGCCAAAGAGAATAGGCCCAAAGCCCCAGTCAAATGCCCCAAAGCACAATGGACAGAGTGGTCAACTCTATGGGACAGAACTGGGGTCTAATCAGAAAGCATTTTCTTGGTTAGGGACAACCTCACATTTACCCAGTGAGATTTCAGAATTTCTAAGAACCAATGATTACTGCAAATATTTTTTGCCAGTTTTTATGTAAATATTCATTGTGATTACCCTGTCCTTGTTTCCTCCCTACTTTGGGTATGTAAGGGGGCAGATTACTTGTCTTTTTTTGTTTTGTTTTTTTAAAGATTTTATTTTTTATTAGAAAGAGAGAGTACATGGGGATGGGAGGGTAGAGAGAGGCAGAGGGAGAAGGAGAAGCAGGCTCCTCGCTGAGCTGGGAGTATGACCATGTGGGGTTCAGGGACTCTACCACAGGACCCTGGGATCATGACCTGAGCCAAAGGCAGGCACTTAACTGACTGAGACACCCAGGCACCACTTGTCTTTTTAACTGAGAGTTCCTCAATTCAAGAGAAGTTTTCACAGCATCTAAGTTGGATCACAAGGTCTTGGGCTTTGAGCCTATTTTAACTTCTAAAAAAGACATTTGAGTGCTTTGAAGAAATGAATATATTTTGCCTGCTGTATGGAAATAAATATTATGATATATTGTATTATTGGTTTATTATCATTTGTTGCCTCCCCACACTGGCCATGCTTTCTAGTACCATTCACTTTGGGCTTGGCCATGTGGCACACTTGTGCCAATTTGATATGGATATTTGTGAATTTTGACACATCTGGACACAAGATTAACTACAACTGGATGACTTGACTGGGGTTCTCTTCCTTTAGGGCTCTCCACAAGCATTTATCCCAGATCAAATCTCCTCCCTCAGTTTGGATTCTGGATGGAGAGGACATATGAAGCCAAGTCCAACTCATCCAAAACCAAGCCTGGCAGAACCACAACAGAGCAGCAAACCTCGCGTAATGTGTATAAGAAATGGATAGTTATTAAACACTGAGATTTTTTAAAAAATGGTTCTTAATACTATATAACCCAGAAAATACAGATTTCAAATATTTTAAGCTTTAATAAGATGAGAAAGCTGTTATAAGATTAAGTAATAAACACAGGGTACAAATTTATATCTAGAGAATGATCCTAATTATATTGCAAAAGTATTTTTAGAGTTATATATATTTATTACATGAAGGGAAAAACTAAGATGAACACTGAAATGTAAATAATGATTATTTTTAAATAGTAGTTTAAAAGATTTGAGGATCTGTACTTAGAAGATCTAGATTCAATTTCTTGTGCAGACATTCTTTAGCTGTGTGATTTTGAAGTAAACAATTTAACTTGTCTTCTTTTAATTATATCTGTGTCTACCTCACTGGGATATTGTGGGATTAGGTAAGATATGATTGTGTAGGTATTATTATGTGTGGGTAAATTAGCACAGTACTTCAGATGTTAGCTATTAGTAGCTCTTAGTACTTCAAATGTTAGCTATTATTATGACTGCTATTTTGATATTATTATTATAATTTCCCAGTTATTTTATACTGGGTATATGTTACTTTTCATCAGTAAAAAAAATCAACATCATAAAGATAGAAAATTTAAACTGTCAATTTCTGATATAAAAATATCATAAAATGGCCAAATTATGAAATTTCATTTCATAAAATGAAAAAGAATGACACCTAGTAAAAAGGAATAGCGAGCAGCTAGCAGACAGCTCCGGAGCAGAAGCATGCTGGAGCTGTTTTGATTAGCAGTACATGGTCATTAGAAGAACTGAGTGATTAATCTCCATGAATTGTAAAGAATAAGTTTAAAGTGACCTAGAAATGAGAAAAAGGACAGAGGACTCACTGCAAAAGACACTTCTGTCTGGAAACTTAAGAATATTCTTTGTACCCAGTGGGATGCAATTTGGTGAAGTCCTGGCTGATATGCTAGGAAAATGCCTAATAAAGATCTGATGCCTACAGAGAGGGAACAGGCTGAAATTTAAGCTTTTACACCTATTTAATGGGAAACAACCCAGAGAATGACTTTTCAGCAGAGTTAGAGGATCTCTTAGGTATAGATACTTACAAGATCAGAAGGGTCTTCTGAGGTGAAAGCTACTAGAAACTTGGTGGATCAGTGATGAATAAAAGAGAAGCAGGGTGTTTTTATAAGAACTAGAAGCATAAATATAAATTATAAGAATGCTCTGAACCTAAAGATTGTGAAGAGAAATAGACGTTAATCTTCATAGATTATTTTTGTAATGCAATATATTCAAGAACAGGCAACATGTTTTTATTGATGACCATATATAGTAGGCACTGTGAAAAGAATGTTAAGGCAAGAGTCATAAAAGCACTTAATGCAGCTCCTAAATTGCACCATGACTTTGGCTGTGATGCTTACCATCTTGAGATTTCAAATGCTTCATTTATATAAAATTATGATAGCATTACACGATCTTTTATGTTCCTTATCTTTCTAACCTTTTTATATTCTTCAATTTCTTCACATCTTGATACAGAGACATATTTCACTCAATGTTAATATATATCTAGAGATAACTGAGGCCCCAAAATAGGTACTTTCGAAATTGAAGTATAATGTTAAACAGAGCTTACAAATCATATGAATGCAACTCAGTGAATTTTCACAAGTGCTCAACCGTATAACCATCAGTCAGATCAAGAAGCAGATTACCAGCAACTCAGATGGATCCTCTTGTCTCCTTTCAGTCACTAGCCTTCCCCAGGGGCAACAACTATCCTTTGTCACAGCAGCAGAAAATATTTTTGCCTATTCTTGAACTTTATAAGCATGGAATCATACAGTATGTCTTTTTTTCTGTCTGGCTTCCTTCACTCAATATTATAGCTGTCAGATTTCAACAAGGACATTTAAAACAACAAATAGATAATATTTTAGTTGTGATGTCACAGATGGATAGAGAATGCTTACCTGCACTGTTATACATATAATCTAAAAATTATCATCCTGTGGTAGTTATCTTCCCACATTTGTAGGAATTAACCTCAAGTAAAAAAACAAAAATTAAGCTAAACTAATAGGTGGACCAAATAACTTAGTCCATTCTCCCAATTTATTTCCTTTTTTTTTTTTAGAAAAAACAAAAATGATTATTTTTTAATGAAAAAGGAAGCCTTTAGTGGGTATGCTTAGTATTCATTCCATATGAAACTTCAAGAAACATGACATTTACAACTCAAGTAAATATTAGTCTTGCTACCCTATACACATATTCATATTTACTCTTGTGAAAAAAAACAATCACATGCAAATTATTAATTGTGATAAAGGCTGACATTAATAGATCATATTTAAATTACTTTAAAAATTCATGTGCTATAATGACAAGTTTGGCCTTATTTTCCATCATAAGTGTACTCATGAATGTCCATCACTTATTTTATCCTTCCCCCACCCATTACCATCAGTTTGTTCTCTATAATTAAGAGTCTGCTTCTTGGTTTGTCTCTCTTCTCTCTCTCTCTTTGTTTTTCCTTTGCTCATTTGTTTTGTTTCTTGAATTCCACATATGAATGAAGTCATATGGTATTTATCTTTCTCTGACAGACTTATTTCAGTAAGTATTATACCTATGGAGCCATCCATGTTGTTGCAAATGGCAAGATTTAATTCTTTTTATGGCTGAATAATATTCTCTCTATATAATATCTTCCTTATCCATTCATTTTTCCATGGACACTTGGGCTGCTTCCATAGTTTGGCTATTTTAAGTAATGCTGAAATAAACATGGGGGTCCACATTTCCCTTTAAATTAGTGTTTTTGTATTTTTTGGGTGAACACCCAGTAGTGGGATTACTGGATCATAGGGTAGTTCTATTTTTAATTTTTTAAGGAAACTCTACATTGTTTCTATTTTCCCAATTTCTATAAGCAAATGTCACAGGCTTATTATTTTAAAATGCCTTCTAAAACTACTTAAAATTAAATATAACACAACTCACTAAATACTTGTTGAGGTTTTGCTATGTAGAATGTATACTATTAGCAGGAAAGAATGAAAAGCAAGGTAAAGAACATATGGCTTCTACTTTTAAGGGGAGTTTCAAAGTATTTTATTTTATTTTTGAAGATTTTATTGATTTATGTATTTGAGAGAAAGAGAGCTGGTGAGGGGAGGAGTGGAGGGAGAGGGACAAGAAGACTCCCTGCTGAACATGAAGCCCATCAGAGGGCTCAATCCCAGGACCCTGAGATCATGACCTAAGTCAAAACCAAGGATCAGATGCTGAACTAACTGAGCCATCCAGGCACTCCAGTTTACAAAATATTTTAAATCAAATTCTTTTTTTTTTTCAGCAGAATACATGAAATGTTAATAGAATTACATGTTTTGGTAAAAGGTGAGGAATTAATAAAAATATAAAAAAGAGATGTGATAATCTGCTGGGGAGTACAGAGAAATAGTTTCAAACTAATGGAAAGATTCAGAGAACTCTAGATATCGACGACTGGCACTCAAAACTGTAGATTGAAAAACGTGGGGAGCAGAGGTGGGCAAAAACATGGGGTTAAATAGTCCAGTCAAAGGGGAGAACCTAAGCAAATAAATTTTGTCAGTTATCTGTTACTTCATTACAAAACACTCCAGAGAAGAAGAAATTCTACCTGTGAAGTACAATATCAGCTTCTAAGAATTTCTAGCCTGCAGGCCTTCCATATGCTTTTCAGACTTGCGAGCCCCTGTGATTGAAAGAGCCAATTCCTTAAAATAAATCCTTTTATTTCATATATATGTGTGTATGTACATACATGTTTATATATAATATATTATATTTACATATATGAAATTAAGAAATATTTTTTATTTTATATTTTTATATTACCTGACCTTCCCCTGACATTATTCCATGAGGAAAAAATGGAACACGGGAGCTTGCACTTATTTTTGTCTCCTGCTTATGTTATCTTATTGAGTGAATAAAGACTTGATTGTTCCTTCCAAAAAAGAAAAACAAAACAAAAACAAAAATTAAAATTAAAATTAAAAAAAGGCACTCCAAAATTTAGTAGCTTAAAACTGCAATAACAACTTATTTTATTTATGTATTTGTAATCATGGCAGGGCTTACCTTGGGTGGTTTGCTTTTGCTCCATGAGGTTTTAATGACAGTAAACTCACTTTGGTATGGCTTAATCTATGGCTGGAGTGTAGGTTCTTATGGTCTTCTGGAAGCTCGGTTGGGGCTGTAGGCCAAAGGCATCTCCTTTTGGTGGCAATGATCCAAGAATGAAGATTGCAAGAATACAAGGAAAATGTGTAAGGAATTTTTATGGTCTAGCCTTGGAAAATCATCTCCACCAGGATCTAATGGTTGAGGCAGTCACAAAAGCCCATATGATTTCAAGGAGACAGTACAGAGACTTGACTTCATAATGGGTGACTTTCAAATTTCTAAAAAACATGTGACAGAATGTAGAATGATGGCTACTATGGGTTTGAGGGGTGGGAGAAATAGGGGTTGGTAAGAAGTTATTAAAACTTTTAGTTATAAGATGAATAAAGTGTGCCAACCTAATGGATCTCATGGTAGCTACAATTAATAATACTGTCTTGTATAATTGAAATTGGTTAAGAGAGTAGACCATGAGCATCCTTATAAATTAAAAAAAAGCAAAACAAAACATAATAAAATGTGGTGTATAGATATGGAATTAACTCAATTGTGAGAATTCTTTCGAAATGGATGCACATATCAAATGATCATATTGTGAACATTAAATATATTACAATTTCATTTGTCAATTGTTTCTCAATAAAGCTGAAAAAAAGAAGAAATAAAAATCACATAAGATAGGAAATATTTGTGCGTTCATCTTTGAGAAATGTAATATGCCCCTGATGCTACTGTCTGTCCTCTGGCCACAGTAAATATTATTTTATTTACAAGATATACTCACCTTTTACCCCTAAATTCCCCATGTCCTCATCATATTATGGGTAAAGCTCATAATTAGATTTGAGGTATGTTAGTTTGATGTGTGGATAAGGATTTTCAGGTGTATTTCCTTGGCTATAGTACCATGAATATCTTTTTTTAATTAAAAAAAAATCAATGATTTAAGGAGACGAATTATGACCTCTCCATACACTCAGCATATAATGGTAGGATAGGCACAAACCAATACAGGGACTCCTGCTCAAAACAAAGGAAAATAGGAGGTTCCCAGCAGTCATTGGTCCTTATCAATCCTAAAGACCAACAGGGCACTTCTCACCATTTTCTTGATTACGGCTGATTACTATTCTGAGAGCTGTTCTCTGGACTCTTGGCTCTACTATCTGAGATCTTATTTTGCCTTTTCTTCTCCATAAAAATAAACCAATAATAATCAGTAAAAACTGAGATTGAAACTGAATCACCTTATCATCCTGTTTCATGTCCATAAAATGATGGAGGTTCAAAACGTTTATTCACTTTGTATTGTGTCTGTCCTTGATAGTACAAGTTGGAAGTATCTCTACCAACATACATCTCTTAAGGTATTATGGGTTTTCTATGACTCTTATTGTTGGTTCTCTCCTCCTATTGCCACCACTTTCAGTATTTTGCCTGGAAATGTGCTTAGTTCTATCATCATAATAATTAAACAAGTTTGCTATTTTCTACTCTCTTCAGGTGACAGAATTGCCAAAACTACTACCTTACTGTAACACAGATCTCTTTCCCTTCGATTTTCAATATCATCTTTTTTACAGTAAGTCCTCACCAAGAACCTCCTTGAAGGCCTTTATTTTACTAACAGTCCCTTCAAGGTCCTTCCCACCTCTGCCTGCTATTCAGCCCCAAAGCTAATGTCACACATTTGAGGATTTTTAGGGTTGCACCCTAGATCCCAGGGTCAAAATCTATTTCAGCCAGTATACCTGCATAACAAACCACCCCCAAATTTAATTACCACATAAATTCTCTGAAATAGAAATTTGGGGAAAGCCTGAATGAAATGTTCTCATTTGAGTCTCTCATGCAATTGTAGGCAGACAGTGGCTGCCGCTAACTTGGAGTGGCTGGGATCTGGTTGGGCATTTCTCTCTGTTCACATAGTCACAAGGATCCTCCAGGTGAGGCAGTCTCTTAATGTGGCAGCCTCAGGACTGTGGCAAGACCGTTTCAGTGCATAAGGTGAGGAATGCATAGTTTTTTCTTTCTTAGCCTTGGGGATCATGCAGCATCCCATCCATCTCATTCTACTGGTTACAAGTAAGCCATAATCCCATCCAGACTGGGGAAAGAAATTAAATTCCATCCTCGAAGGAGATGTCAAGTTTCAAGAATAGAGCATGTCAAACTTTCTGCAAAAGACCAAACAGCAAATATTTAAAACTTGGCAGGCCACATACAATATTCTTTATTATTTTATAATTAAAAGTGTAAAAAACAATCTGAATTCATAGGCTATGGAAAAAGAAACAAATGAAAAAACCAAGATGGCATATAAATCTGGTCTGATTTAGATTGTTATCTATAGTTTGCCAACTTTGGTCTAAAAGAATACGTGGGATAAAAAATAAATAAATAAATAAATAAATATGGATGAAGGATATTGTTGTTGCAGCTATCTTCAAACACTACCAACATGCTCCCAAAATAAAGATGAAAGTGACCCTCAGGTATATGACAAAATGAGCACTGAGGCTGGATATCAGAAAATACGAAGAGAGTAGAGACTTTGACTGGTACAAAATACCGTAAACTATGAATTTTTTTATTAATATATAACGTATCATTTGTTTCAGGGGTACAGGTCTGTGAATCATCAGTCTTACAGAATTCACAACTCTCACCATATCACATACCCTCCCCAATGACCATAACCCAACCTCTCCATACCCCACTCCCCTATAGCAGCCCTCAGTTTCTTTCCTGAGATTAAGAGTCTCTTATGGTTTTTCTCCCTCTCTGGTCTCATCTTGTTTCATTTTTCCCTCCCTTCCCCCATGACCCCCCACTCTGCCTCTTAAATTCCTCATATCAGAGAGATCATATGATAGTTCTCTTTCTCTGATTGACTTATTTCGTTTACCATAATACCCTCTAGTTCCATCCACGTCATTGCAAATGGCAAAAATTTTGTGGTTTTGATGGTTGCATAGTATTCCATTGTATATGTATGTGTGTGTGTGTGTGTATATACACACATACATATATATGCATATTCAATACATATATATATGTATTGCAATACATATATATATGCAAATCATATATATGTATACATATATATTTATATAACTTCCTCTTTATCCATTCATCTGTTGCACATCTAGGTTCTTTCCATAGTTTGGCTATTGCGGGCATTGCAGCTATAAACATTCGGTTGCATATGCCCCTTTAGATAAATACATTTATATCTTTAAGGTAGATACCCAGTAGTGCAATTACTGGGTCATAGGGGAGCTCTATTTTCAACTTTTTGAGGAACCTCCATACTGTTTTCCAGAGTGGCTGAACCAGCACTCATTCCCACAAACAGTGTAGGAGGGTTCCCCTTTCTCCATGTCTTTGCCAACACCTGTTGTTTCCTGATTAGTTAATTTTAGCCATTCTGACTGGTGGGAGGTGTGGTTTTGACTTGTATCTTCCTGATGCCAAGTGAGGTTGAGCACTTTTTCATGTATCTGTTGGCTATTCGGAGGTCTTTGCAGAAATGTCTGTTTATGTCTTCTGCCCATTTCTTGATTGGATTATTTGCTCTTTGAGTGTTGAGTTTGATAAGTTCTTTATAGATTTTAGATACTCGCCCTTTATCTGATATGTCATTTGCAAATATTTTCTCCCATTCTGTCAGTTGTCTTTTGGTTTTGTTGACTGTTTCCTTTGTTGTGCAGAAGCTTTTGATCTTGATGAAGTCACAATGGTTCATTTTTGCCCTTCCTTCCTTTGCTTTTGTTATTTAGGAAGAAGTTGCTGCAGCTGAGGTTGAAAAGATTGCTGCCTGTTTCCCCTCAAGGATTTTGATAGATTCCTTTCTCACATTGAGGTCTTTCATCCATTTTGAGTCTACATTTGTGTGTGGTGTAAGGAAATGGTCCAGTTTCATTCTTCTGCATGTGGTTGTTCAATTTTCCCAACACCATTTGTTGAAGGGACTGTCTTTTTTTCTATTGGACATTCTTTCCTGCTTTGTTGAAGATTAGTAGACCACAGAGTTGAGGGTCTATTTCTGGACTCTCTATTCTGTTCCATTGATCTATGTGTCTGTTCTTGTGCCACTACCTTACCGTCTTGGTGATTACCACTCTGTAATAGAGCTTGAAGTCTGGAATTGTGATACCACCATCTTTGGTTTTATTTTTCAACATTCCTCTGGCTATTCAGGCTCTTTTCTGGTTCCATATGAATTTTAGGAATATTTGTTCCATTTCTTTGAAAAAAATGGATGGTATTTTGATAGGGATTGCATTAAATGTGTAGATTGCTTTAGGTAGCATAGACATTTTCAGAGTATTTGTTATTCCAATCCATGAGCATGGAATGTTTCTCCATTTCTTTGTGTCTTGCTCAATTTCTTTCATGAGTACTTTATAGTTTTCTGAGTACAGATTCGTTGTCTCTTTGGTTTGGTTTATTCCTAGGTATCTTATGGTTTTGGGTGCAGTTGTAAATGGGATTGACTCCTTAATTTCTCTTTCTTCTGTCTTGTTGTTGGTGTATAGATATGCAACTGATTTCTGTGCATTGATTTTATATCCTGACACTTAACTGAATTCCTGTACAAGTTCTAGTAGTTTCAGAGTCTAGTCTTTTGGGTTTTTCACATAAAGTATCATATCATCTGCAAAGAGTAAGAGTTTGACTTCTTCTTTGCTGATTCGGATGCCTTTTATTTCTTTTTGTTGTCTGGTTGCTGAGGCTAGGACTTCTAGTACCATGTTGAATAACAGTGGTGATAGTGGATGGCCCTGCTGTGTTCCTGACTTTAGGGGAAAAGCTCTCAGTTTTTCCCCCATTGAGAATGATATTCTCTCTGGGTTTTTTTTATAGATGGCTTTCATGATATTGAGGTATATACCTTCTATCCCTATACTGTGAAGAATTTTGATCAAGAAAGGATGCTATACTTTGTGAGATGCTTTTTCAGCCTCTATTGAGAGTATCATATGGTTCTTGTTCTTTCTTTTATTAATGTATTGTATCACATTGATTGATTTGCAGATGTTGAACCAACCTTGCAGCCCAGGAACAAATCCCACTTGTTCGTGGTGAATAATCCTCCTAATGTACTGTTGGATCCTATTGGCTAGTGTTTTGTTGAGAATTTTTCCATCCATGTTCATCAGGGGTATTGGTCTGTAATTCTCCTTTTTGGTGGGGTCTTTGTCTAGTTTTGGGATCAAGGTGATGCTGGCCTCATAAAAAGACTTTGGAAGTTTTCCTTCCATTTCTATTATTTGGAACATATTCAGGGGTATAGGTATTAATTCTATAAATGTTTTGTAGAATTTCCCTGGGAAGCTGTCTGGTCCTGGGCTCTTGTTTTTTGGGAGACTTTTAATTACTGCTTCAATCTCCTTACTGGTTATGGGTCTGTTTAGGTTTTCATGTGCACTAGAGAAGAATGTGTATTTTGTTGCTTTGGGATGGAATGTTCTGGATGTATCTGTGATGTCCATCTGATCCAGTGTGTCATTTAAAGCTTTTATTTCCTTGTTGATATTTTGCTTAGATGATCTGTCTATTTCAGTGAGCGGGGGTGTTAAAATACCCTACTAATATTGTATTATTTTCTATGTGTTTCTTTGATTTTGTTATTAATTGGTTTATATAATTGTCTGCTCCCATGTTAGGGACATAGATATTTAAAATTGTTAGATCTTCTTGTTGGACAGACCCTTTAAGTATAATACAGTGTCTTCCTCATCACATATTATTATAGTCTTTGGCTTAAAATCTATGTTATCTGATATAAGGATTGCCACCCCAGCTTTCTTTTGATGTCCATTAGCATGGTAAATTGTTTTCTACCCCCTCACTTTAAATCTGGAGGTGTCTTTGGGTCTAAAAAGAGTTTCTTGCAGACACCATATAAATGAGTCTTTTTTTTTTTTTTTAATCATTCTGATACCCTGTGTTTTTGATTGGGGCATTTAGCCCATTTATATTCAGGGAAACTATTGAAAGATATGAATTTAGTACCATTGTATTGTCTGTAAAGTGACTGTTATTGTATGTTGTCTCTACTCCTTTCTGGTCTGTTACTTTTAGGCTCTCTCTTTGCTTAGAGGACCCCTTTCAATATTTCCTGTAGGGCTTGTTTGGTATTTGCAAATCCTTTCAGTTTTTGTTTGTCCTAGAAGCTTTTTATCTCTCCTTCTTCTTCTTCTTTTTTTTTTTAAGATTTTATTTATTTACCTGACAGAGAAAAAGTGAGACAGCAAACAAGAGAACACAAGCAGGGGGAGTGAGAGAGGGAGAAGTAGGCTTCCCATTGAGCAGGGAGCCTGTTGCAGGGCTCAATCCCAGGACCCTGGATCATGACCTAAGCCAAAGGCAGACACTCAATGACTGAACCACCCAGGCACCCCTCCTCCTATTTTCCATGACAGCCTAGCTGGATATAGTATTCTTGGCTACATATTATTTCATTTAGTGCTCTGAATATATCATGGCAGTCCTTTCTGACCTGCCAGGTCTCTGTGGATAGGTCTGCTGCGAATCTAATATTTATACTATTGTATGTTACAACCTCTTGTCCCAAGATGCTTTCAGGATTTTCTCTTTGTCACTGAGACTTGTAAGTTTTACTATTAGATGACAGAATGTTGACCTATATTTATTGATTTTGAGGGGAGTTCTCTGTGCTTCCTGGATTTTGATGCTTGTTCCCTTCCCTGAATTAGGGAAGTCCTCTGCTCTAATTTGCTCCAGTATACCTTCTGCCTTCTCTCTCTTTCTTCTTCTTATTGGATCCCAATTATTCTAATATTGTTTCCTCTCATGGTATCACTTATCTCTCAAACTCTCTTCTTGTGGTCCAGTAGTTGTTTATCTTTCTTTTTCTCAGCTTCTTTGTCCTCCATCATTTGGTCTTTTATATCACTAATTCTCTCTTCTGCCTCATTTATCCTAGCAGTAAGGGCCTCCATTTTTTAAAAAAAAGATTTTATTTATTTATTTGACAGAGAGAGACACAGCAAGAGAGGGAACATAGCAGAGGGAGAGGGAGAGGGAGAAGCAGGCTCCCCGCAGAGCAGGGAGCCTGACCAGGGCTCAATCCCAGGACCCTGAGATCATGACCTAAGCTGAAGCCAGATGCTTAGTGACTGAGCCATCCAGGTGCCCTAAGAGCCTCCATTTTTTATTGCACCTCATTAATAGCTTCTTTGATTTCAACTTGGTTAGATTTTAGTTCTTTTATTTCTCCAGAAAGATATTATCTATTATTTTCTATGATTTTTTTCAAACTTAGCTAGCATCTTTATAATTGTAATTCTGAATTCTAGTTCTGACATCTTACTAATGTCCATGTCGATTAGGTCCCTAGCAGTAGGTACAGCCTCTTGTTCCTTTTATTTCTGAGGTGAGTTTTTCTGTCTTGTCATTTTATCCACATAAGAATAGATAAATGAGAGAACAAAATAGTAAAAGGGTAGAAGCGACCCCAGAAAAATATACACTAACCAAATCAGAAGAGAACCAAAACCAGGGGTGAAGAAAGAAGGGGGAAAAATATATATGTAAATGTATATATATATAATGACTGGTGAAAAAATATATATATATATAATGACTGGTGAATAGAACATAGCCACACACTTGATTTTAGGTGTATTTTGGTCTGATAGAAGAAGCTGCCTCCCAAAATTTTAAAGAAAGAAAAACTTATATTTATACAAAAGTAAGGATAAACATGATGGAGGAATGGAATATGACTGTAAAGATGAAAATTTAAAAAGATTTTAAAAAAGGAATTTATAAGATAAGAATTGGTTGAAAAAAGAAAAGAAAAAGAGAATGTGATCAGGCTGGAGACTAGAACAGAAGGGATCCGTGATCAAAGGAGTGAGACTGATACAAAGTGAAGGTCAAGCAAAGCTTTATTTCACACCAAGCATCGCGAATCAAACCAACAGGTCGGGGTGGTCTCTTATGGAGAGAGCGACCCCTCCCAGCCTCACAGACTAACTTTTATAGGGCAAAGGCCATGTGGTTAAGCCTGGCCACACACAGGTGGCCAACGAGATTGTAACACACACAGAAAGTTGCATAGTCATGTTAGGCCACACACAGGTGGCCAATTGAATTACAATTTACCCTATAGCAGCTGTTTGAACTAGCCTATCACTCTGGTCAGAATTGGTACCCAAGTTTGGTGGCCAAAAGGTGGGGTTTACATTCTTTGGAGGTTAGGGAGGTTGCATATGTGCTTTCTACTGATTAGATGTCTCCACCTGGCCTGACTCATCCTTGTATTTTGGGCTCTGTTATCAGGAACTGGCTGAACACATTTTACTGGTTTCCTGGACTTGCTTTTAAGTAAGTTCCTCAGGGGTGGGGGGAAGGGTCAATTTAAGTTTACTGCACAAACAACAAAATGGCTGTTTAACCGAGATGGAGTTGCTCTGGCTAAGTAAGCCCTTACTGAACAAAGCCATAAACTAGATTTAGGGTATATTTTGATCTGTTAGAAGAAACTGTATCCCAAAATTTAAAGAAAGAAAATCTTATATCTATACAATAAATAAGGTTAAATACAATGAAAGGATAGAATATGACTATGAAAATGAAAATTTAAAAATTTTTTAAAAAGTGTTGATAAGATAAAATAGTTTTTAAAAGGTTAAAATGGGAAAAAGGAAAAATTTTAAAAATAGAATAAGAAAAAATAATATTTAAAAAATTTAACTTTGAAAGACTGAGGAATCATGGGGGGAAAAGCCATGCATTCTATGTGCTATATTTCCCTAGCTCTGAAGTTCTGCAGTTCTTATTGAAGAGTAGACTTGGTCTCAGCTGGGTGTTCTTGTTGATCTTCTGGGGGTGAGGCCTGTTGCCATGATTTTCAATGTCTTTGTTGGAGGTAAAATTGAGCTACCCTTGCCTGGAGCCAGGCTAAGTAATCTGCTCCAGTTCGCTCTAGGGAGCTTTTGTTCCATGAACATTTTCTGTACAGATTTGGAGGATGGGAATAAAAATGGCAGCCTCTCAATCTCTGGCCCCATAGGAGCAAAGAGCTCAGGGTCCCACTCCTCAGCGCACCCTCAGAGTAAAGCAGTCAATCCCTCCCATCTCCCTGGTCTCTGGCCACACTCCATGCTCACCCGGCCTGTGACTGACCTTTTTTATTTTTTATTTTTTATAAACATATAATATATTTTTATCCCCAGGGGTACAGGTCTATGAATCGCCAGGTTTACACACTTCACAGCACTCACCATAGCACATACCCTCCCCAATGTCCATAACCTAACCCCCTTCTCCCAACCCCCTCCCCCCAGCAACCCTCAGTTTTTTGTGAGGTTAAGAGTCACTTATGGTTTGTTTCCCTCCCAATCCCATCTTGTTTCATTTATTCTTCTCCTACCCCCTTAACCCCCCATGTTGCATCTCCACTTCCTCATATCAGGGAGATCATATGATAATTGTCTTTCTCTGACTGACTTATTTCAGTAAGCATGATACCCTCTGGTTCCATCCACTTCATCACAAATGGCAAGATTTCATTTATTTTGATGGCTCCATAGTATTCCATTGTGTATATACACCACTTCTTCTTTATCCATTCATCTGTGGATGGACATGTAGGTTCTTTCCATAGTTTGGCTATTGTAGACATTGCTGCTATAAACATTCTGGTGCACGTGCCCCTTCGGATCACTACGTTTGTATCTTTAGAGTAAATACCCAGTAGTGCAATTGCTGGGTCATAGGGTAGTTCTATTTTCAACTTTTTGAGGAACCTCCATGCTGTTTTCCAGAGTGGTTGCACCACCTTGCATTCCCACCAACAGTGTAGGAGGGTTCCCCTTTCTCCACATCCTCTCCAGCATCTGTCACTTCCTGACTTGTTAATTTTAGCCATTCTGACTGGTGTGAGGTGGTATCTCATTGTGGTTTTGATTTGTATTTCCCTGATGCTGAGTGATATGGAGCACTTTTTCATGTGTCTGTTGGCCATCTGGATGTCTTCTTTGCAGAAATGTCTGTTCATGTCCTCTGCCCATTTCTTGATTGGATTCTTTGTTTTTGGGTGTTGAGTTTGCTAAGTTCTTTCTAGATTTTGGACACTAGCCCTTTATCCGATATGTCATTTGCAAATATCTTCTCCCATTCTGTCAGTTGTCTTTTGGTTTTGTTAACTGTTTCCTTTGCTGTGCAAAAGCTTTTGATCTTGATAAAATCCCAATAGTTCATTTTTGCCCTTGCTTCCCTTGCCTTTGGCGATGTTCCTAGGAAGATGTTGCTGCGGCTGAGGTCGAAGAGGTTGCTGCCTGTGTTCTCCTCAAGGATTTTGATGGATTCCTTTCTCACATTGAGGTCCTTCATCCATTTTGAGTCTATTTTCATGTGTGGTCTAAGGAAATGATCCAATTTCATTTTTCTGCATGTGGCTGTCCAATTTTCCCAACACCATTTATTGAAGAGGCTTTATTTTTTCCATTGGACATTCTTTCCTGCTTTGTTGAAGATTAGTTGACCATAGAGTTGAGGGTCTATTTCTGGGCTCTCTATTCTGTTCCATTGATCTATGTGTCTGTTTTTGTGCCAGTACCATGCTGTCTTGATGATGACAGCTTTGTAATAGAGCTTAAAGTCCGGAATTGTAATGCCACCAACTTTGGCTTTCTTTTTCAATATTCCTCTGGCTATTCGAGGTCTTTTCTGGCTCCATATAAATTTTAGGATTATTTGTTCCATTTCTTTGAGAAAAATGGGTAGGATTTTGTTAGGATTGCATTAAATGTGTAGATTGCTTTAGGTAGCATAGACATTTTCACAATATTTGTTCTTCCAATCCAGGAGCATGGAACATTTTTCCATTTCTTTGTGTCTTCCTCAATTTCTTTCATGAGTACTTTATAGTTTTCTGTGTATAGATTCTTAGCCTCTTTGGTTAGGTTTATTCCTAGGTATCTTATAGTTTTGGGTGCAATTGTAAATGGGATTGACTCCTTAATTTCTCTTTCTTCTGTCTTGTTGTTGGTGTAGAGAAATGCAACTGATTTCTGGGCATTGATTTTATATCCTGACACTTTACTGAATTCCTGTACAAGTTCTAGCAGTTTTGGAGTGGAGTCTTTTGGGTTTTCCACATATAGTATCATATCATCTGCGAAGAGTGATAGTTTGACTTCTTCTTTGCCAATTTGGATGCCTTTAATTTCCTTTTGTTATCTGATTGCTGAGGCTAAGACTTCTATACTATGTTGAATAGCAATGGTGATAACGGACATCCCTGCCATGTTCCTGACCTTAGCGGAAAAGCTTTCAGTTTTTCTCCATTGAGAATGATATTTGTGGTGGGTTTTTCATAGATGGCTTTGATAATATTGAGGTATGTGCCCTCTATCCCTACACTTTGAAGAGTTTTGATCAGGAAGGGATGCTGTACTTTGTCAAATGCTTTTTCAGCATCTATGGAGAGTATCATATGTTTCTTGTTCTTTCTTTTATTAATGTATTGATTGATTTGCAGATGTTGAAATCACATTGATTGATTTGCGGATGTTGAACCAAACTTGCAGCCCTGGAATAAATCCCACTTTGTCGTGGTGAATAATCCTTTTAATGGACTGTTGAATCCTATTGGCTAGTATTTTAGTGAGAATATTCGCATCTGCGTTCATCAAGGATATTGGTCTGTAGTTCTCTTTTTTGATGGGATCCTTGTCTGGTTTTGGGATCAAGGTGATGCTGGCCTCATAAAATGAGTTTGGGAGTTTTCCTTCCATTTCTATTTTTTGGAACAGTTTTAGGAGAATAGGAATTATTTCTTCTTTAAACGTTTGGTAGAATTCCCCCAGGAAGCCGTCTGGCCCTGGGCTTTTGCTTGTTTGGAGATTTTTGATGACTGTTTCAATCTCCTTACTGGTTATGGGTCTGTTCAGGCTTTCTGTTTCTTCCTGGTTCAGTTGTGGTGGTTTATATGTCTCTAGGAATGCATCCATTTCTTCCAGATTGTCAAATTTGTTGGCGTAGAGTTGCTCATAGTATGTTCTTATAATTGTCTGTATTTCTTTGGTGTTAGTTGTGATCTCTCCTCTTTCATTCATTATTTTATTTATTTGGGTCCTTTCTCTTTTCTTTTTGATAAGTGTGGTCAGGGGCTTATCAATCTTATTAATTCTTTCAAAGAACCAGCTCCTACTTTTGTTGATTTTCTCTATTGTTTTTTTTGGTTTCTATTTCATTGATTTCTCCTCTGATCTTTATGATTTCTCTTCTCCTGCTGGGTTTAGGGTTTCTTTCTTGTTCTTTCTCCAGCTCTTTTAGGTGTAGGGTTAGGTTGTGTACCTGAGACCTTTCTTGTTTCTTGAGAAAGGCTTGTACCGCTATATATTTTCCTCTCAGGACTGCCTTTGTTGTGTCCCACAGATTTTGAACAGCTGTGTTTTCATTATCATTTGTTTCCATGAATTTTTTCAATTCTTCTTTAATTTCCTGGTTGACCCATTCATTCTTTAGAAGGATGCTGTTTAGTCTCCATGTATTTGGGTTCTTTCCAAATTTCCTCTTGTGATTGAGTTCTAGCTTCAGAGCATTGTGGTCTGAAAATATGCAGGGAATGATCCCAATCTTTTGACACCAGTTGAGACCTGATTTCGGACAGAGGATGTGATCTATTCTGGAAAATGTTCCATGTGCACTAGAGAAGAATGTGTATTCTGTTGCTTTGGAATGAAATGTTCTGAATATATCTGTGATGTCCATCTGGTCCAGTGTGTCATTTAAGGCCTTTATTTCCTTGTTGATCTTTTGCTTGGATGATCAGTCCATTTCAGTGAGGGGAGTGTTAAAGTCCCCTACTATTATTTTTATTATTGTTGACATGTTTCTTTGATTTTGTTATTAATTGGTTTATATATTTGGCTGCTCCCACGTTAGGGTCATAGATATTTAAAATCGTTAGATCTTCTTGTTGGACAGATCCTTTGAGTATGATATAGTGTCCTTCCTCATCTTTTATTATAGTCTTTGGCTTAAAATCTAATTGATCTGATATAAGGATTGCCACTCCTGCTTTTTTCTGATGTCCATTAGCATGGTAAATTGTTTTCCACTCCCTCACTTTAAATCTGGAGTTGTGTGACTGACCTTTTTTATCTCTGACACACAGCCCCATTTGGAGTCTCCAAACCCAGCAGATTCCTTCAGCATGCTCCCACACCACTCCCCTGGGGAAGGAAGGTGAGTCTCCCTGGATCTGCCACTTCTGGGGTCTCTGCTCAAAGAATAGTGACCCAACTGTCCTGGGGATCATGATTTATGACAATCCTGAGCTGACATCCCAGTCCTCGGCTCCGTCTCTGTAGCCGGTTTCCCTGCTGTGACACCTGGGAACTCTGCCACACTCAGACACCCTCAGTCCTTTGTAACCCTGAGGGAGCTCAGATCACACTGTCCCTGTGAGGGCTACATCTCTGCTTAGCCTCTAGAGCAATGTCCCTCAGTGGAGCAGACTTCTAAATGTTCTTATTTTGTGCTCCGCTGCTCTACAGCTTGCAGGGAGCTGCTCCCTCCCCCCGTGGTATATCTTTCCATATATCACCTCAGATTCACTTCTCCACACATCCTACTTTCCAGAAAGTGGTTGCTTTTCTGTTCCTAGAATTTCTGTTCTTCTTCTCTTTGATGTCCTATTGAGTTTGTAGGTGTTTGGAATGGTTTGATAACTATCTAGCTGTATTCCTGAGACCTGATTTAATTTAGACCTCCTACTCCTCCTCCATCTTGCTCCTATTCCATAAAAAATGAATTCTTAATAATAGTTTTATATTTTTTTCTATACTCTAGTTGTCAGTTCTTATGTCCATGTTTATTAAGCAGCTTAATTCTAGGAGCCTCATGGGGCATTGGGAGCTTATAGATAAGACTAAGACACAGATCCCACACTTGAGGAATGTCCGGCCTGTTAGAGGAACATTCACATACATGCATGATTGTACAGTATCATTAGTAGTGTAGGAAATATTTATACAAAGTGCTCTCAGGAATTAGTGCATAGAAGGAAAATTAGTTTTGCTTTGAGGGATGGAGTCAAAGAGAAGAGGCATTTTATGCACTGGCCTTTGTAGGATGAGTTTAACTTATTGAGTGTAGAAAGGGAAAAAGGGAGTGGAAAGTGAACAATAAAATAGTTGTGAAAATGCATAGTATATACAGTGAATTTTGAGTAGGTTGGAATGGCAAAAGTTTAGGTAAATGATGTGAGAGTAGCAAAGAAATAGTTAAACTAGCTTATGTATGGTCTTTAATAGTGTGTTATATGTTTGATGCTTTTTTCAAACCCTTTATCTTGAATTGTTAGGATTCATCAGAGTTGTCTCAGGAGTTAGAGAGTAAGAAGATTAGTGGGCAAACTCTAGGACCTCTACCCTGTAGCACTCCTATCCCTGCTTTTGTCAGAGAAACTCTCTTTTTATCCATACACTTCATTGTGGAGAAAATGATAAAGAATCGTTGCTAAAATAATGGTAAAAATCAGTTGACAATCACTGCTATGCCCAATGAGGAGCTATCAAGTTGTTTTAAAAAAGGAGAATTATATGAAATTATGTTTTTTAAAGTGTTGTTCTGTAGGTCTGGTGGAAAATATGCAGTTTGGGGAACATAGACAAATAAAGCAGGGATAGCAGTTAGACTGATACTGACAATTTGAAAAAAACCTCAATTAAAGGCAGTAGTAGCATAAATTTCAATAAATTCATTTAGGAAGTATTTTTAAGGTAATTCATAAAGCAACCAATGTGAATAAAAGGGAGAAAGTGGAGCCAAATGAGGATTCATAAAACAATTGGAAAACTTAATGCAAATGGAATAAAGAGAACAGGTTTGGAATTTGAGGAAGATAATGAGATTCATTATGAACACGCATGGTTTGAGGTATTATGAGAACAGAACTCAATAAGCAGTTGAAAATACATATTGGAGCATGAAATAGAAGTTAGAAAATCTCAACAGAGAGACTCCAGTTAAAGACTTAGGGGTAGATGACATCCCAGTGAGATATATAACAAGAAAAAATTGAATCAAGACTGGACTCTAGAGAATCAATTATTTAAGAGCTAGAGAAAGATAGTAAAAAAAGATAATAGAGAAATAGGCAAAAGGAATCAAGGAAGAGCTGGGGAACCTGGGTGGCTCAGTGGGTTAAAGCCTCTGCCTTCGGCTCAGATCATGATCCCAGGGTCCTGGGATCAAGCCCCATATCGGGCTCTCTGCTCGGCGGGGAGCCTGCTTCCTCCTCCCTCTCTGCCTGCCTTTCTGCCTGCTTGTGATCTCTGTCTGTCAAATAAATAAATAAATATATTTAAAAAAAAGAATTAAGGAAGAGCAATCAAAAAATCCAAATTAAAACAAAGACTGAAGGGGAAAAAATAGTCAACAGAAGCAAATTCATCAGAGATGAAACAATGTAAAATGATAATTCAAATGAACCCATTAGATATTGGGGAGAGAAAGTCATGAGGGAGTTTTAGAAAAAGTTTCAGTAGAAAGATGGGAAGAGAAGTCAGATTTGGTAGAAATTTATAGCCTTATTATTTTGATTTATGCTGTACTTCTCATTATTTGTTGTATCAACTTACATTGTGCAAAAATTAGCTATGTTAGGTATCCTCAAAAAAGTAAATAAAATCATTAGCACATAAAAATTACTGAAATTTAAAATTAAAATTTACATTGAAAACAAATTCTTGAAATTTTTCAAATTTAAAAATTTTCCCATAAAATGATTCCAGAATGAAATATCGAGATCACATATCATATACTGGGGAAAATGTACATGAAACAGTAAACACAGTCATTCTGATAAAACTGGCAGATTATATAAAAGGAAAATATTCTTTAGGTCTCTAGAAAAAGTCACAAGTGTGTAAAGCCAAATTATTATTGAATATCTCAGTAATAATAATAATGATCTTATGCCAGAGGACAATGAAATGATACATTTAACACTCCAGGAAAGAAAATGTGAGCCAGTGATTTTATATCTAACCAACTGTGCACTGTTATAAATATATAAGTATATAGTATTATTTATATGATCACTTCCTCAGGAAATATTTCCATACATACTTCCTAGGAATCTATTAGAGAATTAGCTTAGATTACCAAATGGCAGAATAGACATGAACATAAGTACTGGTGAGGAATATAAAAAATATATTTCCATCAGAACCAAGACTAAATAATGGTTGTAAAAATAAGATAAGTGGTTATAATAATAGTTATAAAGGAGAGTAAAGTATGTCATAGCTCTATGCTCTGATAATGTAGAAGAATATAACCATAAAAATATAAGAATAAAGTGAGGGGATCACATGACTAGTAGAATAAACTTTTTGGTTGCTTGAGATTATTGAGAGTAAAATTTATTATACATCAGATGTTGTGGAAAAGAAGGGGAGGGGAAAGAACTGATTAGTCGCTAATTTTCTTCTTGCTTGTAGTGGGTACCAATCAATACATAATGAGAGAAAATCAGAAAAAGATAATTAACTTAGAGTTATTTATGCAAAAGTAAATATTAAAATAAAAACTTTCCTAAATAAAAAATAAAGATCAAGTAAATAAACCACATAATGAAATACTATATGAAATCTTCAGCACAGAGCAAATGTATCAATAAAATCAATAAGTACAAATGTGCTTAACTCACTAATTAAGTAAAAATATTTTCATATTGCCTAACAGGTAGCATATTAGATAAATTAATGGAGGGACTCAGAAAGGATTAGTGGTCTATAATACAATATATCCACAAATGAGACAGAGCAATAGGATGGTATGAATGCCATATAATTAGAAGCAAATGATTTCTAATTCATCTGGAATAACCAGCGTTCTGAATCTTATATTTACAATCTCCTTTTTTCTTAATAGTGTAGTTTTATTTTCTTATAGATATTACTATAGGGTATATATAATTTTGAATTTAATTTTTAAGTTTTTAAAATTTTATATAAAAATCATGCTTTATTTTCAAGACTTGTCCCTTATGTTATTGCTAACATCTATTCATATGATAATACATGGTTCTAATTAATTTGTGTTGACTACTTTATAATAGTCATATGTATGTAAATGTAATCATCCTCTTTCTATCATTACCCATTTGTGTTTATTCCAGGCTTTTGCTATTGTGAATAGTGTTGCTTTACTTAAATGAACAAGAGAAAGATTCTCATCTTTTTTTCACATAGCCAATTATTTTTTTCTAACTTATTATCATTCATTTGACCAGCCAATTCTGGCATATTTTGAGTTCCATACATGCACTGTTTGTTGGGCACTCTGTTCTGTCCCATTAGTCTATTTCTGTCAATAGATCACTAGCTAGATTACCATGGCTTCATAAGTGTACTTCTCTGTGCTAGGATCTCATCCTCTCATCCTAGATCCGATGTTGAATTTAAGTGTTATTTCTCCTTAGTTCCCTCTATCTTTAAATATTTCCTCAGCCTTTCCTTATCTTTCAGGATCTTGACACTTTTGAAGTACAGGTAAGTTATTTTTCAAATTCTCAACTTTGGCTTGCTGGAGATTTTTTCATAATAGGGCTGTGGTTATGGTTTTTGGCCATTATACCACAGGAAGGTTGTTGTATTTTTCTGAATGCATCATAACATGTGGTTCATGATGATGATATGCTTTTACTGATGATGTTGTCTTTGATTACTTGATTAAGGTGTCTTCTAAGGTGGACTTACTATACATGACATATATGTTATGTGTATATATATGTTATGTATATATTATATATATACATATATGTTATATATATATGTGTGTGTGTGTATATATATATAAAACCACATATATGTTACTATACATAACATTTGTATCACTTTTACTTCATAAATATTTTGGAGGGAGCACTTCAATATGATGCAAATCCCATTTTTCCTCAGATATTAACCAGTTAGCTTTAATACCCACTAACAGATCTCACTAGCAGAAATTATTACTATGATATTTGCTTAAAGCTGATTTTCTATTTCCCACTTTCTTTACACATTTATTAATTGGAATTCTATTATAAGGAAGAGCTGTCCCGTATCACTTAATTGAGTGTGTACTTTAGATACTTCTTTTTTTCTGCAGGCTAATCCCAATATTATCCTTATTTATTTTGATGCTCAAAGTGTTCCAGTTTGGGTCATTAGGTTGGCTCTTTTGTCAAGCCTTCATCTTTCTTTGATCACTTACTTATTTTCTGGAACTGGGTTCGTGGACTTTCTCTGTCTAGTCCTGGAATTAACCATTTTCCCAGTAAGCCCCACTTCTATTTATTGGCAAATAATATTTAGAAACCAAGATATTGTTATGCATTTGAGTGTTATTTTTAATTTTAAAATCATATTATATATCAAAAAGTAAGGCTCACACTCAATAACAACAACAACAACAAAATACTTCCATTCTGGGGGGAATATGGGAACTGAAAATGAGAGAGACTTGGACTTTACACATACATTAAAACCTGTGTTCATTGAGTGTAACTGTCCACGTTATTTTAAATCTTAATTCTCTATAGTCTCTTGATTAGCATATGTGGATGATTTTGTCTAAGTAAAGTTTGTATGATACAACACCATCATATGAAATCACAGATTAGAGAAAGCTTTTCTCATCTTGGTATCTCATCATGACTATTGGTTGCAGTTGAGAAAAATCCAGTGATGTAAATAAAAGAAAAAAATTAAGTGGATTTTATTTAAAATTTCATGTTTCCTTGGGAAGCATGGACCTCAGGGACAAATAGAACTGGGAATCCCCTTGAACACTTGCAGGACTCCTGCTCTAACATCGCAGTCTCTCTCTGTGTTGTTGGATGCAATTTCCAAATTGCTTTATTTTGTGAACTTGGCTTCTGGCATTCCCATGCCTCATGTAACATAGCTTACTCATCAAATAGGGACTGAATCTCTTTACTCAGCCAAATTGACAAAGTCATGAAGATGGACTGGTTGGCATGGTTGGACTACATGCCTATCCCTGAACAAATTAACATATAATCGAAAGATGTAAATCTATAATTAGGATCCCTCACTAGAATCATATGGTAGAAATGTGGGAGAAATATTTCCCCCAAAAGTGGAACTTGGTCTTAGAGATTGAGTACTCAGAATAAAAACCAGAGTCTCTAGTCTTAGGCAATAACTTAAAAGGTAAGTAAGAATCCGTGTGTGTGTGTGTGTGTGTGTATGTGTGTGTGTGTGTGTGTGTGTGTGTGCACGTTCACACATGCGCATGCATGCATGCATGCACGTTAGGGAATATTCTGTGCAAATGAAATTAGAGCCTTAAAGTCAAGAAGACACAAGAAAGCATAATGTGTGAAAAGGAGCCTGTGTGATCAGGAATATGGAGTGTTTCAGAGGACCTAAGTTCATAAAGAATCTTAAATGAAATGTTTAGAAGTTTGAACTTTATCCTGGAGTTGGCAAGATCTTTTAATATATTTATTTTTGTCTTAACTAGGACAGCAACATTATCAGATTGCACTCTGCACTTTGCAAAGCAATCACTTTGGCAGAGGTTATTGGATGGGTCAGGGGCAGAAAGTCCTGTTTGGGTGAGGAATGATGAGAGAGCCTCAAGTAGGGTTAATAGAAAAGGGAAGAGAAAGCAAAATCAAATCCCTCAAGCTTATTTTATTAGAAGGAAAATGGTAAGTCAAATAGGACACCTGACTTTCCTTGACCAGATGACTAAATGATTGCATCATTTAGATTATGATCATCCATTCCAATTTGCCTGAGACATCACGTTTACATGCATTGCCCCACCATAAGTATAATTTAGTAACCCCTTTCACTCTGAAGTGTGTCTTCTTTTGGTCATCAGATTATTCCTAGATAGTAAGATTACAGAAGTAGAGTTGGTTTTGAGAGAAAAAAGTAATAAATTATCTTAGGATATATTGAGTTTGGCACATTTGTGCTATGTCCAGTTGTAAGTGATCATGTTAATCTGATTAAATATTCCAGTATAAAGTAATTAATTTGCCTGTGTGGACTATATCAGTTGTTATGCACCCTGAATAAGAGATTTGGATCCAAAGTGGAAATGTTTGCTTTGCTTTGTCTCTTTTCTACTGACTACATTGTTAACCCTTACCAACTATTTTGTAAATGTACAGTATTAGATGTGAGGGATCTGAGTTTGAATATAAACATCCCTAACAGGAACCCATTATAATCTTTGGGCAAAAAACCTCACAAATTAAAGACCTCTGGTGATGGTCAGTAGCTGCTTTTGCATGTGAAGTAAAGCACATGCAGTAATCATATTTTCTAAATCAAAATCTTAGATACTTGGTCTTGATAAAACTGTTTTGTGATGTTTCTCAGTACAAATGCAGAAAACAAAATAGACTACAGATAGTAAAATATTACAATTTCTGGTAGTTTAATGATTTTAAGGAACAAAAATATCTGGAAAAAGTACAGTCCTGAAAGTACAGTCACTGTAAGATTTCAGGATGATTTAGGAATATTTCTTTCTTTATTATCTCATTTTTGTTTTAAAGATTTTAGCTATTTGTCAGAGAGAGAGAGAAAAAGCACAAGCAGGGGGAGGAGCAGACAGAGGGTGAAGCAAGCTCCCCTCTCAGTAAAGAGACCCAGGAGATCCCAGGATCCCGGGATTATGACCTGAGCCATAGGCAGACTCTTAACTGACTGAGCCACCCAGGTGTCCTTTTCTTTATAACCTCATTTAATCAACACTTCTCATGGAAATGGTACTGATTTTCTTACTTTTATTTGCCTTTTCACATTCCATACTCAACATCTTCCATAGAATATAAAATGTAGCACAGTAACTTTTCAGAATTATATCTTCTTTCCCCTGGATTGAATTAAAATTATTTTCTTTGTCAGATTTATTCTGGTATCACATATATACATTTCTTGGGGGCAAATAACAAATTAAACTAGAATGATATCTTGGAAAGAAATTCATTTCTCCTTAAATCCATTACCCAGCTTCAGGATATATCCTTAATTTCAAAAGCTATTTACTTCATAGTTTTATAAATGCTTCTTCTGTTTTCCAACACAGTACTTAACAAAAATGAAACAAAAAATTGTTTTCTTTCACAAGTCACCTAAGAATTTTTCTTTATTTTTTTTAAAGATTCATTTATTTACTTTACAGAGAGAGAGAGAGAACACAGAAGGCTGGCTGGGGTAGAGAGTCTTAAGCAGACTGCATGTTGAGGACAGAGTCCTGTGAGATCATGAGTCAAAATCAAGAGTCAGATACTTAACTGACTGTGCCCTACAAATTGCCAAAGAATTTTTATTTTTTATTTTTATTAGTATTATTTTTAAATTATTTTATTTATTTATTTGACACAGAAAGAGAGAGAGAATACAAGCAGGGGCAGTGGCAGGGAGAGGGAGAAACATGCTCCCCACTGAGCAGAGAGCCTGACTTGGGGCTTGGTCCCAGGACCCTGGGATTATGACCTGAGCTGAAGGCAGAATCCAACTGACTGAGCCACCTGGGCACCCCACCTAAGAATTTTTAAAATGCAAGTATTTAAACCTTCTTCCTAATTTTTGCCATCCCCAAATAACATTCTCTGAAAAATATGTTTGATCACTTCAATGAAAAAATAATAGGTATCCTGGAAAAATCACATTCAATACTTATCTGAACCTCCAAGTTAGTGTGAATTAAATAGCAAACAGACATGGGTTACATTTAGTTTTAGTAATATATTAAAAAAATAGTTGTTTTTGAGTAGTTTTGGTTTTAAAAAGAATGACAGCAAGTACCTCCATATGATTGATAATGAGTATCTTTGATATAGAAATGTTAAGTTTAAGCTTCAAGAACCCATCGAAAATGAGAGGTATTAATGAAGGGCACTAACCTCAGTTAGAAGATGAATACTTTAATGTAATTTATCAAACAGCATGGTAATTACCATTAATAATATTGTATACTTGAAAACTGCTAAGAGATTAGACCTTAAATGTTTTCACCATGAAACAAAAACCAAAATGGTAATTGTGTAAGGTGATAGATGTGTTAACTAACCTTATTGTGGTAATCACTTTACAATATATATGTATATCAGATCATCACATGGTAAACCTTAAACTTACACAATGTCGTTTGTAAATTATATCTCAATAAAGCTGGGAGGAAAAAAGAGGCAACTGAATGCTCAAGTTATAAATAATGTACATTTGCTCTTTTTTTTTTAAAGAAAGAAATCATGGGGAGAGATTGCAGTGATTTATTCTTTGAAAGGAATGAAATTTAGAAGCTGGGTCCATTGTGGTTCGAATAACAAAGCTGATAAGTAGATAGTGAGTTGTTATATCAAGAGAAAAAGGCATTCCAGAAAAGGAAGAATCAGGAGAGAGAAAGGAAAGGCATAAGAAAGCAGAGTGAATGGATTCAGAACAGGGAGGTAGAGAAAGCATCATGAGAAAAGACAGGACAGGAGGAAGTCAAAGAAACAACAGGACAGATTTGTGTCTGAGGAAGGGTGGAAAAGGCATCAAGTGTTGCTGAAGTGTGACTCCACATAATAAAGTAGTGACAGACTCTGCCTCTCTGAAATAAATTTAGATACTGGTCAGCTTTTTAATGTGGGCATTATTCTAGCTAAGACAGTTAGATAAGAATGTCCACCTGTGGCCAAAACTGAGTGTTCCAGGTAGACGGTCAAATAGTTGAAAACTTCACTTTCCATAGAAACTAAGATACTTTCTATTGTAAGAAAGTCACATATATGGAACATGATAGAACTATTCCTCCTCCCTTTTCCATGACAAGCTTAAATAATACATTGTGATCCCTTTCCCTGTGGAGTCTGGAGATGGTCTTACAACACTTACAGTATAGTGCTTCAGAGAACCACTGCCTACCAACATTGGCACATGACCAAAAATCTATTACCCCTATCTAGTTGAATCAATTTTTAAGCTTGTGCTAAAGCAAGTTAACATAATAAAACTAAATAATATGGCTAGAAAGACAGCAAACAACATTGGCTTTCTGTCCTGCCCACAATGATTGAATCTTTGAATTAGTACCTTCCCAAATTTTGTTCTAAAACATTGCTGAAAACAGAGCACTGGGAGGGATTTTAAAAAGCTGGGGAAATTCTTAGGTCCAACATCTTGGCCTTTTGAAGCCCTTTCCTACTTCCTCAATCCTCTTCCTAAGATGAGTGCTCCAGGTTGAATTGTGTCCCTCTCAAATTTATATACTGAAGCCCTTACCTCCAGTACCTCAGAATGTGACTATATATGAGGAGAGACACTTTAAAGCACAAAATGTAAGTTGGATCATTAGGATGGTCCTAATCCAGTATGACTGGTGTCCTTACAAGAAGAGGAGATTAAAAACAGACAGCACAAACTGAGGGAAGACCACATGAGGACTAGAAAGAGGGCCTCAGAAGAAATCTTAGGCCTCAGAAGAAATCAAACCTGCTGACACATTGGTCTTAGAATTCTAGCCTCCAGTATGTAAGTATGTATGTATATGTATGTGTATATATATACACACACATATATATGTGTGTGTGTGTATGTGTGTGTGTGTGTGTGTGTGTGTGTGTGTATAAATGGAAGCTCTAGTAAACGTACACAATGACAAACATTTCCTAGTTTAACACACCACCAAAAGTGGGATGTTAACTGAGGGATCACCCTATTTTTAAATAGATTTATAAATTCTGCCTTCCCACCCCACCCACAACTACATTTTTAGAGGTAAAAGTGTCATGAAATAAAGCCAAGCATTTATCAAAAGTTTTGTTTCTAACTGAATGAGATCTCTAGCAAATATTTTTATTATTGGAATCTCTGGTCAATACTATATTTTGTCTTTTTGACTATTGTATATTGTGAGTTAGGAAAGCATGATCTCTTTTATCTTATTGCATAGCATATTTCTTTTACAAAATAGAATTCCTACTTAGGTTGCTTTCACTTTATCTAATTCCCATTGTACTTCAATTATCTTGCTCATGATTTTCATTGCATATACCTTATTTTTATAAAATACTAGAACTATTTCTTGCTGATGAATGTCTTTATTTTGAATTAGTTATTACTCTTCATTACTTTTGGTTAGTTTTGAAATCTGCCAAAGGACCTATGATGTATTTTAATATCTTGTATTTCATATTTAACATCCATAATCTGTAGGTTAGTATATAGACATTGGGTGATATAATTGTTGTTTCTGTTTCTTTAATTATGCTTTAAATGAATTAATAAGAGACTTGGTTATCATAGGTTCTATGATTTTTTTTTCAATAGCCCCTTCTTCCCACTGCCGTGTCTAAGTGGAGTTCTATTCAGTACAATTTTCATGCATATAGTTGGATATATTTCTCCCTTTAAAATAAGATCTACACTGGGTGCCTGGGTGGCTCAGTGGATAAAGCCTCTGCCTTTGGCTCAGGTCATGATTCCAGAGTCCTGGGATTGAGTCCCACATCGGGCTCTCTGCTCAGCAGGAAGCCTGCTTCTCTGTCTCTCTCTGCCTGCCTCTCTGCCTACTTGTGATCCCTGTCTGTCAAATAAATAAATAAATAAATAAATAAATAAATAAATAAATAAAAATCTTTAAAAAAATAAAATAAAAAAATAAAATAAGATCTACACATAGTCAAATAAAAAATTATATACTTTCTAATAATTTTCTTAATGACTTTGGGAAGGGGCATCCTTGGAATTATTTTACAGATATAAAAATGTGAAGATGAGTTTATGTCAAATAGTGGAATTACTCTCTCAAAAACTAGGACTAGGTGTGCCTAGGTGTCTTAGTTGGTTAAGTGTCTGCTTTCTGCTCAGGTCATGATCCCAGGTCCTGGGATTGAGTCTGCTTCAGGCTCCTACTCAGCTGGGAGGAGTCTACTTCTCCCTCTCCCTCTGCCACTCCCCCTGCTTATGTTCTCTCTGTTTGTCAAATAAATAAATAAATAAATCTATTTAAAAAAAAAAACAAACTAGGACTAATATCACTGAAGAACTATAAAGAAAAATAATAAGTCAACTAGGCACATCTGATTCAAATGGTCATATTTGTGAAACTATAATTTTTTAAAAATTATTAAGCTCAATATGTTTAGTTACATACACAAAAACACCAGCATCTTTAGTTTCTTTTCAAATGGGAAGAATAACCCAACACCCAATGAGGCACAAGCATGTGTATATATTTATACATTCAGACACACATAAGAACAAATTTAAAACTCCACGTTTTATAAAAACTATCACAAACCACTCTGATTGTTTTATGTTTTGGTCTTGGAACCATGCACCATGCTTTTTAACCTACTGAATATGTGATTAGCTTTAAAAACTCAGATCTAGTTTCACCTTTTTCTAAAGAATCTTCAGACTCTCCCTGAGTGGCTATGACCACTTCTTTCTATGTAAAATTTTGTATTTTTACACATTTGATGTTCTATTGCCTACATTTATTTGCATGACTACATTTTATTTATTTATTTATTTATTTATTTATTTATTTATTTATTCAGAGACAGAGAGCAGGAGTGGACAGGGAGGGGAGGAAGGAGAGGGAAAGAAAGAATCTCAATCAGGCTCCAAGCTTGGTGTGGAGCCCATTGAGGAGCTGGATCTTGCAACTCTGAGATCATGACTTGAGCTGAAATTAAGAGTCAGGCATTTAACTGAATGAGCCCCCCAGGCTCTCCATGAATGCCTTTTTGTTTCATTAGACAATAAAAACTTATTGAGTATAAGAACATATTCATATTTATATCTTCAGTATTTAGTACTATGTTTGGCAAATAAGTACTTAGTAAAATGTGTTAAAGAATTAAATTAAATTAAGGAATAAATGTATGTATGTAATGCAAAGTCTTTAGATATAAGAATGTATGAATGTAGCTTTTTCAGAGTTCAGACAACCTAAAAAAAATGTGTATTTGCATTTTTGCTCAAGAAATAAAGTGTGTTATGGTGCCTGGGTGGCTCAGTGGGTTAAAGCCTCTACCTTCGGCTCAGGTCATGATCTCAGGGTACTGGGATTGAGTCCTGCATCAGGCTCTCTGTTCAACAGGGAGCCTGCTTCCCCCCTTCTCTCTCTGCCTGCCTCTCTGCTTATTTGTGATCTCTCTCTCTGTCAAATAAATAAATAAAATCTTAAAGAAAAAGAAAAAGAAAAAGAAAGTGTGTTAATACTTCTTAACAGTTAAGAGATAGAGCTGGACTATTATACATAATACAAATGAGTATAAAACATATGGACCATATCTCATTTTTGTGCCCCAGTGCCTACTACAGTGGCAATGAATGTAAATGAATAATGGATAAAAAGATGATTAATGTGTTCATTTATTACTGAGAAAATAAGAACACTTGCAGCTTTGACTGAGATAATATGGAGTCAATATATTTTGAAATTGCTAAAAGAGTATTAGATAGAGGATGCCTGGGTGGCTCAATTGGTTAAGTGGCCAACTCTTAATTTCCACTAAGGTCATGATCTTAGGGTCATGGAATTGAGCCTAGCTAGCATTGGTGTCCATGTTCAGTGAGGAGTCTGCTTGAGGATTCTCTCTCCCTCTCCCTCCGCCCCTCACCCCAATTGGGTGCACTCTCCCTCTCTCTCTAAAATAAATAAATAAATCTTTTAAAAATAGTATTAAATAGCAAATATAGAGCATGTATCCCATTGACTTTTTTAAATCAAATGTCTGATTATATGATAAATGAGTCTGCTCTCCCCTCACTCTTGGCACAGTCAGTTACACATGATGAAAGAAAAAGAAGGCACTTATTCTTTTTTTTTTTTTTTTAAGATCTTATTTATTTATTTATTTGACAAAGAGTGAGTGAACACAAGTAGTGGGAGCAGCAGGCAGAGGAAGAGGGAGAAGCAGGCTCCGTACCAAGCAGGGTGCCCAATGCAGGGCTCTATCCCACAACCCTGGGATCATGACCTAAGCCAAAGGCAGATGCTTAATGACTGAGCCACCAAGGCACCCCAATAATTCACTTATTCTGAAACTAATTGTATTTTACTGAAATAGCTAGAATATTTTTTGCCAGGATTTAACTGAGACACCTTTTGTTGTGGTATTTCTGATTGTCGGATGGTACTCTGGTTGGCTAATCAGTGCCTATGTCTCAGCTCAGTGTTCATGAGTGTTTCTTTTGCTTTACCACACAATACCAGAGGATGAGTTTTCCAGATGGGAAATAAATAGTTTTAAGTCAAGGATATATAAAATGATGTTTAAAAGGAAAGAGAAAACTTTTTAATACAATTTCAGCAAATTTGCATTTCATCATCATTTATGTGTTTCATTTTCTATGTATTTCTAACTAGCAATCTCTATATTTGCCATCATGAATCTATGGCATTACAGACTCAGACTTGTGTGAAATGATGAAATTTTGCTTCCTGAATTTTAAGTGCAAAATATGGCATGCTCATTTGCATATGAGGAAATTTGTGGTTGAGGCCCACAGCCATGTTTCTCTTCAATGATGTTCAAAAAACACTTTTAATTATGAACATAAAAGGTAATATTTAAACAGGTAAGATTGCAAAAAAATTTTTTATACAGATAAGTTGCATTTTGGTTATTTTCTCCTACTATTTTCTGATAATTATACTCTGGTTTAGGGAATTTTGTTTCCCTACTGACTTTCCTATGTCATGATCATTCTTCAATCTGTGATTTTCTCACAATTTGGGGTACCTTCACTTCACTTCTCTTTACATTTCAAGTTCTCTATATTTTGAATATTGAACACTTATTTTCCTCTTCCTAATAGACTTCCAGAAATATTTTGGTTCCACTTAAATTTCTGAGTCCCTTTTTGTACCTACTGACAGTCACCTTTTTACTGACTCTTAATTATTTTAAATAAATACATATCTTAAGTCTCTATAATAGTAACAAGATTCTTTTTTTTTTTTTTAAACGATTATTTATTTATTTATTTGAGAGGGAGAGACAGCATGAGAGGGGAGAGGTCAGAGGGAGAAGCAGACTCCCTGCCAAGCAGGGAGCCCGATGTGGGACTCGATCCTGGGACTCCAGGATCATGATCTGAGCCGAAGGCAGTTGCTTAACCAACTGAGCCACCCAGGCGCCCAATAGTAACAAGATTCTTAATGATAGGGCTATGTCTTGTAGTTTTAATTGTTTCTTATTTCACCAAACCAAGTGGTAAGCACAAAACTTCAGTTCAATTCAAAATATTTTTTGAACTGAAATAAATGAATCTTGAAAAATTCATTTTATTAGAAAAACTATTATCAAAAGCTTTATGAAAAATACTTTGACTGAGATGGAATAAAACTGACATTGTAGTATAATAGAGGTTACTAAATTAGGGGCAGCCAGTGTGATGACAGAAATTGCTTACCCTGATGAAGAGGCTAATACATAGCACACTCTTGATTTTGGTTATCTATTGCTGATAACACTCAAAATTCAAACCAACAAGAACCATTTATAGTTTGTCATTGTTTTGTGGTTTGCCTGACCACATTTGGGTGGATCTTTCGTTCCATGTTGTAATGATTAGGGTGGAAATTGCCTAGAAGCTGCATTCATCTGAGAAATCCAAGATGGCTAATTTGAATGTCTGATAGTTTAGTAATGGCTGTTGGCTGGAAACTCAGTTGAGGCTATTAATCAAGGTGCTGCAGTTCTCATTTGTGGGGCCTCTCCCTATAGCTTCAGAGATAGTAGTGTCTCAATCCCTATTAGTAAAAGGGACTTCTGATTATAGCTTGGGTTTTCCACAGAATGACAGTTGGATTCCATATTGGAGTATTACAAGTATGTAAAGTGGGAACCAAAAATTCCTTTATGCATAGCTTCAGAAGTTACATAGCATCACTTCCACCAGCTTCTGTTAGTTAAAGTAATAAGGTCACCCAAGGAGAAATAAAAAAAAAAAAAATGAATAGAAAGAGTGGCAAGGAATTTATTGTAGTCTTTAATTTAAAAAAAATTCATCTCTGATTTTCAACAAAATCTTAAACATTCAATAAATGGCTAGTTAGCTGTTACTTTGAAGTTAGACTTTTCAACTATTAAAGATTAATGTAAGTGGTCAAACTGGAGTTCCTATCTTGCAATGTTACATTACACTCAGGTGGCTAAGACATTATTTTTAGTGAGAAATCTTTCAAAATGTAATATGCTTTATCAGATTTATTTAAAACAAGTAGAACTACATTTGTCCCTATACTTTAATTCTTGCCTAACTTCATTTGTCCACTGAAGAAGACAAAAATCAGAGATTTACTGATTGTGCATCTCAAATGGTAGTTGAAAACAGCATGTCAATCATCAGCACATGTCATTAAAAGCTACAATGGTTCCAGGTCATTGCCTGTGCTTTTGTGTCCAGTCCAATGGACTTAAATGACATCTTTTTTGTTTGTTTGTTTCCTTAAGTTCCTAAGGAATCCACTAAAGTGATTTCATGTTAACAGCTCTGTGAGGTTTTGAAATGTAAGGATATAATCTTAGTATAAAAATCACAGCAAATGGAATGCACCATCAGAAGCTATTAGTGCTGGACTGAGAACCTCACATAATTAACTGGAGTTAATAGCACAAAGAAAATGGTAAGTTAATTGTGGTTTCCTATAAAAACACTGCCAGGGTGGCTGGACTTAGAGGTATAGTATTTTTCCTTCAGAAACTGCAGATCAAAAACTATAATGATTGTCTTGAATTTTCTTTCACACTGACCCTAAATGTAGAATTTAGAGAGAAATATGTGAGTAGGCAAATTATAATACTTATATAATTATAAGACATATTATTCACTTAGGGAAACTGAAGATACAAGATTAAACCAGTTTTATAATTCGTACTACATTTTTATCAATTAGCTTCTTTAATTCTTCATTTTGAAAGAAATTCAGACTTATACAAAGTTGCAATAATAGTTATAGGATTCTTGGACACCTGATTGTGTCCCAAAATATTTAAGTCTTACATAACCACAGTATGATTATCTAAATCAGGAAATTAATACTCTTCCAATACTATTAAATAATCTACCAGTCTTATTTAAATATCACTAATTGCCCCAGTGTCCAATCCAAGATCACAAACTGCATTTAGTTAGCATGTCTACTTAGCCTCCTTTAATCTGAGACAGCTTCCCAAATTGAAGTCATTTTTATCTGTGATGAAAGACTGAAAAAAAAAAAAGTTTCTGAAAGGCAGGTGTTACTACTATATTTAGAGCATTTGTATCCCTTATGTATTAAGATCTGGAAACAAAAACAAAAAAAAAACTTGTGAAATTGTGCTCAATTGCTATTTTTCCCACCCAATATTATTTCTTAGATAATATCTAAGATAACTCAACCATTTCAAGGATAGGAGTCTGGCCACTAGATGACAATAGCGTCCTTTCCAATTTGACGGGATTTCTTTCAATCTTGCCCAGTTTCCAGTTTAAGGTCTACCACCAATGGCATCGTAATCAAAGATTTTCTAATATTTTCTATCGAGACATGACACACTTTGCTAGAATATTCAACATTATACAGATCACATTGTCTAATAATTACCTATTTACATATTTAATTCCCCTACTAAACTGTAAAATACTTAAGGAAACTGTTCATCTCTTATTTTTATGTTCCTGGTATCTGATACTACGGATGATATATTCTTGTTTGTCCATATGTGTTTAATAAATACATATATTGGGTTGGGTAATATCTCTACTATACCTTTAAAACAACTTCCAGACAAAAATGAGCATTAACCCTTGCTGAGTACTCTATGTATATTCTGTATTATTTAATGCTTTGTTTTTAACAGAATTGAGAATTATCTTGTTTGTTCTTTACAGGCTGGTTTGGAGTTCTCTATTGGTCGGTCACACTGGAAACAATAATTAGTAATTGTCTAGTCTTAATATTAAAGGGTCTTTTGTTTAACTAAAATAATCCTCTTGGTCATCTTTCAGCCAATGGTGGCAATAAAATCCAAGTTTAGATCAATTAAATATAAATTGAAGTATACTGTGGGCTTCCTCTAGAGTTCTTGTTCTTTTTGTATAGATGTTATTGTATTTCTTTCCTTCATTTTTCCATCGAAATTATTACCCCTTTATAATGAGCTATTGCAGTAGGCATCTGATGATCATGGGAGGAGCTCACAAGGGAAAGCTAAGACAATAACAAGCTTATAAGCCCACTTTTATTGAGCTACTGAAGAAAGGACAATAATTGCCTACATCTGGAATGTTTGTATGTCTCCTAAATAAGCCCTATATGTTTGTGCCACTGTATTTGGGCTTTGTTACTTGAAGTTTGATTCTTTCCAAATACCTAAAAACAGGTAAATTGAAAGGAGAAGCTGTTGGTTTTTATTAGCAGGCACTATGCTTATCTTTATATTAACTTTCTAGTGACTAGTAGAGGGCCTCTTACATACTCAGGGACTGAAAAATATTTATTTAATAAATATATGAATGAATGACTTCTGAAATTCCTAGATACACATATTTTAAATTGAAGTGTTCTCCTTTTGAGATGGCCATTTTTACTAAAAAGGGGGGGGGTTAGGAATCAATGAAAAACTCAAAAATTATTAGAAGGAATATTTTATTTTTATTTTTTTCTACACATGACTGTTATGTTTGACATGTGTCTACCCCTTATCTTTTAATTGATATTTATTCTGATTGAGTTGTCTTCAGTAAATACAATGAATCCTCCCATCACCTCTAAACTAATAATGAACTATACCTGATTTTGTGACTTCATCCAAGACTGTTGTAAAAGCCCAAACTATCTGGCATTATTAAGTACTCTACTTCTTAAGGGTGACTGGAGAAGTTTCTCCAGTTATTTTTATTATAGAAAAGCTTGATACCTAAGGGGTTAATAAGGGAAACAAGGATGGGGAGATTTGTGATAGACACTGACTCTGAGATGTGTTAGGGTAATAGAAGAAGCCACAGAAAACAAAATGCCAGAAGTACCAGAAAATAAAACTAATTTGTTTCTCTTATTGCTTCAATATGCATTTACTGAAATGTATTTGACTTTTTCCAGTGTCAATAAATCAGCGAAATCACAGTACCTTTTAGGAGACTGGGCAATATAAAACTCCTCCTTAGGTCAAGATCCATTCTCCTCCCCTGACAAAACAAAGAGCTAAGATACATGTAACAATGTAACATGTAATTTAGGACCACCTCAATATCATGCTGGTTGTTGGTCAATGTTAGCAAAACCAAACTACAGAAGGATGTAGGGAGAAAATGAGCCAAACATAATCCAGGGAGCAAAGCTGTTGTAAAAAATAAGAACACATGAATTACGACGTCATGGATAGGAGGTCAGAAAGATCATTCGTGAATTGGTGGTGGACAGAAATCACATTGGAACTGCTTAAGGATTAAGCTTTCAAGCCTATTTAATCTAGTTGCATTTAGAGTGAACATAATACCTTTCTTTGCTTTCTTTTTTTAGATAAATGAATTGCATAGAAACAAAACATAATGATTTTCCCAGAATTTGTCATCCTGTTACTTAAATTTAATAATTTATTTTTTAATTAACAGATTTAATTTTTAGAGCTGCTTTAGTTTTACAGAAAAAAAGGAAAGAATAGAGTTCACATATAATGTCTCATCCATACATGCACAATTTCCCCTATTATTAACATCTTGCATTAGTGTGGTACATTTATTACAATTGATGTACCAGTATAACGAATACATTATTATTAACTAAAGCTCTCTATTTATGCCAGGTGTTCACTTTTTGTGCTGTACCTTCTATGACTTTTGACATGCATAATGACATGTATTCACTATTACTCTATCATATGGAAGAGTTTCATACCCTAAAAAATCTCTTGTTCTCCCTCTATCCATCCCTCTCTACCTCTTCTCTAAAACCCTAGGAACCACTGATGTTTTTGCTTTCTCTATAGTTTTGTCATTTTTAGAATGGCATATAGTTGGAACCACACAGAACAGTCTTCTCAGATTGGCTACTTTCACTTAGAAATATGACATTTAAGTTTCCTTCATGTCTGTTCATGGCTTGAAAACTCGTTTTTTTTCTGATGCTGAATTATATTACATTGTCTGGATGTGCCACAGTTTATTTATCCACTTACCTACGAAAGGACATCTTTGGTTCCTTCCAAGTTTATTCAGTTATGAATAAAGTTATTATAAACATAGTGTGAAGGTTTTTGTGTTGACATATGTTTTGAACTCCTTTGGATAAATACCAAAGACTGTAATTGCTGGATCAAACAGTAAAAGTATATTTAGTTTTGAAAGAAACTGCTAAACTGTTTTCCAAATGGCTATACCATCTTGCATGCCCACCAGCAATGAATGAGAGTTTCTGTTGTTCTACAGTCTGGCCAGCATTTGGTGTTGTCATTGTTTTGGATTTTAGCCATTCTAATAGATCGGTAGTGTTATCTCATTGTCATTTTAATTTGCAATTCCATCATGTCATATGATGTTGAATATCTTAACATATGTTTATTTTCCATCTATTTGTCTTCTTTGATGAGATGTCTGTTCAAAACTTTTGACCACTTCTTAATTGAGTTGTTTTTCTTCTTATTTTTGAGTTCTAGGAGATCTTTATATATTTTGGATACCAGTATTATCAACTATGTGTCTGCAAATATTTTCTCCCCGTCTGTCTTATCTCTTTGTTCTCTTACCAATGATTTTTTTTCAAGAAATAAATTTGAAAACTAACAATATAACATTTTTAAGCTTATTTATAATTTGTAGAGATTCTCTGTAGCACTAAAACATTATATGAGTATAATTATCTTGATGACTAAGGAAATTTAATAACTAATATAATCTTAAAGAATCCCCAACTGTTTCTGGGAAAATTGTTTTCCGTTATTTGAAATAATTTCTGAAAAAAATATGTGCTTAGTGGTATTGTTGGCGGTTGGTGTTGTTGATTAATGAAGGTAGAAGAAATAAGATGCTTCTAGGTTTTATTACAATATAATGTTGCCATAATTGACAAATGGTTTATAACTTTGAGCTCTTGTTTCTAAATTCATACAGAGTAAGCAGAGGCTGGCAAATCAAGAGAGGATTTCTTGAACTACTTGTTGATATATGGTCTATTAATTGTTCAAAAAATAAGAAATTTAATAATGCAAAGAAGTTAATTCAACTTAATTGTACTGACTGACCAAATTATAGGTTGATTTTGATGCAGTAAGTGACAAAACAACTATACGAGGCAGATTCCCAGATATAAACAAACTCTGGCTGATTTAAGCAATGTACACAAACTTATTATATCATACTCATAGCTCAGTGTGACAAAGATAAATAGCTATAAACAGATTTTGTACTTCCTATTCTATTGAATAGAATTGTTGCTGAGAAATTGTTGCAAACTATGGATTTTATCTTCTTTCACCTGTGAATCTACGTAGGTCTGGTGTGTAGGTCTTATCAAGGAATGTGAGCCTGCAAGTGGTTTGTGTCACTTCCATGTAAACAAAAGCTTTTAAATTGCAGTGCCGTTTCCAGTCTTTCTCCTCTTTCTCTAACTGGAGATACTGACTAAGTCTTAGTGGGGGTTGTAGAACATCAGGATGGAAATAGCCTGAACTATCTACAGACCAAACATCTTTGGGGCACCTGGGTGGCTCAATGGGTTAAGTAAGCCTCTGCCTTGGGCTCAGGTCATTGTCTCAGGGTCCTGAGATTGAGCCCTGTGTCTGGCTCACTGCTCTTCGGGGAGCCTGCTTCCCCCTCTCTCTCTGCCTGCCTTTCTGCCTACTTGTGATCTCTCTCTCTCTCTCTCTGCCAAATAAATAAATAAAATCTTAAAAAAAAAATCTTTGAAGGTTGAGTTGATAAGAAATGAACTCCAGTGTTTTAAGCCACTAAAGTTTTGAGTGATTTATTAAAGTAGCCAGAGTTCCCTTAACTGATATATACATAGATTTTCTGGAATTCTAGATGATCAGGCTTGGAAAACTGGCAGCAATAATGGAAAAATAAAAGTGAAAATCACAGCTTAATCTCACTACTGAATCATTTTGGTAAAGACCCTTCTGTTTCCACACCTAAGCACTGGAAATTGTAACTTTGATTGGCGATGGCATTGGACGCTGGATGTTGCTGTTGATTGTGCTACCACTGACACACCAGGATATTAAATTCACGGCTATTTCTATAGCTATCACTAGAACTTGTTTTCCATTACTGTGCAATTAACTCTTGATTCAAAGTCCCGAGTGGCATTGGATTAGCTTATGTCACATTTAGGTATTCAAGCTGCAAGGCTAGGTGCTGGAAAGTGCTGGAAAAATGAGTGTCTGACCTGTTGTTCCTTTATATTGGGAGACAAGCAACTAGATTCCTCTGCTGGACAGTCATCTGTTTATCGTTAGACTGTATATACATGAAACTGGGATTTAACAGATTAATTTTGAAAAATGTATTAGTTACCTATTACTGTATGACAAATTAATTCCAAATATGAATAACTAAAAGAATACATATTTAGTATCTCACCGTTTCTATGAGTTAAGTATTCATGAACAATGTAGCTGAGTGGTTTATCTCATGTCTTCTCATGCAAGACCTGATAGGGGCTGAAGAATCCATTGGTTTGGCAAGAATTAGGGGATCTGCTTCTAAGATAGCTCACTCAAATAGCTGTTGGAAGGAAACATCAATTCCCTGTAATAGAGTCCTCTTCACAGGACTATTGTGTGTTCTCATGACACAGCAGCTGATTTTCTCCAGGCTGAATGATCTGAAAGAGAGAAAGAGAGGCAGATGTTACAATTTTCATCATGATTTAACCTCATAAGTCACACACCACCATTTCTGTCATATTTTATGGACCACATAGGTCAGCCATGCATGGTACAGTCTGGGAGAGGGTTACCTAGTGTATAAATACCAGGAGGCAGGGATCACTGGGAACTAGTGTGGAGACTGGCCACCACAGAAAGAGTGGGATTTATTTTTTCACTATACATGTCAATTTCCACTACAGAATTTTAATTATGGCATCTGTAATTTTCAAATAAGAAGAGGTTATTTTATTGACCCAGTTACTAGAAAATATTGCTCTAAGTTTAGTTGCTTAATTGATTATCTCTACCAGTTTCTGAGATTCCAGCCCATTTTATGGGAAGAATAACTTGTTTCCAGCTCTCAAAAATGGCTGCCAATAGCATTATTGATATTTCTATATGTTCATATTTCAAGGCAGAATTAAACAAATGGGCTGGTAAGAGTTAAGAGGTGAGATGAGAAATTGATGTGTTCACTTGTCTGAATGGCAGTTTAAACATATTACTTAGATGCCAGTAGCTGAGTAGGGAAAGATAGAAATATACTAAGAATATAAAAGAAATGATGAACATTCAGAACCAGGTGACGACCTACTTGCCCTTGTCTAAAGGGAAGTGTGTTTGCTGGGAAAATGCCAGCAGAAGAAAGAGTATGTGGTCCAAGCAGAGTGGACAAGGAAAAGTTTACAAAGATATAAATCCTGATAGTGAGTGGGGGACCAAATCATGTAGCATATTATAGGTGATTATAAACATAATAGACATGAAGAGAAGATTTTAAAGGGATATGAGTAAATGGAAAACATTTAAAAAATACTTTAGGGAATAAGGGTGAATGCAGATAAATATAAAGAGGATAATACAATAAAGGAGAAAAGAAAAAATGGTTGTTTATCAAATATTAGCTGTATTGTGATGGCACAATTAATACAGTTTGTTTTTGAATTGCATGGGAAGTATGAGAGAAAGACGTAAGTCAAGATATCAAAATATTTGTCTTGAGATCCTGAAGAAAGTGAAAGATTTTTTGTCACTAGCAGTAAGAATCAAGAAATTGATTTTAAAATCTGTTATGTTTTTAAGGTGCTAAACATCCAAGAAAAAGTTAGACAGTTTGATATAGGTTTAGAGATTTGGGAAGAGGATGAAAAATCAGAAAGGAGACTGGGAAGGAGTGATACATAAAATGGGAGAAGTCAGACAGGGCAGTGTCTTAGAAGCCAACTGTAGAAAGTGAGTCAAGAGAATGGAACCATCAAGTTGCACTAAAGGGTGAGAACTAACAGAATACTGGGTTTAGTCACAATGTTGTCACCAGTGACCCTGATGAGCTTTGTTTTAGATGAATAGAGACTGCAATCCTACCAGAGGGTGATCAAAGGAAATGGAAGAGATGAGTAAGAAGTAGCAGAGAAGCTATGCTGTAAAGGAGATTAAGAAAAAGAACAATATCTGTAGAGGGATTTAAGGTCAAGAGCAGGGTTTTTGTTTTGTTTTGTTTCCCCTAGAGGAAGAATCCAAAAGGCATGTAGAAATGTCTAGCACCTCACTAGTTTGTAGAGTTGAGACTATTTAATTTTGCTTTGATTTTCATAGAATATACATAACTTTATTTTCATTTCAAACAGCTGAAATAAAATAAAGATTAATATTGTTGAGAAATCATAGGAAATCTACAGCAGTTCTACTTTCTTAGAAAACTAAGAAATGCACAATATCTGGTTAAACGTTTTTAGAGAGAGAGAGAAAGAGAGAGACAGGGAAAGCAGAGGGAGGAAAGAGGAATCCCAATGGGTTCCATGTTCAGCACAGAGCTGGATGTGGGGCTCAGTCTCCTGATCCTGAGATCATGACCTGAGCAGAAATCAAAAGTAGGATGCTTAACTAACTGACTGAACCACCAGGTTCCCCTGGTTAAATACTTTTAATTTAAATACAAGTCTTAAAGATTTCAAAGTTTTATTCTTGTATTTGTCAAGCAAAAATGTTCTTTCAGGGTGAAATAAATTCCACTGGCTTCTGGTGTAGAATTTCTCAATCTGTGAGTCTTTTGAAGGAGTCCCTCAAAATCTAGTATAAACATTCCACTGTTTGCAGACCCAAAACTGAAGACATTGCACCTTTAATGTATGATATAAGTAATACCTAAATACCTAAAGATATTCTCCAATTGGAGAATACCTAAATACCTAAAGATATTCTCCAATTGGAAAGGTTGGGAATCACAACTTAAGGGCATAAAATATGCGTATCTTTCCCATGGCTGGGGATCCAATTAATTTATAAATTCATCTAACCACACTCTTTGAGTTTCTATTTCGTACAAAACAATGTACATAAATAAAAGATATATTAATCCTAAACAATTAATAATTTGTATATTGTGGCTTAACATAGGCTTTTTACTATGGATAGAGTTACTTGGATAGAGTTTCATTGGGTTCTGATAACTGCAGGAGACAAATTAATTTAGAGCCTATTTTGACTTACATAGCACTTTCATCGGGAGATGTTAAGAATTTACTACACTTTCTCATCTACATTATCTTGGTTTTGGAGTTATTAATGACAACAAGATAACTTGATCAGGAAAATCCTGGTGCTTACTATTGGGGTAACTGGCAAAGTGAGGTAACAGACATTCCTTATCTGAAGAAAACACATGCAAATAAGCTTTTGTCTCATCTAGTACAATAATAAGAAATAGATTAGTTTCCTTCTCTTTGTTTCCACAGCTTTATAACTGTTTACCTACATACAATATAAAGGAGATTACTTTATGATTACATGGAAGGTGATTCATTTTATTTGGGGGATTACATTATATTTCTAGGATTATGTCATATTGCATTTTATTGTGAAAATTTATACAGTAATATTATGAAATGATAAAGAATGATGATATCCTAAAGAAAGAAATAAAATAAACATGGACCCAATTCCTTTAAAACACTTTATAAGAAATATTATGATTTATAGGGAGATCAGTATTTTGTACATTTAACTTATTCCTTAACTCACTATAATTTGGACCCTTAGTATCCCACCACCTAAACAGCTTTTAATAAAAAGTGGCCAATAACTTCTAAAAATCTGTTTCTCTCTCTGCTCCTAGCTTAGTTTTTAATGTCTAGGGAATCTGGCATTTTATACTTTACTATATATCTCTTCCTTCTCAGGGATCTCCTGGCTTCTGTGACACCTATCACTTCAGATTCTCCTACTTTTCTGAGTCTTTGCTCTCAGCTGTTTTTTTTTTTTTAATTTATTCATTTATCTTTGCTGTTTGTCTATACTCTTTCTTATCCTGATCTTTATATATTTTTTATTTTACAGGATTTGCTTTCAGCAGATGTATTTTTTTTCTTTCTTTCTTTTTCTTTTTTTTTTTTTACCCTCCCAGTATTTCTTAACTCTGACTTCTCATTACAATCACCTGGGGAGATTTTACAAAACTGAATCTTTTGGTCCCACCCACAGAGATGTTGTTTCAAAATCTCTGGAGTATATCCTGGGCATTTTTATTGATTTAAAAGTTCCCTAGGTAATTTTAAAGTGTAGCCAAATTTGAGAACCAGTGTTATTTACATTCTCCTGGATCTCATCCACTCGTAAAGCTTCAACTACCTATTCTAAATAGAAGATTTATAAATATGTATCAGCAACTCTAGCTTCTCTCCTGAGCCACAGGCTTGTTATAGATAATTGCTCAGTTTGGATTCCTTCCTTCCTTTACTCATTGAGTGTTTTTGAGTGACACCAAGTTCTAGGCGCTCTGCTTAACATAGGGATTCAGAAATAAGCTAGATATTTTTCCCCTCAGGTATATAAAATAAAAACAATAGACAACTAAATAATATGTTGTCATGGCTAAGACAGGTAACAGGAGGAGAACATAGGATATACACCTAACCCAGATTATACAGACATTTAGGATTTTTATGAATCGTGTCTCAGGTATGAACAAAAGTTAAAATATGTTTTGAAAATGGAAATACATTTTCCAGGTATAAAAGATATGGTGGGGCACCTGGGTGGCTCAGTAGGGTAAGCCTCTGCCTTCGGCTCAGGTCATGATCTCAGAATCCTGGGATCGAGCCTCACATCGGGCTCTCTGTTCTCTGTGCTCTCTTCCCCCCTTCTCTCTGCCTGCCTCTCTGCCTACTTGTGATCTCTCTCTCTGTCAAATAAATAAATGAAGTCTTTAAAAAAAATATGGTAACACAGGGAAAGAAATGATAGTCACCAAAAAAAGGGGCAAAGAAAACTAGGATATAGTTGGGGAATTATATATATATATAGTCTCCTGCAGAACTTTTTTCCAGTAATGATTTCCCAGTAAAACACCTCTGTTTATTTTTATATCTAAAATTCAAGGAACAAACATATCTTTTGGTTAAAAGGTCTTACCCAAAGTTCACATGAGAAAAATTTGTATTTATGCCCTCAAAAGAAAAATAATATGTGGTAAGTTTCCAGTTACATTCCAAAACACAGCAGAATGTCAGACTCATGTGTAGACATTTTAAAAATCAAATTGAGGGGCTCCTGGGTGGCTCAGTGGGTTAGGCCCCTGCCTTTGGCTCAGGTCATGATTCCAGGGTCCTGGGATCGAACCCCACATCAGGCTCTCTGCTCAGCAGGGAGCCTGCTTCCCTGTCTCTCTCTGTCTGCCTCTCTGCCTCCTTGTGATCTCTCTCTCTGTGTCAAATAAATAGATAAAATCTTAAAAAAAAATCAAATTGAATACCAACAATGGAAACATGTATATCTCCACTGTTCTGGTCCTGAGAGGGGCATCACACTCTCATATCCGGTCCATGACATCCTCTGTCACTGTGTACTTTGTCATTGTCCTGAATGTGTTTCAACTCTTTCTTTCATATTTAGCTTTCATTTTTGCTTTAGATTGTGTCATGAGTCACAAAAATTTTTTAAAAAGTTGAAAGAAAATGCATACAGAAGGCAGCAAGGGACATGACAAAGGGATAAAAATGGAAGCACTGCAGTTCCATATAAAGCAAATTACTAACAGGAATATGAACAAAGTTTCATTTTGCAATTTTTTCATGCTAGAGCATCTACCACCTACCCAGGAGACTTATGAACATGTCTTGTTACAGAATTCTTTCAGATGCATCAAAATGATGGAGATCATTTCCTCCCTGCCTGACAATTGGTCTAAACTTGTCCTTTCATCAATCACCTATTCAGTATCATAACCTGTATTTAAATAACTTTATTGAGTTATAACTCAAATATCATGCAATTAACCCATTTATGGTGTGCAATTCAATTATTAGTATATCCACAGAATTGTACAACAATTCACCACATTCAATTTTAGAACATTTTCATTACTCCAAAAAGAAAAACATATCACTTGGCCCTCAGCACCTACACCCTCATTCCCCCAGCCCTAGGCAACTACTAATTGACTTTCTGTTTCTGTAGATTTGCCTATTCTAAACATTTCATAAACATGGAATCATATAATATGTGGTTATTTGTGATTGGCTTCTTTCACTTACCATAATGTTTTCAAGATTCATGCAAGTTGTTGCATGCATCTGTATTCATTCCTTTTTTTATATCAAAAATTTGGCTTAGTTTTAGTGATCTCATAACTTGCAGTAAAATCAATTTCCATGAGAATCCAATAATTTAGTTTTTTTATTGTGGAAAAATACACATAAGATGTACCTTGTAAATCATTTTTCAGTGTGCAGTTCAGAGGCATTAAATATATTCACAGTATTGTGCACCCATTACCACTACCTAGTTCCAGAACCTCTTCACCACTCCACATGAAAACCCACCACACAGCTACTCCAATACCCTTCATGTATAACCCCTGGGAACTACTGATCTGCTTTCTGTCCTAGGGATCTGTTTATTCTGGATATTTCACACGAATGGAATCATACAATATGTAGCCTTTTTGATCTGACTTTACATAGTTAAAAACATTCTGAGCCAGGTCCTGTGGCCCTGTCCTGCATTGTTATTTGCAAATGGGCAAAAAAAGTTTACTGTAGCAAACTTCTGATTGCACAAATTGGTCTTTAGCAGAAAACAAATGCTTATTGAGCCCGTACTGTGTTCCAGTATCAGATTTAAGTATTTTACATAATATGTTTTTACATCTTTATTGAGGTATGATTGACAAAAATTGTAAATATTTAAGGGGTATGACTTCATGTTTTGATATATATATACACGTGGTAAAGCAATCCCCACAATCAATCTAATTAACATATCCATTACCTCACATGATTACCATTTTCTTTGTGTATGTGGTAAGAACATTTAAGATTTACCCTTTCAGCAAATTCAGCTGTACAATAACAGTATAGTTAGGTTTATTCACACTGTTGTACGTTAGATATTTAGAATTTATTTATTTTAATGGATACAAAGGATAACTTTGTGTTTTTTGATCAATATCTCCCATTTCCCCTTTCCCCTACCCCTGGCAACCATCATTCTACTACTTGCTCCTATGAGTTTGACTATTTTAGATTCCACATATAAAAAAGATCATACAATATTTGTCTTTCTGTGCCTAGCTTATTTCATTTATCATAATATCCTATAGTTTCATTCATGCTGTCCCAAAAGTCAGGATTTCCTCCTTTTTTAAGGCTAAGAATAATATTCCATGCCTGCATTCATATCCAATTGTACCATCAACATACCACCATAAGTATTGTACCATGAATATATATTGTACTTAAGCATACCAAGTTTACTTTATCCATTCATCAGTTGGTAAATATTTGGGTTGTTTCTACCTTTTAGCTATTATAAGTATTGCTCTTATAAACTCATAGCCAATCGATTTTTGACAATGGTGTCAAGACCAGTCAGTGAGGGAAAGAATAGTCATTTTCATAATGATTACAATGCAACTATATATCCACTTTAAAAAGAATAAACTTAGACCTGTTCTTCACACAATATATAAAAATTAACTCAAAATTGATCTATATAAATGTAAGAGCTAAAACTAGAAAACTCAGGAATAAATCTTCATAGCCTTGTATTAGACAAGTTTATTTAAATATAACATAAAAAAACATAAGCAACAAAAGAAAACAGATAGTTTGGACTACTAAATCAAAATTAGCAACTTTCTGGCTTAAAGGACACCATTAAAAAACTGAAAAGGTAACCCACAGAAGGGGAAACAATATTTTGCCAATCATGCAATTGATAATGGTTTAGTACCCATAATATAGAAATAATTCTTACAAGTCAACAATAAAAAGACAAATAACTCAATTTAAAAATGAGCAAAATACTTAAATAGACATTTTTCCAAGAAAGATATACAAATAGCTGACAAGCATCTGAAAAGATGCTTAATATCATTAGTCATCTGAGAAATCCGTATTTCACAGTGAGATCACTTTACATCCACTAGGATAGCTAGGTCAACACTGCCCCCCACCCAAAAAGGATATGAACAAATTTTTATAGGCTGTGGAGAAATTAGAACCCTCATATACTGTTGGTGGGAACATAAGATGGCACAACCACTGTGGAAAACAGTTTGATAATTTCTCAAAATGTTAAAGATTGAGTTACCACATGACCCAGCAATTCCACTTTTAGGAATAGCTATCAATATACCCAAGATAATTGAAAACATACGTTCATACAAAAATCAGCAGTATACACTTTCATGATCAGTGATAGACTGTGCCTGCTTCAAACCTTCGCTGTTCTCCCTCCTCAACTTTTTGCATGATTTAGTTCTCTTTCTCACTTGAGACTAAAAGTTGTTTTTGGTAGAATCATTTTTTTAAGATTTAATCATTTATTTTAGAGAGAGAAGGAGAGAGAGAGAGAGCGAGGAAGTGTGAATGAGTTGGGGGAGAAGCAGAGGGAGGGAACTCTCAGGCCGACTCCACACTGAGCTTGGAGCCCCACATGGGGCTTGATCTCACAACCCATGAGATTATGACTTGAGTTGAAACCAAGCCTGTGATGCTTAACTGACTGGGCCATCCAGTCACCCTCATTTTTTTTTTTTTTTATTGAGCATTTTAAATTTAACTTTTTCTAACAAAAATTCATTTATTTGTGTGTGTTTTTTACCTTACTATATTATTGATATTAATATTTATGGCCTAACAAACAAATAGTATATGTTACTGTATAAAAGTTAACTTCATGTTAACAACCATATTGATTGTTCAGCGGTGAAATAGAGATATTTTCAGAATTGTGCATCCTGACATTATCAATTGTTATCTAAGCTTTTACATATGTTTTAGTTACATTTTTCAAAAGTTGGTTAGAAGTTTTAACTTGATAACACTTGATAATTTTCTCCATTGGGAAATGGGGTCCCAGTCAGCATTTTCATACATTGTCTAATTTGAGGGAAAGGACTACAAATGTTACCTCAAGAAAGCAATGTCTTTACTTTATCACGCCCAGAAAATAGAGCTCCTTGGTGGTAGTCTGTTGAGACAATATATGGGCAGGTTTTAGATCATAATGATCTGTGTTTACCATGAAAAAAAAATTTCTTTTTAAGATTTTATTTATTTATTTGACAGAGATCACAAGTAGGCAGAGAGTCAGGAAGAAAGAGAGGGGGGAAGCAGGCTCCCGCCAAGCAGAAAACCCAATGCAGGGCTCAATCCCAGGACCCTGAGATCATGACCTGAGCCAAAGGCAGAGGCTTAACCCACTGAGCCACCCAGGCACCCTGTACCATGAAAAAAAATTGTATAAAGATGGCTCTGGAGTATCTTTAAAAAATCTTAGTGATATGAATTTCTGTAAACTTAGAAAGTTGGTTCTGTTCTCAATGTTGAAACAGGATCAAAGGAATAATATTGGAGACAACGAAGTGGTTCAAATGTTACAGCAGTGATCCATGCCAAAAATTTGAAGAAATTTTACAGAAACAAAGAAAAAAGAAAGAAAGTGATGGATTTTAGAAATGCTAAGGACATAGATTCAAATGTATAGAAGGCCAACAAAGGGCAACGGTGAGCATAAAATATCAGAATCCAAACTGGGATAATTTTCAAAGTGAAAGGGGCCACTATTGTTAATTATATTGGTCAAACTCCTATCAGCTGTGTGTCCTGAGGGAAACTGAGACCTGTGGGCATCCTTGTGATATGTCATAAAGAATAAAACGAGGGGCACCTGGGTGGCTCAGTGGGTTAAGCCTCTGCCTTTGGCTCAGGTCATGATCTGGGTCCTGGGATCGAGCCCTGCATCAGGCTCTCTGCTCAGTGGGGAGTCTGCTTCTCCCCCACCCCCTGCCTGCCTCTCTGTGTACTTGTGATCTCTGACTGTCAAATAAATAAATAAAATCTTCAAAAATTAAATAAATAAAATAATAGGGGCGCCTGGGTAGCTCAGTGGGTTAAGCCTCTGCCTTTGGCTCAGGTCATGGTCTCAGGGTCCTGGGATCGAGGCCCGCATCAGGCTCTCTGCTCAGCAGGGAGCCTGCTTCCCTTCCTCTCTCTCTGCCTGCTTCTCTGCCTACTTGTGATCTCTGTCAAATAAATAAATAAAATCTTAAAAAAAAAAGAAAGAACACTAAGAATAGACATATTTCACAAGAGTATGTATGCATCTGGCACTGTGGTTAAGTGTATTCCAATGTCTTATCACATAATTTAAATACCAATCCTATATAGTTAAAATCTGTTCTTATGCCCAGTTTACAGATGATAAAACTGAGATCAGATAGATTCAGAACTTCCAAAAGTGAACAACTTGTAACGTACATTTGAATGCTGGAATTCTTGATTAGCAAGTACATTCCTTCAACTATTGCATTATTGCCTTTTCATTCTGAATTGCTGATAAAGAAGTAACTATCCCTCAAAATAATATCCTCTAACAATAATATCTTGAAAGGTGTAATTCAGTCTCATGTAGAGGATGAAGAGCTTGGGATGCATATGGTCCATATGAATGCTTCCTGGCTTCTACTTGCCCAATTTTGATGAGAAATAGACAAGTGTAGCAATTCCAGTGTGAAAAGAACATGTGACGAGGGGCTCAGATCCCTCATGTGAGGCCACCAGGAAAACAACTGAGACCAAAAGTGTTGAGGGTGAGAGAAATCTAGAATGGGTGTCACAAGAGGAAGGTGGTGACTGTTATTTGTGGCCCAGAGACCAGCTACAGTTGTGGGAACTGTTGCTTGTCCCATTTAACTTTTTCTAAGTTTCCTCCAGGGGTTCTCTTTCTGGGTGAGATGGAGAAAGCTTAAGGGTCTCTCCTCCTCACTACAGCTATAAAAGTTGGACCAAATTCATGGAGCAGCTACATGAGGACCTGAAAATGAAAAGTAGCAGTTAGGTTGAGGAGTAGGATCAGAATTCCGATCCTGAGGTAGGTAGCATACTTTTGTTTTCACATTCCTTTGGTATTCTCTAGCCTAAGCTACACTGGGGTATATACAGGGTGTAGACAGGTATTCTCTAGCCTAAGCTCAACGTGGTCCAAAGCACAGATGTAGCCACTGGGCTGTAGATAGGGAGACAGTAGACACTGGCAAATCCCCGTTTTTCCATTGTTTTCTTTTCTTTTTTAAAAAAATAAAGTTCTTTGGAGAAAAATAGAGCCACCACATACACAGGGAAAAAAGCACAAAAATTTAACTGGTACAGAAGGACTAAAAGTCACAACTACCCAATCTTGTTTGCAATTACTTTTCAATATCTTATACAGCTCCCCTCAACTTGTTTTTTAAATAGTCTTGACAATTTTTCAGTTGAAGCAGCATCAAGGTTTCAAAAAATTAAGAGCCACAGGGAAAGGACCACCTTTCAAGATAACAAAAGTGACACCAAGAGTGTCCTCCCAACAGGGACAAATTCTACCTAAAATTTCCTTAATAGTAACTATTGAGTCTTATGCAATAGTCTGTACATCTCAGAGACCAGCAGGGATGAATTAGAACACTGACATAAATGGTCCTGTATGGAGATCAGACAAACAAAATAACTGCATTTCCTTGTCAGATGAGCTCATGCAAGGAAACCAGGGAAAAGCCGAGAAAATACAGGCAATGGCTGGTCAAAAAAAATTAGGAAGGCATTCTAAATACCACATATTGCTAACAACGTATAAGTTGGAGCAATTAGAGAGAAAGCTGCAACTTCGGAATATGAAGATGAGAAAGAAACTTAGCCACAATCTCCTTGTTTCAGAAGTCTACAATGAGCTGAAATTTCCAGTAAAGCCTGCTGATCTTAAGAAGAGAATACAATCAGAATTGCTTTGATGCTTTTGGCAACAGTGCATTTCCTCAACTCTTCAGAGTCATTCTCTTCTTAATTCTCTTGTAACCCTTGCCCCAAGTCATCCTGTGGGGCCAACCCTGTTAGCAAGAGTCCTGAGGAGCCAAAATTCTGAGACCGGAAATCTTCCTTTCTGATCAGTGGAACTGTGGCCCCAAGAGAATGTGGTGAACCCCTATTAGTGTTTTGTTTTGTTTTGTTTTGTTTTCTCTGCCCTCCTGTTGCTTGGTCCCAAAGGCAAATGAAGTCCCAGAAAAGCAGAGCAGAGGGGGTACTAAAGCTGTACCTTTCTGATTGGAATAATGAAGAAGGGAACCATTGAAAGAGAAAGTACCAGAGAGATTACAGATTAGGGACTGCTTAGGGAAAGCAGACCCCACAAAGTTGTATATGAAGTCCTGGGCTCATCTCTGGGCTGCAGAGGCATGGCTCTGATCTCAGTAGCATATCAAAGACTTGGAGAACTGGACTAACAGACCAATTCCACTGCTGTAGGGCGTATATAGAGGAGACCCAAATAGTCCTTCAGAGACTGAGGTGACATTGGAACCACAGTCCACAGTCCCCAAAAGGTGGTTGGAACTTGTGGCCTGCAGAGGCTTTTTGTTTTGACAGGAAAGAGAAATTCCAGTTAGACGATAAAATGGGTACTCTTTCCTACAGAGTAAAAGACCAGATACAAGCCTAAGATAATCATACAAATCAATTTAGTCAACTGAATTAGTTGCCATCTTTGGGGACAGAAAAAGACATTTATCCTTACATCTACTATCAAAAATAAACCAGCAATTGTAGCACTGTTAGAAACTTGTTTAAGTAGGAACAAAATAAAATATCACACTTGATCTATTAATTTTTTTCTTAGATATTTGAAACACCCCTCTATGAAATACAATTAAAAGTTGAAATCTTAGAATATCGATGCATTTTAAAATTGTAAGTCAGGGGATGCCTGGGTGGCTCAGTTAATCGTCTGCCTTTGGCTCAGGTCATGATCCCAGGATCCTGGGATCGAGTCCCATATCAGGCTCCTTGCTCAGTGAGGAACCTGCTTCTCCCTATGCCTGCTGCTTCCCCTATTCATGCTCTCTCTTTCACCCTCTCTCTCTGACAAATAAATAAATAAATTAAAAAAAATAAAAAATTTAAAAATTAAAAAAAATAAAATTGTAAGTCAGATTAACTGTACTAAATAAACACTTGATCCTAGAGGTTTGTGCTTTTGTATAGAAAACACACATAGAAAAGTTTAAAACATGTCCAAAACATAGATATATACTTTTGAAAAATATTTGCTTGTGAGTTTTATTTTATTCTTTAAGATCAAGTAAATGGTTACTAATTAATGGGGATCAATTTTCTCTTTTTTTCCAGGAAAATATTAGATGAAACAATAGATCATAATTGATGAACTGATGATTTCCCAAAGAGAATAGTTATTTATTCATGAGTGATAAAACACAAATTATTTCTGGCACACTAGAATAGAACTTAATTTTGAACTTCAGGTAGAGACTAATAATTTTTCCTTATGAATCTAATTATAAGTGTCATTCCAAAAGTTATTTTTACTTCTGCTTTGGCTTAGTGACATTTTAAATTTCTAATAATTGGAGTATATTTAAAGATTCCAAAGGTAAACAAGATATAGGTTTAATCTTTCTTATTTTATAAATTAAGAATACATTTTCCTGATCCCTTTTCCCATATTCACCAGGGAGCAAAAGGAAATACAATACACTTGATAATCAGTGAGAAATTAAATAAAATTATCTTATTCTGTAGACTTATATGGTGGGTTATATTTTAATGCAGCTTTAGTTTCTTTCTTTCTTTCTTTCTTTTTCTTTTAAATTTTTATTTGTTTGACAGAGAGAGTGAGAGAGCCCAAGTAGGAGGAGCAGCAGAGGGAGAGGGAGAAGCAGGTTCCCGTCCAAGTAGGAACCCCATGTGGGGCTCAATTCCAAGACCCTGAGTTCATGACCTGAGCCAAAGGCAGACGCTTAACTGTCTGAGCCACCCAGGTGCCCCTG
>NW_019154093.1:69075993-69260415 GCF_002288905.1 Enhydra lutris kenyoni
TTAGATAAACTAGTTAAAAAACGTTAAAAAAGAAAAGGGTAAAAGTTAAAAAAATTTAGCAGAAGAAGAGAAAAAAAATGAAAAAGAAAAAAAAATTAAATTAACTGCAAGACTAAAGAATCATGGGGAGAAAGCCATGAATTCCGTGCTTTGCTTTCTCTTCCTCTGGAATTCCGCTGCTCTCCTTGGTATTGAAAGTGCACTCCTTGGTATGTGAACTTGGTCCTGGCTGGATTTCTTGTTTATCTTCTGGGGGAGGGGCCTGTTATAGTGATTCTCAAGTGTCTTTGCCCCAGGAGGAGTTGCACCGCCTTTACCAGTGGCCGGGCTGAGTAATCCGCTCAGGTTTGGTTTCGGGAGATTTTGTTCCCTGAGCGCTTTCCATAGAGTTCCGGAGGATGGGAATGAAGATGGCAGCCTCCCAGTCTCCGTCCCAGAGGAGCTGAGATCCCGGGGCCCCACTCCTCAGTGCGCCCTCAGAGGACAGCGCCCAATTACTCCCTTCACCCTGGCCTCTGGCCACGCTCTGAGCTGACCAAGCCTGCGGCCGGTTCAAGGTAACCCCGAGCTGGGAGCTCACTCCTCAGCTCTATCTCTGTAGCTGGCTTCCCCGTTCTAATACCTGTAAGCTCTGCAACATTCAGACACCCCCAATCCTTCTGTGACCCTGCGGGACCTGAGGCCACACTGACCCCGCGTGGGCTTCACCCCGGTTTAGCCTCTGGAGCAATGTCCCTCAGCAGAACAGACTTTTAAAAGTCCTGATTTTGTGCTCCGTTGCTCTGCCGCTTGCCTTGAGCCGGCACTCCCCCTGCGGTCTATCTTCCTGTCGCTTTGGATTCACTTCTCCGCCAGTCCTACCTTTCATAAAGTGGTTGATTTTCTGTTTCTAGAGTTTCTGTTCTTCTTCTCTTCGATCTCCCGTTGGATTTGTAGGTGTTTGCAATCCTTAGATAAGCTATCTAGCTGATCTCCTGCTACCTGAAGTAGTCTCAGCCTGCTACTTCTCCGCCATCTTTCCTCTTCTCTCTGTGAAAGTATTCTTTTGACCCTTGTGATTATTACGTGTTTTGTAGAAACGTGCTTTGGGATAATTCATTATTAATCAAACTCTCAATTTATTCATTTATTTATCTCTGTGCAGATACATGCATCTCCCTTTTATTCAATGCATAATAACCTTTTTTTTTTTTATCTTCATACCTACATTGTCCAGAGTTGGCCAGTGACAGAGAACCCCTTCAAACTGGCTGCTTTGTCCTCTTGACATGTCTCCATTCTTCTTTGATCACTTCCTTGCTTTCTGAAATAATGAGTGTCCCAGGGTCATCTTGTAATCTACCCCAGATTCAGCCTTTTCTCCAAGGATCCCTCATTTCTTTCAATGAGTAATGATATTTATAATCCAGCATGTCAGTGTTTTCTTGCTCACTGCTATTGGATGTTACATTTATGTTAGCTTTCGTCCTTTAACCTTAAATTCCTCTCTGCACACTGCCCCCTCCTCATGTCTCGTTTTCCTCATCATCCCTCCTTTCACTTTTAGGCTATGTTTCTATATATCCTTTCCCCATTTTCTGCAAACCACTGTCATCTTGCTTTCATTCTCAATAGTCCACCTCCTAACTTAAATCAGCCCCTCTTTCCATGTTCATGTTGTAACAGTTAACATTATCCCATTGTTTTTGAGCAATATATAAAATGCAAAAAAAAAAAAAATCCCTGAAAGAATTACTGTTGTTAAAATTATGAACTATTCAAGACGTCAAAATAGCAAAAGAAATATATTCTTAGAGGTGAAAGCAATTTGAGACATTAGAACTTCAAATTAATGTATATATTTCTAGGATTAATAACACTTTTAAAAATTTAAATATCATGCCATAAATGGAGTGAAATGAAACTTACTTTCTACCTTATATTATATAAGTGTTAATAAGATTGTGATCTTAGTTACTTTCAGTCCACCCAACTTTTACACTATGTTAGGAAAAATTTTTAACTTTGATTAGCTAAAGTGCAAAATTTAATGTCAATGTAAATACCAATAAAATGTGTTAACTTTCATATTAAATTGTAGATGAATAAATGGGTATCTTCTATTCATGATAAAGAACACCTCTTGTAGTTCTTTGAAAAGCTTCAAGAAAAAAGTCAGTCATGGGCTATCTCAAGAAAAAATATACAATATACAAACAATGCATTATAAATTTTCAAAAATCTGAGTGCGGAAACAGATGATCTTTCCTTCAGAAATTGATGACTGACTTTATCTGGATTTTAAAGGACCCCGATTTATAAATACTTGGTGAGAATACTCAAGCACATTTGTATTTCCCTTGTCTAAAAGATTGATCACATGCTGGCAGGGGCTAAATACTGCCTGGTTCACAGATTTAGCATACAAATATTTGCCTGGAAGCAAGCTGTGTAACCATGCTTCATTATAGCTGGTAATTGGATAGCCAGCAGAGAATAGATAACCCTGCAAGAAAAAGAAACACAGAAAAGAGTTCAGACTGTTAATCAACACACCCCAACCCCCAAATGCAAATGTGTAGTAAAGTTTGGTGCTTTATAACTAAGCAGTAAGTTAAGAAGTATTTGTTGAGCACCTACTACGTCACTGTGCTGGGTGCTGGGATAACAAAATTGAGGAAGACACAGTTGTCCTCAAGGACTGATCTTAACAGTTGAGTGAGTTTAGTACTCAAATCTGATACAGAAACAGGATATTCCATTATCAGCTTTGAAGTGCTGTGTGATAAAAGTTCAGGAGGTCTTTTCACTGATTAAGAAGTCTCTGAGATAATACCTGCCCTGGGTCTACTGGCACTTCCATACACAAATTGTTTTGTGTGGAAGTTGTCTTTCATTGTCATCAGACAAAAAGCCATTATGTCTTAGATATAAAACTGCTGAGGCAATTTGTCTATAAATTAGATAGTTGAATAAGGCATTAGTACTATGTCTAAAATGGAAATATGTGATAGACTTCAGTTATAGCTACTTGCTTTAAAATGTCCTCTCACAATTGAAATGTTGCAGGAGCTCATCATAAGCACCTGGACAATCTCGATGTGGTGGGTGACCAGGCCCCCACTTGCTTGACCATTTCCATTAAATCAGAGCCTCATTCAGCAGATTTTTTCGGGTGGGGAGTCCAAGGCTCCCTCTCCCTAGTATCCTGAGGCAATTAGATATCACAATGCTCAGTACAACTGCTCTTCCTCTTGCCCAGAGAGGACAACCTGGCTCCTTCTCAGCCATCTGGATGTCATATATCTTGCCTGAAGTAATGAAACCCAGTGATTCTTTCCTTTCCTCTTTGACTAGGGAACTTTCCTAATAAGCTCTCTGGAGGATTGGCAGGCAATATTCTGCAAGCACTTTTAATCTGCCTATTTTTATTATTAATATATTTGAAATTATCTCTCTATTGCTGTTTATACATGTCCTTTGCTTGCTTTTATCTTTGCAGCTTTAGTATATCTCTTATTGTTTTGTATAAAATTTAACATGTTTATAACTTTATCAAAGCATATTTTACACAGCACTTTGTATGAACAAGACAATGTGTGCGTGTTTTTTTTTCCCTCTGAGATTTATTTATTTATTTTGGAGGGAGAGGGTGGGGCAGGAAGGGGTAGAAGGAGAGGGAGAGAGAATCCCAGGCAGACTCTGCTGAGTGCAGAGACCAGCATGGGGCTCGACGCCTCGATCCCGAGATCAGGACCTGAGCTGAAATAAGAATCGGATGCTTAACGGTTGCTGGTTGTCTGGAGCTCCATCAGTGTTTCTGTTTTGTTTTGTTTTGTCTTTTAATAAACTTACCAAGTTATACAAACATCATCAGAAATTAGTATTTGAATATTTTTATCTCTCCATTTAGATTCCTAATGTCCATTACTGTTGACCTCAGCCTGCCACACCCATCATTCCTACCTTAGATAGTCTACTAGTTACTAGTACATCCCCTACTCATTACTGGTACACTAATATACTCTGTCTATAGATTTGCCATTTGGGGGGATATTTTATATATATTGGAATCATGAAATGTGTGGTATCTTTTATCTGGCTCTTTTACTTATCATATATCTTTAATTCATTCTTGTTCTTTGTTACCATTGAATAGTATTCCATGTTAGTGGTATTTTATTGGTATATCTATGAATTCATCAGCTGATAGACATTTAGGTTGCTCTCAATTTGACTTATGAATAATCCTGTTAAGAGCATTCATGAGCCATCATACAAATCCTTGTTTGGATATGTAAGACTTAGCATATTTTGAAATCTTATTGATATCATCAATTTGAAATCATTTGATATAAAAATGCAAGTATGCTTGTCTGTTCATATGGTTTTTGTGATAATAAACTGCAATATAGAAGGTGCAATTACTGGTTCTTTTTTTTTTCTTTTAAAGATTTTATTTATTTCTTTGACAGACAGAGATCACAAGTAGGCAGAGAGGCAGGCAGAGAGAGAGAGGAGGAAGCAGGCTCCCTGCCAAGCAGAGAGCCTGATGTGGGACCCGATCCCAGGACCCTGAGATTATGACCTGAGCTGAAGGCAGAGGCTTAACCCACTGAGCCACCCAGGTGCCCACAGTTACTGGTTCTTTATTCACTTTTCAGTTTTCTCCTTTAGGTTTAATTATAAATTGAAGTTTGAAAATCTTCTTTTTATTTTTCACAATTTTCCTTGTTTCTTATAATTTTCATTATTGTACATTTCCACTGTCTTATAGGAAAATTTCTTTGTTTTCTATTACTGTGTCTATTGTTAGTATCAAAAATTATTTTCCTTACTGTCTTCAATGTCCCCAGCGTGAATTTTATTCCATTAATCATTTTGGTTTATTTTATAATTTTTTTCTTATTATTAGGTAGGTATTATCTCAGATTTTTACCTTTTTACATTTGTTTCTTCTCAGATTCTAGCCCATCACTTATTCAACTACGCAATGCCTCAATTTTCTTATCTAAAAATGAGAATATTGGTAATGCTAATAATAATTGACAATAATGCCTACTGGGTGGATTCATAGTCAAGAATAATGACAAACTGCTTTCTAGAGAGATGCATAAATAGAACAGAACTTTATATAAAATAAATGCTTGAAGAAGACTAATCTAAGCAAACATCAAGGTTTTGCCTTAGACAATCATGCTTTACCTAAAACTGGGCCTAAAATAACAATTAGTAAATAAAAAGATTTCACTTCAGCCAGAATTTCAGATATTACTAGGAAAGAACTTACATCTTTGAATACCAGGTATACCTGGGCAATTAGGCGCTTGGGATAATTTTTTAAAATTTAATCTTATTTCATTGTAATATAATTCACATAACGCAGCCTTCTCCTCACCAAGGAAACAGGTTCAGAAAGTTTAAGAAACTTTCTGAAAGTCACAAAGCTATAAGAATATATGTGTGTGAGGGACCTGGGTGGCTCAGTCTGTTAAGCATCTGCCTTCAGCTCAGGTCATGATCTCAGAGTCCTGGGATCAAGTCCTGCATTGGGCTCATTGCTCGGTGGGAGGCTGCTTCTCCTTTTGCCTACCCCTCCCCCTGCTCTTGCTCTCTCTCTCTTTCTGACAAATAAATAAAAATTAGAAAAAAAAGAATATATGTGTGAAACTGGTTATATAACATAAATGTGTTAAAACATAAAATCCATGTACTTTTCACTATATACCACTAACATTTATTATAATAGTTTAGGTAAAATTTATTGTTAGTCAAACAGCTGACAAAATCTTGTGGTTTTATGTTATCTTTTTTTTTTTTTTTTTTTTACATTTGCTTTAGTAGAAAACAAACAGATGCTGTGGACTTCATTATGTCCTAAAAATGTATAGAAGCATGGGATAGTGCCCACCCTATATTCTGTCTCCTATATGCCAACCCCAAGCCCTCCTACTGCATGCTCCAGGGACCCATTCATAGCCTGAGAACTTTCTTTGATGGAGAGGTGCTTATACAGAGCAGTTCTAAGGAGTTAGTTTCCGTGGGAACAGCTTTCAACCATTGAATTCCTTCCCCTTCGGGTGTAAAAACTGTGAAGGGTGCTCTTTATAATCTCTTGAGGATCCTCTGGGAGCTTGAGCCCCAGTTACAGAGTAATGACTTACTCATTAACATTAATTAATGTTGGCTTTCTTCCTATCCATGTTGCATTTTCCCTCTGCTCCATTGGTGGTTCCTGTGATCAGATTGTTGTGCCCAAGTTTTCACGTCTGAGAGACCACCAAGGAGCCAAGCACCGATGCAATCACACAAGGGTTTATTTGACAAGCTTAAGCTTGGGCCCAAGTATACCCGACACAGTGGCGCAGGGACTTGGACCCCGAGCCAGATTACAGTCAGAGTTTTTAAAGGCAGAGTAGGGGTGGACTCGGCAGTGGGTGAGGACAAAGGGGGTTATGGATGATGTAAGTAAGGAATTTTGGAAGTGAGGTCTCCAGGACCTTGAGGGGCTAGCTGTTGTCTGAGGAAAAGGTTATTCATTACCTATAATAAAAATCTTCTTCAGCACCTGGGTGGCTCAGTGGGTTAAGCCTCTGCCTTCGGCTCAGGTCATGATCTCGGGGTCCTGGGATCGAGTCCCGCATCGGGCTCTCTGCTCAGCGGAGAACCTGCTTCCTCCTCTATCTCTCTCTCTGCTCTCTGCCTACTCGTGATCTCTCTCTGTGAAATAAATAAATAAAATCTTAAAAAAAAATCTTCTTGTGAGACCCTTTAGATGTATATCAGTGGGTCATATACTTGGGAATGATTCTCGACACTATCTTGGAGGTTTAGAGATAAAGTTTCCTAAAGGAATTGTTAGAGTAGACATACAGGATTCTGGTCGGACCTGTCGGGGTAGGGGGTCGGTCAGGCTAGGATTGTCCTTAGCAAAATCTCAAGGTGAGGGCAGTTAAGTCCCCAGGGGAGAGCCACTCTGTCTGTTTCAAGGGCTTGTCAATAGGTGAGGAATTTTAATGACTTTCTTCTCCCTCTGTTTCCCACAGCAGCTAAAATTGAGGTGGGATGGCCTTAATTTTCTCGGCCTCCACATTTCCCCCTGAACAATTTTGACCCTTAAATCTTTAAGGTTGTTGAAGGTGGAAGGTCTCATCTTCTGTAACTTCTTCCTGCTGAATAGGGGCGTAGAGTTGTCCCTACCTACTTGGGTCAACATTGATCAGTTAAGGAATGTGTAGGGGAGTTACAAAAGATGGAGGCAGCTGAATCCAGAGATTAAAATCAATCATTAAAGGAGAGAGAGACTGCTTAAAGTGCTAACCTGAGTAAGTCAGAACCCAAGAAATATTTTGTGATAATCTGGAACATCAAGATGGCTGCACTTATGTTAGGGCTAGACTTGGGGTGGGTACAGCCTTGTTTTTCTTGGCCTCCACAAGATCCTCTTCTAAATAAACTATGTGTGCTCAGATCTGTGACTCAAGCTGGCTTCTGAGGGGATTCAACCTAAGACAAAAAGATCCATTGTGAAAGTGTAAATTGTTTCAAAATTGATATAAATTTCTGGGTGATGTATAATGAATGAATTCATTATGAATTTAATTCAGATAATTAAATTATCTTTGATATTGATCTTTCATATTTGAATTGAATTAAGATAATTGATTTATTAGAAGAAAAATGAATCAGTATTTCCTTATCAATATTTTTTGTTCTTTTAAATCAGATCACATAAAACCACATAAAACTGAAAATTCTGTCAACTAATTTCCAGTCATCGAACATGTAAATTACTAGGTATTGTTTTCACTGTGTGAAATATTTCACATTATATCTAAATATCTATTACAAGTACTTTATTTATTAATATTCATTCTCTTTAATAAATATTACTAGAAGAAATTGCAACAGTTTTATATCCCATCATATTAATTTAACAGCTATCTTACTATTATTGTTGTAACTTTATCGCTAGATATTAAAAGAGTATATATCTCTGTCCTACACATAATTTTTTTCTGCAGTGACTATTCTGAGTTTTTTTCTAATATGGAAATAATAAACATTCCTTAGGTGTAAGGTATCATACATTTGAACATGTAAAAGATAGAATTTGACTCCAGGAATTAGAGTTAAACATTGGTCTAATTGTGTTTTTACATGTTTTGGGAGGAAAGTCACTCTGATCACCCTGAGATTGTAGAAATATAGAAATTATTAGTACACACCAGACATAAACACTGAATAAACTAGGACTGCACTCTTTACTGTTTGTCCTTAGAAGTTTGCATTTCTAGCAAAACATCCTGCTGCCGTCATTATCTTTTTCAGAGCTTGCTCAAATTCCATGAGGACTTCTTTTGGATCACTTGCCACAAAGATTACATTCTCTTTGGAGTTCAGATACCATACATCAAAAACCTGGAGCTTTTGCAAGTCCTCCCACAACAGGGGAAATATATCCCCTACAAACTAAAGACAAAGTCAAAAGAGCAGTAAACAACTTTCTAATTCTCTTTTCCTAGTTTCCTTCATTAAAGAATATGACTTCACTCTGCACCCCTAATAACAAGCTTCATCTTTAATACTAAATCAGTGCCATGAATATTGTAAGTCTGTAATTACGATAGGCCAGTTCTCATTGTTTGTTTTTTCTTAGTTCATGGCTCACTTACATATAAAGAAGAAGGATAAGCAGGAAATAATCTGAAGATCATTTCTGGAACAAATATTTTCTAAACTTAATTATTGCAGGTTTCTAAGTAGAGTAAAATTAACCATTCTGGAATAATATGCAAGGCTATAAACAGAAGCAAATCACATCAATATTCTTTAGTTTATTGTTTTTGATGCCTTATGCTTTATGTTAGGGAACATCTGAGTTCTGGGATTGATTTATAACAATCCGAGTCACTATTCAATCTACCTGGTTTTGGGAGAATTATAGAGATTATTCCTACTTTTATCAAGTTCATTCATTTCTAATTACGATGTTTTGTTTTTACCTGCTTTTTTACTTTGCACAGATAGATTTATGACTCATATTTCCTTATATGAGTATGAGTAATATGAGTAATATGACTTATTACCCAATGTTCTCCTTTATCCTATTTATTGCTTTTAATCTTAAATTCCACTTTGTCTACAGCAATATCACCACTCTTGCTTGTCTTTCGTTTGCATATGCCTGTTATCTATTTCTTCACCTCTTAATTTTAACTTTTAATTTTCATCACATTTAGGGTGTGTATATTGTAAGCAGCATCGAAAATGGTTTTTTTTAAACCTCAGTCTGATAGTTTATTTTGATGGATGGATTTTATTCTGTTCATATTACATGTAATGAATAATATACCTTGTTTTATTTTAGTTCATGTTTATTACTTATTTTACTCTATTGGTTCCTTATTTCCACTTTATTTTTCTTTGCTTCTTTGTTCAAGTGTTCTTCATTCTGTTTTCTTTTTCTTGATAAGACAGAATTTCTACTTCCAATTTCCATCTATTGATGATTACATTGTCTTTCCCAGATCTTAGAGTCAACACTAACTACATCCCAAACTTTTCTCCTAGAAAGGTGTTCAAATTCCCCTCTATTTCCCTGAACACAGTATTCTTATTTATAATATTCTAATCCCCTCTTTTGTTTTTACCATCCCCTGTCTCCATTCCAAAGATACTGTTGTAATTATTTTATTTCTCTCTCTGTGTTCACTCACTCTCAATATTTTATTATGATGAAGATAGTCGAGGTTACCTGGAATTTCCCTTATAAGAGCTCTGTTCCATCTTAAAAGTTCCATTTTTAGCTTTTATATTCCTCATTTCTTTTCAGTCTATCCTTACCCATGAGTATGTATCACAAGGTTCTTTTATCACTTTTTTTCCCACTCCTTTTCTTTCCTCATCTTGAAGTCTTTATTATTTTTCATGTGATGTTTACTTAGAATTTTTTTAAAATATTTTTCTCAAGTTTGGAATATGATGGTGATATATAGACTCAGAATTTTTTCATGTCCTCAAATATCTTTCTGCATTCCCTCTCCAGGTAGGTTGTTTTTTCTGTCTAGAAGTTTGTGATATTTTCAATTTAACGTTTGCATCAGAGTTTGCATTGTTATGAAACAGTTCTGGAACTCAGGGAGACCACTAAGCTATAAACTAACGTTTCTTTGGTTGATAGTTTCGCTTCTGTCATTTGTTTAATTATTGCCTCACCCTTGTTAGTTCTTTTCTTTTCTTTTTTTTTTTTTTTTTCTTTTCTTTTCTTTTGGCTCTTGTTCTGAAGCTCCTGGGTATTAGGTCTCCTGAATCTCAATCTTCAAGTGTCTTTATTTTTGTCTTACAATTTGTCTATTTTTTGCCTTGCGCTTTGAGATACTTCTTGCACTGGCTCTTCCTGGTTGCTAACTCATACCTCACCAGTGATTATCTGCTTCTTAAATTTATTTACTGAGATTTCAAGTGGAAAATAATCGGTTCACTAATCATCAGATCATTGTGTGTGTGTGTGTGTGTGTGTGTGTGTGTGTGTGTATGTAAGAGAGGGAGAGGGCACTGCACTTGAATACCCTTTAACTCTCTTATTTTCCTAGCCAGGTCTTCAGCAGTTCTATTTCATGGGATGTATATTGTTGTTCTGCCAGCCTTTCCTTGATCTGTCTGCTTGAATCCATTGGAAAGGCTGTTCTTTTTTTATACTGTTTTGAATTCTCTGACTCAGGTGTAATTGCTAAAGTATTAAGACAAAAATTCCCCAGATGGAAAAAGGATAAGAGGCCTCCATCCTAGGGAATTCATTTTGTATAAACAAGGAGTTTGTCAGTTACCTGATAAGCACCTGGGGAAAGTCTTTGACTTTCCTGAATTCATCAAAGTTTGGGGACAGTGACAGCAATCCTGCTCTTGTGGAAGCTCCTGGTGAGCTCACTAATCTCTGCTAAGATTTTCTATAGCTCCAATATTTCCTATTCCTTCCAGGTTGAGGTTGGCACTGTTTTCTGGGTCTTACTCTGCAAACTTAACTGGTTTCTGAAGGGAAAGTCCAGTGCCAATTCTCTTATTCCTTGTGTTGGAACCCCAACAGAGACTCTGGCCTCTTGCAAAAAAAAAAAAAAAATTATATATATATATAAATATATATATATATATATATATATATATATGCCCTAAATATCCAGAAGTTGGTTTCCTCCATCTCCAATATTAGTCATTTTAAAGCTTTAAAGTTTTTTCCTCAGAGTAAGCATAACAAGAATACTTTAAATTCTCTCAAAAAAGTGATTTCTCACACAAAATTCTGGCAATCATATAGTTTCATAGCTTTAGAAAAGGAGTTTCAAAGTCACTGATAAAACATGGACAGAAAGTCCCCATTGTCAGTGCTGTTGCTGCATGTTGCCTTCTTTGTCACGTGTTCTAGGAACTGTTGTAACTATAGATTTAGGAAGAACTTCTTAGTAAAGCTAAGCATCGATAAGGAATCTATAAAATTTTCCATGAGTCACTCTACAATCCCAGTCCAAAGAGAATAAAATACATGTTCACAAAGTTACGGTGAGTCCAGAATACCTACATGACTAATTCTACAGCTTTGTATTTAGTTCTTTGTAGCTGCAAACACGCTTCTACTACTCATTTATAATATGGAAATAAAAATACAAATTTTGGAGTGTCTTATTTTTCAGGTTCTAGGGGATTTATGTACATCATGTTATGTAATGTAAGCTTCATCGCAACCCTACTGTGTAGCTGTGTTTTATGGATGTGAAACACAAGCTTGAAGAAGTTACACGCTAGTCCAAGTTTACAAATAGCTAGTGGCAGAGCTGAGCATATCCACTCCATAGAAAGAAAAGTGATGGTGGTAAATGAGAGGTTTTACCGGAATGCTATTGGACTTCTGAAGTAAAGATGTGATGTAAGTTAAGAGTTACTAAAATTACATGTGCCTTTTCAACCTTACACGGATAAAAGCAACTTACGTTACTTCAAATGCCAACCTGTTTCTGGAAACACATGCTTTCTGGAGAGAGGATTGCTTAATGAAGTGCTTGGCTACTCCATTTGTGACTAATGTATTTGAGAATGTTGTGAAATAGCCATAGATTATGGACCTCATCACACACATGGCTATTAATGCAATGAGACATGACAGAGCATGAAATGTGCAATATCCATTCACATTGAAGACTAAGTGCCATCAGTGCATCTATGTGTGAATTAATATAGTGTCACATACTCCTGGTCGTGGAATGTCACATAGTGGTGGTGATTGGGATTGTAAAATGCCTTAATCAAATAATAGTTGGAAAGAGCAAGTATATGCTGTCACATTGATGACAAGGTTTGAAAGTGTTGAGCTAAATAAATTACTCTCCACTATACTCACAACCCATTAATCCCATCAATTATGTAATTATTTCGAATTTATTTGAACTACATTTCAATTCTAAAGTCTTATATATAGGACATTGAGAAAATAAAGTCAGCAGTATATCTTTTTAATTACATTTCCAGAAATACAAACATGTAAAAATACAAATTAATTGGATTATATTCACTTTTATGTATTTAGGAACAGAGCCATGCTCCACTGCGAGTTTTCTTCTTTCTCTCTCATATTTGTAATTTCTCTGTTTATTAGCCACTTACCCGCAATCTACGTGTATGTGCTTCAGAAACTTTCACGCTTAAAATTTACCTCTGTAGAACCTACAGGTCACTGTTTTTCTGCTCTTAACAGGAAACGTTCCCAAATATAGTTACCAGTTACTATCACCACTTTCTTACCTCCCACTCCATCCTCAGCTGAAAACAATCATCCGTCTACCTAATATCCCTACTCCCACCTCCAATGCCAATCATTACACTGAAACTGTTTTAACTAAAGTCAACAATAATTTCTCAATTATTATAAGCACTTCTTTTCAATTTTGATTCTTGTTGGACCCCTCTTGTGTTTGACAAATTTTATTACACTCTTCCTGAAAATCTCTCCTGTTTTCCATTAAGCTACTTATACTAGGCCCCCTTCAATTTCTTTGGTTATTTCTTCTCAGCAGTCTCCCTTTCCTCTTCATACTTTTTAAATACGCCTGTTTTCCAAGATTCTGGTTTTGTCCCCTCTCCCCTTTTTAATCACATTCTGTGCCCACCCTGGGAAATTTTTTCCATATCCAGTGATTGTTATTCAAACTTGTACACTAGTCTACACTTCTCTGAGCTATGGTCTCATATATTTGCTGCCTACTAGGTATCTCCTCCTATGGGATCGCCAAATCAACATGGCCCAATCTGTTTAATTTCCTATAATCCTCATCTTGATAAATGGTTTCACCATTAAGACATTTATCTGAGCCTAATAGCTAAGATTGTCTTGAGTTTCCCACTTTCTCTACCTCCTTCACTATAAAGGTGTATTTACTGATCACCTTCCCTAAGTAATAAGAACATTATTGGATTTATACTTGCACTCATCAATCCATGATTTTTACTAGCTCTGGATGTCATGACTTGCATCTTTATACCCAAAGAAATATTTTTGCAATAGGTAATTTTTCTTTCAATGTTTTAATATATTTTTCAATTTTGGTTAGACTCAGTGCATTAAATAAATCTATTACTCAAAATTTCTATTAGACCTTTTATGTAGCATCACTAAGTTCTTTGTTTTAAGTCATTTCTTGATTGACTAAGTTTTATCAAGTATATGTTTTCAAGGTTGACTCATTATTTCTCAATATCTTCTATTTCACCCAGCTTGAGAATGTTATTGTGTGACTGTGTGTATTTGGTTTTGCACAATTTTATTACATATGTAATTTTATATATCCACTACTACAGTCATAATACAAAACAGGGGACACCTGGGTGGCTCAGTTGGTTAAGCAGCTGCCTTCGGCTCAGGTCATGATCCCAGCATCCTGGGATCGAGTCCCACATTGGGCTCCTTGCTCGGCAGGGAGCCTACTTCTCCCTCTGCCTCTGCCTGCCATTCTGTCTGCCTGTGCTCGCTCTCTCTCCCTCTCTCTGACAAATAAATAAAAAAAAAAATCTTTAAAAAAAAACAAAAACAAAACAGTTCTATCATCAAAAGGATGCTTCATATTGCTCTTTTATGTTTACACACACATACTTCCCACCCATGCCTGTCTTTTGTTCCTAAGCACTACCAACCATTGATCAATTTTTCATTTCTATAATTCTGTCATTTCAAGTATATTATATAAATTGAGTCATAACTATGTAAATTTTTGTTTGGTTTTTAGTCAGAGTAATTCCCTTGAGATTCATCCAATTTTATGTGTCAGTAATGTATTACTTTTTATTACTGGGCAATATTTCATGATACAGATATGTGCTATATGTTTATGAAATAGATATATGCTATATAATCAGAAACTTTAAGATATATCAGATTTCCTGAATTTACTGTTATTGTTATTAAGGCTTATTGTATTATGGAAGAAAATCACCAAAATATAAAATAGAAAGAAATATCAATCATATAAAATTAAATTTTAAATTAAAAATAATGCATTTATAAAGAAAGATGGCACTGCTACATTAAAATACTAGCTTTCAAAGCAGTTTAAAAGTTCTTCCCCCAAATCACTATGAGCCCAATATATATCTCATTATTTTAATTTTTTCATTACAATAGACAGTGAAATTCAGGTAAGAATACTGTGCTATTTTTCTAATTCTGTGCAACAAGTTACCAAAACTTGGCATTTTGAAACAACACTCATTTATTATCACACAGCTCTGTTGGTCAGAAGTTCAAGTAGGCTCAATTAGGTTCTCTGTTACAAAAATTGTGAGAAAAAATTCAAAGTGTCCACTGGGCTGGACTTTTATCTGGAGGCTCTGGTGAAGAATCCACTTCTCTGCTCACTCAGGTTGTTGCAGGATTCATTTCCTTGTGGTTGTTGAGCTGAGATCCCGTTTCTTTGATAACTGCCAGAGAGGTTCCACTCTTTTTCCTAAAGGTACCTCTATTTCATCTGGCATGGCCCCTTCCATCTTTGAAGTAGCAATAGCTCACTGAGTCCTTCTCATTCTTTGAATCACTCTTTCTCTTCTGCTGTCAGACTGAGAAACTTTGTTTTAAAAGGAACCTAGGGGCACCTGGGTGGCTCAGTAGGTTAAATGTCTGACTCTTGATTTCAGCTCAGGTCTTGATGTCAGGGTCGTGGGACTGGCCCTGTGTTGGGCTCCATGCTAGGTGTGAAGTCTGGTTAAGATTCTCTCTCTCTCTGCTCCTCCCCTTTCCCTGCCCACATGCATGCAAGTGCACACTCCTTCTCTCTAAAAGAATAATAATAATAGCAATAAAAAAATAAAAAAAAATAAAGGGACCCAAATTAAGGTTCTGTTTAGGGCCACTAACTAACAAAGGGGCTAGCAGACACCTTATACTGAGTGAGATTGTTCACAGATTTTGCTTTGCTAGGCGTAGGCCCCTGAGACACCTGCTGGGTTGTTAAGGAGTGACTTTTTCTTGTGAGTTTGTAAAATAGATCTGAGTTTCAGGACAATCATCTACATCTGATATGGAAGGCAAGGCAATCTTTAAAAATCCTCCGAAATTCGCTGGGAAATAAAAAGGAAGTAAGTGCAACAGGAAGATAGTCTTAGAGTTCTGTGACAGGTGGGGCTACATGGGAGGGACAAGTCATGAGGGGCAGCCTTATGGGCCATTGCCCATGCCATACCCTTCAGAATGCATCCCAGGTGTGTAGTAAGCACAAAATGGATAACTATACTAGGAAGGGAAGACAACGCCAGGAAATGCAACAGTTAAACGGTCAGATCCCTGAGTGGTTATAGCCAAATTACTTTACTTAAGAAATGGAATTTGACTCTGTTTTTCATAGTGTGAAGAAGAGTTTGAATCTCTTTCTAGTTTGAGATAGTCCTCTAATCATAAGTAAGCAGGGTAAGATTCCTGTTGTCCCCACTCTGGGAGAAAAATCAGAAACAGCTGTATGAGGAACATAGACTTATAATGAATCTGCAGGGTCAACCATATAGGAAGAAAAGTCATGTCTGGATAAAAAGGAATGGGCAGTGCATCTTAATAGTGAATGTAGATTGAATGAATCTTTCTGAAAATACAAGTGATAAATAGTGTGGCTCTATTTTCAGTAAGCATTTAGATGAATCTAAGAATTCTTCCTTAAATATAAGGATCACAATGCACAGAAATGCTTACCTCACTTTGTCAGTAGAGAAAAGCATTGGGCTGAGAAAAAAAATCCAGAATATCTAGACAATATAAATGACAAATTAAGATTTAATAAATAGAGAAATTCTTTATGTTCACCTTGCTGAAAGTTTTAAGCAATTTCTAAGAGAAAGGAATTAAAGTTAGAGGAACAGAAGAATTCCAGTTTTTAACCTATTGTTTTCAAAAAACAATTGGTTTAAATTAACCATATAGTGACTATAGCCTGCATTAGTTATTCTCAACTACACTAAAGCACCCATGTGTGTCTTGACAATAAACAAAGCTAATTAAGGGTCAGAGCCATCCTGGAACAACCTATGTGCCAGGTATTCCCCACTCATGATCCGGTGTGGAAGGAAGCATTTGAGACCATTGAAATGCGTACCCTTCTTCCTAAGTGATTTCAGAAGAGACAATTGGGATAACTTGTAATTTGCTTCATATCCTTGTTTGTTTCACCAAGAGAGGAAGACGATCTGTGTCCATACCAGGCTCCAGAAAGGAGACAGAAACCACACCAATTATTTGAAAAATGAAATTCAATATGAAGGATTGTTAACCAGATACAGTGTTTTTGTGAGATAACTTAAAAGGTAAAAAGAGGGGCGCCTGGGTGGCTCAGTGGGTTAAGCCGCTGCCTTCAGCTCAGGTCATGATCTCAGGGTCCTGGGATCGAGCCCCGCATCAGGCTCTCTGCTCAGCAGGGATCCTGCTTCCTCCTCTCTCTTTACCTGCCTCTCTGCCTGCTTGTGATCTCTCTCTATCAAATAAATAAATAAAATCTTTAAAAAAAAAAAGGTGAAAAGAGAAAAGAAAGGTAGCAATTATAGAAAGAATTATTAACCCTGGAGCCAGGGGAACAAAGAGAAGGGTTTGGGATTGTTCTTGGTAATTTGGATCAATTTCTTCATCTCTAAAATGAGGCTGTTGGACTAAATTGTGTCTAATGTCCTATAGCTAATATTCCGCACAATCTGTGCCTTTAAATTCTGTGGTTCTATAAACATGCTCAATTAACTCTTATGGCAAAATAGCTAGGGTTGTGTTTATATTTCAGTTAAAAAAAATAAGTGCTGGCATATTAGGATAATGTTATCCGCTGTATAGAGTAAACCCCAAATTAAAATGACCCACCCATCATTGAACCTTATTTCTTGTTCACTTAAAAGCCATAAAAAGATGACCCTGATTATTAGGAGATTCTCTTCTATTTAGTGATTTAGGGACCCAGGGACCAAAGTCCTTCCATCTATGGGTCCCCTATTCCACCAATCATTATGCTCATCTAAATCACAATGGAAGGAGAGAGAATTCATAGTATTTACACATGGGAAGTTTTTATGGTCATGCCTTTAAATGGTGCTCATTCTTTCCACTCACATTCTATTGGTGAGAAATCAGTCACTGTCAAATCCAGTTGGAAGTAAGGTAGGAACATTTAGTCCTGCTATCTCCCCACTAGGAAAAGAAAGGTGTTTGGTAATGAGCTAAGAATCTCTGCCACAGGTTGCCTTATGAAAAAAATCTAAAGAAGCAACATTTTGAAGTCTAAACTTCCCAATATGAGCTGCTTAACTAATCCATGTTTTATTTTTTAAAACACATTCAAATTACTTTTATTTTTCAATAAATTAATTATTATCCTTTTTAATAACTTTCTTTAGAAGTCAACACTTCACTTAAAAATAAAATACTACATATTAATTTTGTCTTTATACCAAAACAAAATGCCCCTTTTTAGTACTAAGTTACCACCATATGTTGAAATATTCTATTTATATGTTCATGTCTCCCATTGCTATTATTATTTATTTATTTATTTATTTATTTATATTGCATGGCAGGGAGGGCCAGAGGAAGAGGGAGAAAGAGAATCTTAAGCAGGCTCCATGGTTAGTGCAGAGACCGACAAGAAGCTCAATCTCAGGACCCTGAGATCAAGACCTGAGCTAAGGTCAAGAGTCAGATGCTTAACCAAGTGAGGTACCCAGGCACCCCATCTTCTACTGCAATTTAAACCATTCTGTGAAGGAACAATATCTTTTTCATCTTATCTATCCTTAGCATCAAAAGGTCACAATGAAACCATTTAAATTGTTAAAAAAAGAAATGACCTCAAATGAAAATGAAGTACATGTTTTCATTTCTACATTTTATTGGAAAGGTGTCTTTTTTTTCAGGCATCTAAACATGTAAGTAGTTACCTGTAACTTAGTTACATGTAAGATGTAAGATGCCTTAAAAAAATTCAGATGTTTAAGATGCCTTTAATAATGATATTAAAGGTTTTTGTTGTTGTCATTTTGTTTCTTTTTGTTGTTTTGTTTTGTTTTGTTTTTATTAGCAGCATTAAATTAAGTAGTCTTGGAAGCTACTACCTGTTTTCTTGGAAGAAAAACAGGACTGTGAATACACTTGTAGAAAATGTGTTCTTTCCCTAACCAAAACCAAAACCCAGCACCAGAATTCATGTAATACCTTCCCTTAGTCTCATACCCCATTGTGACGGCTGGTTTTATGTGTCAGCTTGACCAAGCTAAGGGATACTGAGATAGCTAGTAAAACATTATTTCTGTGTGTACCTTTGAGAGTTTTTCTGGAAGAGATTAGCTTTGACTTGGTGAACTGAGTAAAGTAGATGGTCCTCCCCAATATAGGTGTGTATCACCCTAATTTTTGAGGATCTGAATAGAACAAAAAGGCAAATTCCCTCTCTCTGAGCTGAGACATCCAATATCCTTCTTCGCTGGGACATTGGGGCTTCTAGTTCTCAGGCTCTTGGACACAGACTGGGATTTATGCCATAGGCTCCCTTGGTTCTCAGGCCTTCAGACAGACTTGGACTGAAGTAGAGCTATTCACTCTCCTGGTTCTCCAATTTGTAGACTGGGGACAGTGGGACCTCCTGGTCTCCATGATTGCATAAGCCAATTTCTATAATAAGTTTATATATATATGTATATATACATACATACATCTATGTATGTATGTATATATACAGCTTCTAAGTTCTGTTTCTTTGGAGAACCCTCAGTAATATATCCATCCTTGGTGTGAAGAAGAATTAACTCTCAGGGAGTTACAAATGGTTTCACTAAAACTCATAAACTTCATTAACAGAGATGAAGAATCATACCTAGTAGGTTTGTTCCTTCCCAAATAGGGATCAAAAGTAAACCCACTAATAAATGTTTCTAAGACCTCAACTTTACCCCGTTGTCTAGGGTTAAAGGAAGATCTGGAGTTCCACTTCCAATGAAGGTGAGTTAATGAGTTGCCAGAATTAGCAGCCAACAAGCTCTGACCCTTGAAAAGAGGTATAGACCATGGAACTACGGACTTCTACTTAGGAGAATAGTGGGGAGTGACTGTTGCAGGCTAAGGTGGTAAAAGTGAAGTACAGAAGCTTGAAAGATGGTTTTTCTCTATGAGCTTTACAGACTTGTGCAGAAAATTATTTTTTTTTGCCTCAATTTTTTTATCTGTAAGATGAGAAGTTTGGACTATATGAATTCTAAGTATCTTCAGTTCTAAGTGCTAATAAGCATGGTGGTTAAGAGCTTTTGCTCTGGAGAAAGAAGACCTGAAGCTGAATATTGACTCTGACTCTGTAAGCATGGGTTAGTGATTTAATCTCTCTAAATCTTAATGCCCTTATTAACAAAATGGAAATAATTGTAACATTTTCCTTACAGGTTAGCATACTGCCTCACCTATAAAAATAGTTGAATGAAATGTAGTTCTTAAAATTTCTATTACTGGATATCAATCTCTCCAAAAGTAATACTTTTTAAATACCTCAATTATGTAAAATTTGAAAATCAATAGGATTATTATGAGAGTTAAAGGAGACAACGCATATGGAATGATTCTGTATAAAATAAAGAATAGACTCTGTTATTAATTGCAAAGTATTTTTCCTTCAAGAAAATGACCTTCCTTAGTAACTGTAACTTTAATCATCACTTTTTACTCACCTGATATATATGTTATGTATGATGGGGCGTTCATAAAGATCTAATCTAACAGTCTGATTCAAAACAATGAAATAATTTTTTCTTTACCAGATTCAGAAATGAGGATCAATTGGGAGATACAAATGAATTAGAGTCTTTCATTCATACAAGTGAATATTTAGATGCTAAAATATATGTCTTGGAAATAACAAGAAACACTGTAAAACGGAGAAATCTGAGTGGCCCTCTTAGGATAAGTAACACTTTTAGAGTTGTACATTTTTAGTAATGCTACAATGAAGTTGGGTGGGGGGAGGGAAGGGTGGTGGTAGTTGGGGGTCTGGGGAGTCCCTGACCACAAAAAGAAAGAGAAGAAGGAAAGGGTAAGACAAGCCTTTGTGGGAAAGGTAAAAATGAGATTGGTTGACCAGTGCTGCACGTACAAATGGATAGGGGAGAATAAGTTTATGTCAATGTTGTTTCTTACTTAGAATTAAATATGTGGTTCACCAAAGCTTTATCTCTGAAATACTAAAGTTGAAACTTTTAGTTTTCTTATGGCCACATCACAATAAATATTCACCAAACAGGAAATTAAAAAGAGATCTTCTGTATGAATTGAACTGTACTTTCAAATCCCTGTTTTTGATACCCAGATGTATCTAATTTTGTTGAAGGTACCAGGTACTCTGAAGTTAGATTTCACAGGAAGTTGAGATTTTCCTTTCTTTCTTGAACTCAGTGAAATTCTTCAGCAATGTAAATCCCTTTGAAGTCAGGTCGATATGCCAATGTTGAATCAAATTTTGTGAACTTCAAAGCCTACTCTGTTGTGGAGGATATCTGGGTGAGGTTAGATATTGCAAAAAGAAATGAGAATATAACTTGAACACTTTAACTAACTCGGTTTCTAAAGTAGTATTTGAGGTTTCTTATTCTGTGAATATTCATCTTTTTTATATACTTAAAATATTTAATACTATAATATTTTTACTATAATATTCCAAAATTTTACTTTATAATTTTTTATGCCATAGAAGTCTGATAAACTTACTTTAGATGGGAATTTTACTTTCCTTTTATCGTACACGAAGGAGTTGTGGGAAGAATATAGAATTTAGAATCTGAGAAGTTTCACGAAGACTTCAGCTATACCCTTGGGTCAATTGTATTCAAAAATTGATTTTAAAAATCTATATTATATAGTTTTTATAAGAATGTGTAACAACGTATGTGTAAATGTTTAATATTCAATTACAATACATTTAAAGCATTTGAGTAAAGTTGATTTCTTTTTTTCCCCATGAAACACTGAACATTTTCAGGACCATGAATGCTGAGATTAAATCATTTGATTCTTCACTTGAAGTGATGAATATGTGGGCAACATCTCCCTGTTGTGTTAGAATGAGTTATTGCCATATTAAAATGCTATTATAGAGTCTTCTTAAAACAAATCAAAAGCAATTACCAAAAAAATGGCATTAAGCCTTCCAATACCACTTGAGAGCGAACACTAATTATTTAATTAAATGACCAAATCCATTCTTTATCAAATAAGTATTGAAAATCACTCTTTACTAGGCGCTATATTCATTAAAAAATATATATATAACAACTTTTCCTGTGGTGATTAGCCATGGTGGATGTGAAGATCCTGAACACCAAGGCCAAGGGGGCCCAAGTCCAGGGGGCACTGGCAATCAACATCAGTGCAGCCCAGGAGCTGTAGGACCTTCTGAGGACCAACGTGGGGCCTAAGAACACCATGAAGATGCTTGTTTCTGGGGCTGGAGACATCAAGCTTACTAAAAATGGTAATGTGCTCTTCATGAAATGCAAATTCAACACCTGACAGTCACCTTAAAACCAAAGTAACAACATCCCAACATGGCATAACTGGTGATGGTACCACTTCTAAAGTCCTAGTCATTGGAGAGTTGCTGAAACAGGCTCTCTACATTTCTAAGGTCTTCATCCCAAAATAATAATGAGGATTTGAAGCTGCAAAGGAAAAGACACTTTAGTTTTGGGAACAAATCAAAGTAAGCAAAGAAATGGACAAGGAAGTACTTATAGTTGTGGCCAGAACATTTCTCTGTACTAAAGTACATGCTGAACTCGCTGATGTGTTTGGTTTTTTGTTTGTTTCTTTGTTTTCTTGTTTTTGCTGATGTCTTATCGGTAGCTGTAGTGGACTCCATTTTTGCCTTTTAAAAACAAGATGAACCTAATGACCTCTCCATGGTTGAAATCATGGAGATGAAACATAACTCAGAAACTGATACAAGCCTCATCAGAGGTCTTGTTTTGGACCATGGGGCAGAACATCCTGATATGAAAAAAAAAAAGGAGTAGAAGATGCACACATCCTTACATGCAATATGTCATTAGAATATGAGAAAACCGGAAGTGAATTCTGGCTTTTTTTAAGAAAGTGCACGAGAGAGAGAGAAACTCGTAAAAGCTAAAAGAAAATTCATTGAACATAGAGTTAAAAAAAATAATAGAACTGAAAATCAAAGTCTGTGGTGATTCAGATAAAGGATTTGTTGTTATTAGTCAAAAGGGAATTGACCTGTTTTCCTTTAATGCTCTTGCAGAAAAAGGCATAGTAGCTCTGAGTAGAGCTAAAGGAAGAAATATGGATAGGCTGACTCTTGCTTGTGGTGGAGTAGCTCTTAATTCTTTTGATGATCTAAATCCTGACAGGGACATGCAGGACTTCTTTACATTGGGAGAAGAGAAATTCACCTTTATTGAGCAATGTAACAATCCTCACTCTGTCAGATTTGTTCAAAGCACCAAATAAGCACACACTCACTAGAATAAAAGATGCAATAAAAGGGGCACCCCAGTGTCTCAGTCAGTTAAGAGTCTGACTCTTGATTTTGGCTCAGATGTGATCTTGGGGCCCTGAGATCAAGCCCGGAGTCTAGCTTCATGTTCAGTGGGAAGTCTGCTTATGATTCTCTTTCTCCCTCTGCCCCTCCCCTCTGCTCGCTCACTCACTCTCTCTCTCTAAAATAAATAAATAAAATTTTTAAAAAAGGATGCAATAAGAGATGGCTTGAGGCTGTTAAAAACGCTATTGATGAATGCTGTGTAGTTCCAGGTGCTGGGACAGCAAAGAAGCCTTGATTAACTATAAGCCCCGTGTAAAGGGCAGGGCGGAACTTGAAGTTCAAGCATTTGCTGATGCATTGCTCATTATTCCCAAGGTGCTTTCTCAGAAGTCTGGTTTTGACCTTTAGGAAATGCTAACGTTCAAGTAGAACAATCAGAATCAGGTCAGCTTGTGGGTGTGGACTTGAACACAGGTGAACAAATGGTAGCAGCAGAAGTCGGCATGTGGGGTAATTATTGTGTCAAGGAATAGCTTCTTCACTCCTGTGTTATGATTGCTGCCAATGTTCTCTGAGTTGATGAGATCACAGGAGCTGAAATGTCTTCTCAAAAAGGTTGAAGTTTCCTTTGTATATGTAAATCATGAAGACTCTACAGAATTATCCTAAGAATATAGCTATGGAATTTTTGTCCAAGCTTCAAATAATTTTCAAAGGATTTTTTTTCCAATACAAAAAAAAAAAAAAAAAAGAGAACACTGATATTCACATTCTGAAGTTCTGAAATTATAATTACACTATTTTTAAAAATTACACTACTGTGTACACACATTAAGCAGTCTGTTTTTATACAATGGACAGGATGGCTTGTTTAGCTTCAGTGATAAAAAAAATAATAATGTTAGATAAGTATGTTACCTACCTTGTTATTAAAGTTCCTTGAAAAACAAACAAACCAAAATAAATAAATAAATAAATAAACAAACAAAATAAGTACTTCTGTCCTTATGGAGCTTATATTTTATAACATTTATATATGTAAATATATATTACATATGTAAATTATGTATATTATAGTAATACATAAAATTAAATACATAAGTATAAATATAAAATCATTTTATTTATTATAATTTATTTTAAGTAAATTATATAATGGTAGGAAGTGTTATAGAAGAAAAGAAAACAGAGCAGAATTAGGTGTTTTAGCAGTAGAGAGAGTCCCTTAAATATAGGTTAACTTTTACACAAATTAGTAAGGTTGTCCTTAGTGAGCCTATGATATCGAAGCCAAGACTTGAAATTGATAGAGCAAGTACTGAAAAAAACTGGGGGAGTACATCTGAAACAGAGGCAGTGACACTGGGAAGGATCTAAGGCAAGAAGGGGTCACTTCATGTGTTTGATTAAGCATGGTTTGCTGGGAGCAAGGAGGAGAATACTAGGAGATGAGAAGGTGGGGTTAAGTATATATGGCCAATAAAGCTATTTTAGAACTTTTATTTATATTGTGAGTGAATTAGCGAGAGCCATGGGTGGGATTTGTGGGGAAGATGGGATTGTTTGAGATCCTATTTTGAAAGGACAGCTCTCACTGGGGAGTTGAGAATAGATAGCAGAAGGAGAGGAATGGAGAGGGAGACCAAAGAGAAGGTGACTGCCATCAGCAGAGGGAGGGGTGAAAGGGGATCCTGTGTGGGTGCCAGCAGTGTAGGAGGGGAAAGTGGTCAGGTGCAGATCTCACTTTGAAAGTCGAACCAGCAGAGTTTCCTGGGTGGGGGAGAAGGGGTTATATGTGGGGCATAAGAGGAAGTGAGGGCGTCACAGATGACCTGTAAATTTTTCTTTCTTCCATGGTGACATGACCTAAGTACATTTAAAAGACAGACATATAGGTACTAACCTTAGGTATGCAGTCATCACAATTCTCATGATTTGGTCTGGCCCAGGTCATAGCATTGCATTTCTGGGATCATAGAGTATTAATCAAACTACAAGAAAAAGCTTCAGGGGTCCTATCTTCAGATATAACTTAGCACAAGTATAGCTTCTGATAGCTCAAGTTGAATGAAATTCTGCCAGCAAATTCAAAGGAAATGTTATCCCCCAGTTTTTCCCTTTTTTTTTTTAGCCCTAATAGCTTGTTTTTAATAAAATGGATAAGTTTCAAAGAAAGAATTAAATGTATTTGAAAAAAGTGAATTGCTATGAGAGTGAAGTTTTAGGTCATTTTAATATAATTAAAATTGTCTTTTGAAAGGCATTGTATAGAATGAGTGAAATAAAATATCAAAAACAATTACTTTTAGAGTCAGTTAACACTAAAACCAGGATCTTACAAATTAGCCAAAGCAATTTAGTTTATAGTGGGTGAAGGAGTGGTTAAAATTGTTTTTAGAGCTAAAAAGATTTTTGTTAAAACACAAATATTCAATATACTTAGCTGTTTTTAGCTTCTTTTTCTTCTCAACAAATGACATGATAATAATCACCTTATAGAATTGGCATATAATTATGAATGCAAGTAATTTCAATAAAATCACTTGTAATTATCTGTAACATACATATAAATCACTTAGCACAATATTTAAATATCCAGAATGTGGACACCCCCACAGCCAACATTCCTTTTCCTTATAAAATTAAATTCTGATTTTCTTTTGGAAGGGAATCTCTTTACCATTGAATAGGACCTGTTGGGACTATAGTCAGGAGCTGTGTCAATTAGTCCTGCTCAGCTGCTATAAAAAATAAACAAGCTTCTGTGCAGCGAAGGAAACAGTCAACAAAACAAAGGGGCAACACACAGAATGGGAAAAGATATTCACAAATGACACTATAGACAAAGGGCTGATATCCAAGATCTATAAAGAACTCCTCAAACTCAACACATGCAAAACAGATAATCACGTCAAAAAATGGTCAGAAGTCATGAACAGACACTTCTTAAAAGAAGACATATGAATGGCTAATAGACACATGAAAAAATGTTCATCATCATTAGCCATCAGGGACATTCAAATCAGAACCACATTGAGATACCACTTTACACCAATTAGAATGGCCAAAATTAACAAGACAGCAACATGTGCTGGAGAGGATGTGGAGAAAGGGGAACCCTCTTACACTGAGAATGCAAGTTGGTGTAGCCACTTTGGAAAACAGTGTGGAGATTCCTTAAGAAATTAAAAATAGAACTTCCCCGTGACCCTGCAATTGCACTACTGGTTATTTACCCCAAAGATACAGATGTAGTGAAAAGAAGGGCCATCTGTACCCCAATGTTCATAGCAGCAATGGCCACAGTCACCAAACTGTGGAAAAAACCAAGATGTCCTTCAACGGACGAATGGATAAAGAAGATATGGTCCATATATACAATGGAGTATTATGCCTCCATCAAAAAGGATGAATACGCAACTTTTGTATCAACATGGACAGGACTGAAAGACATTATGCTGACTGAAATAAGTCAAGCAGAGAGAGTTAATTATCATATGGTTTCATATTTACTATTTTTGGTACCCTTCATCAGTTAATATCTGATGTTACTTGTGAGCGTAAGGAATAACACGGAGGACATTGGGAGATGGCGAGGAGGAGTGAGTTGGGGGAAATTGGAGGGGAAGACAAACCAGAGAGACTGTGGACTCTGAGAAACAAACTGAGGGGTTTGGAGGGGAGGGGGATGGGGTTGGGTGAGCCTGGTGGTGGGTATTATGGAGAGCACATATTACATGGAGCACTGGGTGTGGTACATAAACAATGAATTCTGGAACACTGAAAAAAAAAAATTAAAAAAAAAAAAAGCACAAAGATGTGAATAGGTCCAATATAGTAGAACTGTATTTGTCACTTACATATGGGTTAAGGATAGGTATTACAGGATAGTGGAAAGTTCTCTAGGTAAGGATTTAGGATTTCATGATATTTCCCATTTGGTGATTCTACCAACCTATAAAGCTAATTGGAAATATGTATTTAGCAGAAGGTAAGAGAGCATGGAGGAATTATGTCTACTTCTTGAGACTAGTGCTTTCTGTGTATGGCTCACTGACAAAAATTAGTCATGTGGCCACACTTAATAGAAAAAGGAAGCAGAAAAATAGTGTCCTCAACTACTTAGCTGTTCATCATCTCTAATTTTATATACAGTAAAATTAAAAAAGAAATTTTGATGGATAACAGGTCATGTTAGTCAAAGTTGTAGAACCATACCCTAGGTCAGATGTAGCACCTGAACCAATATTAGCCAAGTATATATTGTCTTCTTTTTAGCTATATGCTTTTGGAATTATTTCTTAGTGGTTGAAATATGGATTATAGCATACATCTAAATTTATCACAATATACTTCAGATTTATACAATTGCAGTGAGATGTAATTTGCTTCACAATGGTTTCCTTCACTCTCCTTCCTTTATTGTCAAATATATTACATCCATATATATTTTACTAATCCAACAATGTAGTGTTATATTCTTTGCTTTATATAGGTTTAAGTCTTTTGAAGGAACTAAGAAAAAAGAAAAATATATTTAACATTTTTTAAAAAATTTACCTTATTATTTCCTATTTTTGGTACCCTTCATTTTTTCCTGTGGAGTAGAGTTAATATATGATGTCACTTCCTTACTTCACTATAGCTTAACCTCTCACCCTAATTTGTACTGTTATTGTCAAAGGTGATATGTCTCTATATGCTATAGGACCAACAGTTCAATTCTATAGATAGTTCTTATTATATTATTTTTAAAAATCAATAAATGTAACAAAAGAGAAGAAATATGTACTTACACTGTCTTTTTTAGTTACTGTGTAATTACTTTTATGGCAATCTTTATATCAATTAGAATTACTGTCTAGTGATGCTTGATAACTTCCTTTAGTGTCTCTTGTAAGGTTTCTTGTAATTTTTGTGGCTCTTTTGTCTTCTTTCTTTCTGGTACTCCCATTAAGCATATTTTGGTACTTTCAATGATGTCCTAAATGTGTTTGAGGTTCCATTCATTTTCCTGGATTCTTTTTTTTTTTTTCCTTGCATTTCTCCATTGCATATGTTTTGGTAATCTCTCTTCAAGTTTGCTTATACTTTCTTCTGCCAGCTCAAATTTGCCCTTTGAGAGAATTTTTCATTTTCACTGTAATTTCCAATTAGTCTATCATACCTAATATATCTAAAAGTAATAATATTTTCTAGGGGGAAAAAAATCTTAACACTTTTTCACTTAATAATATTTCACTTGAATCCAGGTTTTTCTCCTGCCATTTATTCCACCATCAAAAATATTGTGGTGTGGGGGTTGAAAATAAATGAGATAAATCTTTATAAACATTAAGTTAAAACCTTAAACCTATCACTTACCTGATAAATCAGAAAATTATAGAACCAGTTTGAGATTCAGTTCTTCAGATGGTGATTATATGTGCCTTCAATTCTCCAAAAAAATTATAAAAATAAAATAACCTCATACATGCTAAAACTTTATGTCATAAAAGTCTATATAACTAATTTTATTAAAAATTATTAGAATAAAACTGTTGTGTAATGTAATTGCATAATGCAATATATAACACAAGTAATATTATGTAACATACATTACTTTATGTAACATAATGACATACTTAGCAAATTAATACAAAATGCAAATTTATATGAACTGATCATTAAAGATACCTAAGTTGATAGTATTATTCAGAAGAGTAATCATTTTTATTTCAAGGTAGAAATTTATCTGAGCTATTTGGGAGAGATATCATGTCAGTGATTGAGAGGAGGATATCCAGAGGTCAAAAGCCATCATAGAGATGCAGCAAATATAAGGAAAGAGAGCCAACAGAATTTGTCATTCTAGTTGCTCAAAAGGAAGGGTCTTAGGAACAGGAGATAGAGTATGGCCAGATTAAGATAAGAGTAAACTGTGTACCCTGAGAATGTCATTCCTCCATCAACTTAATGTTAAAATGAGAAAATCCCATGTAAACCTTGTATCAGACATTTTCACACACTTCTCATTTAAATGGGACAGTTTGTTAGTAATATTATAAAATAAGCTAAATACACACACACACACACACACGTGTGTGTGTGTGTGTGTGTGTGTGTGTGTGTTTAAATATTTTATTTATGTATTTGACAGAGAGAGCACAGGTAGGCAGAGTAGCAGGCAGAGGGAGAAGCACAAGCAGACTCCCCACTGATCAGAGAGCCCGATGCAGTGCTTGATCCCTGGACCCTGAGATCATGACTGAAGTGAAGGCAGACACTTAACTGAATGAGCCACCCAGGCACCCCAAAGCTAAATATACATTGATATGCTTGTGATCTTTGGAGAAATGCTGGTGAAGTTCTTATGAAGGGCCAAAGAAAAGGCAATGATTGTATAGAAAATAACTGTAGAATAAAACTCAAGGACTGAAGTGGGACTGAAAATAACAGTTATGACCACAACTTTCCAAAGTGAGATTCACTGTAATTTAAAGTGATGAATTAACACTTTAGGAAAAAGTGCTTCTGATGAATGGCCACTATGAAAGATGGGGATGTTGGGGAACACCAGACATTTGGGTACAATTTTGGAAATATGATATCGGTTCTCAGAATATCTACTCTTTTACTAAAGAGTTTGTTTCTCTTTTATCCATTCATTTGTCCATCCATCCATTTAATAAATATTTATCAGTATGTGTTATATTAAGTTATGATGGCAGTATTAAGAAAATCAGACAATAATGCATGTGTAACCAGTCGTCCAGTAAAAAGACATTTAAAAACAAACATAATTCCACAAAAACATACTATATATTATACATTCCCAGTTTTGGTGGATTTGAATCAGAAGTTACATACTTAGGTAATAAGAGAAAAAACATGTTCCCACAAAAAGTTTATTGACAAAACCCATAGTCTAATAATAATGGCGGAATATATCCTTTTTGTAATACAGATCTATTATTAAAAGAATGGAATTTTTCTTTTAGTTAAAAAAAGGTTACAGTTTTAATGCATGAATATTTTCTATCACAAATTTGAATCCTTACAAAACTTGAAATTTCAGAGTACTATTTTATTTGTTGACATTCATTCACCCAGTTATATGTCCAACACAGTTTTTTCTTCTTTCCCTTTTTATTCTTGAAAGATGAAAAGTCTGAAAATATGCCAAAGTTCAATGCCAAAGCAAAGAAGTTTAAATTATGGAAGCTGTATCCACTGTTTAGGCAAACACTTTATATAATTGGTAGTTTTTAAAAAATCTTTTACCCCAAGTGGCTCATTTCCTTTAAGTGAAAAATATATTTTATTTGCATGTATTTGTCTCCACAGGCATGCATCTTCATAAACAAGTTTTATTCAATAAACTATTTTGTACCTCCAAAGCTGCCTTTATTTTACTAGATTTCAAATCTGTGAGAGCACAAAGCTTTTTAATTCCATGGGTTGGCAATTAATTGCCTGCTGAGATTCCACTCCAGAAGCCAGCTGAACCACCACTGCTCTGAAAATTAAATGGAGCTATTTGCTGTGGTTGTAAGTCATACCTCTATGCCAGATAAACCACAAGTGATTAAGTCTTACGTTATACAAGAAAGGTTTTGCATTTCTTTTGTGGAATTGATTTTCAAAATTGGCTACTGAGAATACTTACTTATAAAGTACCATTTACAACGTTTCTTCATATAATGTGGTAACTTTACCTTCCAATTCTCAGGGACCTGAAATTTGAGGTTTATTAAGCAGTTTTGTCATTGTTCCTTAACAGAACATTGTATCATTGGAGAAGAAAAATATTGGTCATTGTTTTCATACTGCTGTGTGACAATGAAAAAAAAAATCCACACACACATTTTGGAAAGTGCTAGTATGTATTTATTGAGAATGATAGCCTCTTTTTCAATCCACTATTTTTACCTTACGTGTTAGTTAAACCAGTGTGTGTACTTCAACCGACTGACTCATTGGCAGAGCAGAAAGCTATTGTCAGATACACACAGTATTTGAGCCCCAGGCCCCTTCCTTGCCAGCAGACCTATAATTCTTTAGGCATTAAGTGTGACGGCAACACCTGCTTCTTTCTTCATAATTGTCCTTTCCTTAATAATGACGTTCATTTGAAATATCATACCATATAACACTTTGTACCCACTAAAACATAGAGTTGATGGAAAAAAATATAATGATGATAGAGTTTTGTGCTACTATAAACGGTTTAATAGAGTATGAAACCGAGGTGAATCTCAGTTCTGATTTTTATTGCACAGATTACTTAACTCATGACATGATTTCAAAGGTTTAGAGGCAATAAACCTGACCTTGTCTTAAATGTGTTAAAGTACATAAGCAGCACATACTCATACTCATAGCAAAGGGTATAGGAGGCAAAGACACTACAACTCATTTCCATGTCTTGCCTAAATAATGATTTGTTAACAAATTTAGATCACGCAAACAGTAAAAGTGAACACAGAGACAATCCCTCAGTGTGGGGGGAGTTACTAGAGGGGATGGGAAACTGAGAAAGAAAAAAAGCTAGCTCTTTCTGCATTCAGACAGAAGTCTGAAGAACACAATCCTAAGAAGGAGTCCACAATCCTAAGAAGAAAGAAGAACACAATTTCACAATGTCAGCCATAATTGTGTGTTGACTGGAGCAAGGAGCTAGAGTTCATTCATCCAGACATCCAGTTACCCATTTTTAAATTAATTAAATTAATTAATTTAGAATTATATTATAATTTATATAATAATTAATTAATTAATTAATTAAACTAGACATTGATGTTTTCAATGTACCATCTGAACAAAACAGAAAATCTCTGCCCTCAGGTTACTTATAAGATTAAGGAGCCAAATTTTAAAAGGCCTACTATCATGCTAACTTAAAGGGATTAGAGTTTATCAAGAAGATGAATAGTCATGTAGGCTTTCAAGCAAGGAGTAACATAATTAGATTTTCCTTAGAGAAAGATAAAATCTTGTACCTATCTTGTAGATGATAAATAGTCATTAAAGTGTTTTAAACAAGATGGTGTCATAATCAGATTTGTATTGCTATAAAATTATTTACTCAAAGGTGATTTGGAGATTGAGTGAAAGGTGAAATTGGAAAGTGTAGTGAGGAATTATATTCATAGTGTTAGAGTAATCCTGGAAAAACAACAACAACAAGAAGATGGATTGGGGATTTGAAAGAAATTATTTTATTTGCATAATAACAAGGAGGTATTAACCACAAGGTTTAAGAACTGCTAGGATATATAAAATGATGAGGGGATAGGCCAGGATAGTATAATGGGGGTCAGAGAGGCTTGGGAACTAATGACAAGATTATTTTATACATGCTATTTCGCTCATATTGCAAATAATATACAAATCTTTCTTGATTTATGATGGGGTTACACCATGATAAACCTGTCCTACACTGAGAATATCTGTAATTTGAAAATGCATTTAATACACTTAACCTACCAAACATCATAGCCTAGTCTAGCCTACCTTAAAGGTGTTTGGAACACTTATATTAATCAACAATTGGGCAAAAATCATCTAACACAAAACCTATTTTGTAGTACAGTGTTGAATATCTCATGTAATTTTTTGAATATTGTACTGAACATAAAAAATAGAATGGTTGCATGGGTACTGAATGGTTGTGAGTGTATTAGTTGTTTATCCTCATGATTGTGCCACTACCCAACAGAGAGTATCTTACCGCATAGTACTATCTTGGGAAAAGATCAAACTTGAAACTTTGAATTGTGGTTTCTACTGAATGCATATTGCTTTAGCACTACCGATGTAATTAGCGATTTCCAAGTTCTGAATTCAGTGGTCAAGTCTCACTCTTCATTTTGCTTATCCAATTAGTAACATTTAACGTAGCTGACTATTTCTTGTTTCAATAATATTTCTTCATTTGGCTTTCGGGGACCCATATTCTTTAGGTTTTCTCCTGTCTCATTTATCTCACTCTTTCTCATTCCCTTTATTGGTTTCTTCTCTTTCCACCTCCTAATGTTAGTGCTGCTCAAAGCTCTGCTCTCTGTCCTTTTCCTAATTTATATTCATATTCTTGATTATTCCATCTGGGCTCATGAACTTAAGTATCATCTCCATGCTCTGTAGATGACACCAATTTACCAATTGATATTACCAATTAATGTTTCCAATTCAAATGCCTTTTTGAATGCCAGACACATATTCAGCTACTTCCTCCATATCTCTATGTGGATGTTTAACAGCTATTTTTAATTCACAATGTTCAAAAAGTGATTCCTGCTCTTTCCCCTCCCCAACCACTCGCTATCACTTCAATCTGTTTCATTTACAGTGTTCTGTCTCTAAGTTGATGTCCGTGAAATGTCTCAGTGGCTCAGACTAAAAAATTGAAGCCATTCTTAAATCCATTCTAGTTCTCATACCTCACAGGCCATCAAGAAATCCTATCAGTTCTACCTTCAAAATGTTTCTAGCATCCTAGAATATTTCTCACCCCCTCCACTGCTACATTTGTGGTAAAAAAACAAAACAAAACAAAAAAACCACTTTAATTCTCATCTGCATTGTTGCAATTGCTTCACACCCTTGCTTTCACTCTCCCTCTTTAAAACTTTAAAAAAAAAAAAAAGCCAGGGGCGCCTGGGTGGCTCAGTGGGTTAGGCCACTGCCTTCGGCTCAGGTCATGATCTCGGAGTCCTGGGATCGAGTCCCACATCGGGCTCTCTGCTCAGCAGGGAGCCTGCTTCCTCCTGTCTCTCTGCCTGCCTCTCTGCCTGCTTGTGATCTCTGTCTGTCAAATAAATAAATAAAATTAAAAAAAAAAAAAGCCAAAGTGAGACTTTATTTTCTTGTAATTTTTTCATAGTGAACCTTTGAAAAAAGTAAGTCAGTTATGCAATTCTTCTGATAAAATCTTCAGTGACTCCTTATTCCATTCAAAGTCAAAGACCTTATATAGTAAACGAAGCCCAACATAATACAGTAATCCTAGGAACTCTCTGCCTTCATCTTCTACAATTCTTCCCCTCTTTGAGTTAGCATCAGCAACACATATATTTACTATTTCTTGAAAAAAAATAGATCTGCTTCCATCTTAGAGACTTTGCTCTAATTGTTTCTTCTTTCTGGAATCTTCTCCCTATAGATACCTGCTTAGCTAGCATACTTGCCTTGTTTATGGCTTTGTTCCAATTTTATCTTCTCAGTGAGGTCTGTCTTGACAACAAAGCAAACTGCTAGAGAAGAAACGAAGAGGGATGGAGGAAAACCAAGTGTGAGATAACAGAAAAACTTTACCAAGAGATCATTTTTTTTTTAACTAGGAAGGAATTGAGAGTGAGAAAAACACATGATCATGTAAGATAAGGACTACATGGATCAGTTTGATTTAGTAGAAAGATCTTGTTTGTGATCTTGGCAAGAATAGTTGAATTTGGATCAGTGGAGAGAAAGCCAGATCTGAAATACCACCAAATTGAAAGACCATCTTATTTCCACCTATCCCATTCCCAGTTTTTTTTTTTCTTTCTTTTTTTTCAGGAAAGGATGGTAAAGTCCTTTTTCCATATTCATATAATGAGCATAATAATACCTGACTAGTAATTGTAGAATCTTATCTGGAGTCTCAATTTGAAAGCCACTGCTCTTACACCATACTGTTGTACTAGGACTTACATTTTGCAGGAAAAATAATGAGACTCTGGGCCAAATAATGTAATTAAAAACAAAATAAGCTGCCATCCTTTGGAAAGTATTTACTTAAATTTATATTATTTTGAAATGGTAACAAGATGGTATCTTTGAAAACCAAATATATCATTTTATAGATTGATATACTGACAGAATATATTCAAAGGTGCTATTTTTTTGAAGAATTATAGCATATGTTCAAAATATGGATGATCTCACCAATGTTGGAGTGATAGTTATTTTAATAAGAGGTACAAAAAGTCAATATCTGTACCTAGCAGGCCTCTTAGCTTTGGGTTCAGCCTGCTGTTTCTTCAAAATGAGAGACCATCTCCAATTGTTATACCTCTGTATATTTTTTTTTCTCTACTGATAATGTTATTTTTGTTGAAAAAGTGCTTCAGGGTGCTCTTGAAGTACTACTTGTATATTTCTTATGGAAAAGACATGTAGGGAAAGCAAAAGTCACACTGGGAAAATAACCTCTAACAGTTTATATTACAGAATCCATTCTTAATATCACCACAAACTCTTTTTTTAAAGTAATAACCTTGAAATTTTTACTCCGAAATTTACCTGTCCATTTAAAATTTAATTTTTTTCCTGCTTCCTATACCAGAGAACACATCAAATAAAAATATTTTGTTGAGGTACTCAACAAAATTACTGAGATTACTCAGTAATCAATATCCACTATGTCTTAATGAATTTGGTTTTGCAAGGTCATGACAGGGCTTAAGATTTGAAGATTTGCACTAAGTTGTTTCAATTTTAAGACATCAGAAATCCAATCATTTAGCTCTTTATTTCATTAAAAAGATACCTTCAATTAATAATAGTAAAAAGCATTTAACTGCTCATTACTGAGTAAAACAAAAAAAAAAGGGGGGGGGGACTGACTTTATAACACTTTTAAAGAAATATAACCACCTGAGTACAAGTTAACAACTTCCAATTTATCAGCCATCTGGCTGCAACATCTGTTGCTGGTTGATTGCCAGTGTTCATTTGCATGGTCTGGATTATCAGGTGGGCAAAGAAGAATTTTCCTCAGTAGAAGAGGATCATTCCTTGGACAAGAGTATATACATACAAAGTAACTCTCTTCACTAGAAGCTCATAATTTATTGCCACATTTAATTATTTTCTGTTGAAAAGAATGATCTGTCCTATTGCTCTTGTCCCTACTTAGGTTAGAGACCTGATTTGGCCTGCCCACAGTGAATTGATATGTAATTATTTAATTGCTTATCAATAAACAACACTTGAGCATTGCAACTCTTGAGCAGTGCTGTGAAAGGAAATGTTGGAGAAGCAGAAATGGATAAAATAGTCACTTTCTTCTGATAAGGCAGACCGTGGAAGATGAAGGAAAGTGCAAATGGACCAGAGCATTGGTATGATATGGGGCCTGGTTTTAGTTACAGTGATGAAAGCATTTTTTTAGGAGAGTGATTTGAATAGGACATAGACATAGAGTTTAAAACGTGAAGCAATAGTTAGGACATAGAGAAAGAAGCTAAGGACTACCCTAACAAATACAAATAGAGCAGTTCTTGTCATCCTGGAATCTGGATATTGGATTCTTAGCCTCTATTTCTGCCTTCTCCCACCATTTCTCGGCCAAACAGTAACTTCTTTTTCTCAATATGGTTACCTAACGCTTGGCTAGCCAGCTTTGCACATTTCCCACTTTACTCTGCTTCAGGCCAGGGGAAGCTACTACCTCTCTGGGGCTTTAATTATGTTTTGTTTTAATTTTTAAAATACTGGTTGTCAATGTTCAGATTCAATTTTTTTTTTTTTTACTCCTTCTCCCCTTACTTAAAACCCCTTATTAGAACTACTGGTATTCTCTGTCTAAATTCTCAAACCTAACCAAATTCCCAGCATTTGACCTAGTTTTCCTCAGCCCTGTTTACAATAGCTGATATTTGTCCCAGAAGAATTCCTCTTTCCTCTTTGTGGCCCACTTGACTTAATTTGAACTGTTGTCTGGAATATTCAGCTTCTCTTCTCTGCTCATCAGATGGATCCCTGGTCAACTATAGTTTTCACCATCATAGATGATGTTGCTCACTCTGGCTTGAAACCTTTTGTTCTCCCTGTCTGGTTCATTTTTGTGTGCTGACGAGCTGCCCCAGGTTTTACTCCACGCTAGGAAGTGTGTTACCGCCCATGTCCTTACTATGAAAATGCCTCGTATATGATCCTATAAAAGGCATTTTTTAGTAAAAAGAAACCTTAAGCCATAACTTAGGCATTGCAGTGTACAGCTTTCTAAAGGCATGCTCCTGTTTTCTTCTTACCCCGAAGATTAGCTCTTGCATAGCTGTTTCACAAAGCTCCATTTAAGTGCCCAACATATTTAATTTAATGATTTTGCTCTTTCAAGGATAATAAACTCAAATTACTTTAGAAAGGTTACATACATAAGTGAAGTCCCAATATGTAAGTTGATGAAGGTGTATCTCTCCTGTATATTCAAATACAACAACAACAAAATGGCCTCTAGCGACAGCACAGTGATTTCTCTCAACCAAAGCATCCACTGAGAACAACCAGAAAATCAGAAAAAAATATTTTTCAAAATCCATTTAAAAGTATTGTCAAACTACCAAGGCAACAAGAAACTGTGGATCCAAGACTCTGAGAAAAGAAGAACATAGGTACCGAGACTAATGTTTGATGCCATTTTTCATCTGTGGAATTTGCTGTTTCATAATGCAGCCGAAAAGCTGAGAAGTTAAGAACTTAAACAGTTCTAGTGGGCCAAGTGGACAAAAGTTGGAATTTGGGGCTTGACAAGGAGAGAAGCCCTGATAAAAACACCAGGACTTTGAATAGGACCCTGAAGGCAACATCATAGAAATAAGGAAGACATACTTTAACTGTTTATTCCCTGATTGGATCAATGTGATCCAATCTTTGCCTATTTGTTTTACAGGAAAAAAAGACAAACAATTTTGGAAGGAGCAACATCATCTAGAGAATTAAATTTTCTCTACACTATTTCAGCTATAATGCCCACTATCCAACTAAGGAAAAATAGTAAGGAGGCATATAAGAAAGCAAAAGACTGACCAAATAGCAATAGAAAAAAGAAGAGACAAGTAAATAGACCTGAAGGGATTCAGATATTAGAATAATCAGATAATGACTTTTTATAACTTTTAATAATATAATATTTCCTTTCATAAAATGAAAACATGGCAATAACTAGAAAATGAAAAATAACTACATGGAAATACTAAAGAAATACAGCAAACAAAATTAAGAATTAAATAAAGGGTTCAACAGCAGACGAGAGATGCAGAAGGAGAAAGCATTGAACTGTAATATAGGTTAGAAGAAAATTTACCAGAATTTACTGAAGTAGAGAAATAAAATGATGGAAATTTATGAGAGTAAATATATTAGGAACATGCTAAAAAAATAACAAAAACATTTCATAATTGGAGTCCAAGGAAAAAAGAGAAAGATTAAGTAGAGAAGAACTGATATTTGAAGTGATAATGGCTGAGATATTTTCCAAACTAACAATGGCCAATCACAAATTCAAGAAACTATATGTGCTTCAAGTAGAAAAAATAAAAGCAGTCCATTCATATAAACAGAAAGTCTTAAAACCAAAGCAAAGGGAAAAACCTTACAAGCATGTATGAGGCACACTGGTTTCAAAGATTGACAAGTGACTTCTCACCATAAATGATGGACAATAGCTAGTGATTATTTATGTAAGTTTACTTTAAAATAATGTATTAATTCTACGTTTATGAAACCTCAGATCTTTTGACTCTAAAACAAGTGTTCTTTCTACCAAGACATCATAGCTTTAAAATTCACTCATCCATGGGTATCTGGGTGGCTTAGTCAGTTAAGTGGCTTCTGTGGCTCAGGTCATGATCTCAGGGTCCTGGAATTGAGCCCCGCATCTGGCGCCCTGTTCAAGGGGGAATCTGCTTTTCCCTCTGCCCCTCTGCTCTACCCATGTTCTCTCTCAGTCTCTCTCTTTCAAATAAATAAATAAAATCTTAAAAAAATCTTTCACCTATAATCTCTCTCTGGTAAAAATTTTCTTTAACCCAAATTTTCTCATTTATGACCCTACACATCTTAATAAATTATTGTTAAGTACATGTTATATTCCTTAGTAGACAGTATAAAGGAAAACCTGCATACAGAGGGTACACTAACATTTATGAAATATTTATGGTAAAATTTATTATTTGTTACCAATTTTTTATATTAATATGATCTAATAAAAAGAGTTTAAACTTTGAGCTAAGTGGAAAATTGAAACCTTGAGGTTTTTGTCTAACTGTGTGACTCTGGGTATTCTATTTTTTGTTCAGGAGTTTTAGATTCCCTGTTTCAAAATGGAAATTTCTTAGAAGATAATATGTGTGTATAATTTAAATGAGTTTTATTTTCCCTATGAAATGTTAAGCAATATTCCATCAACAAAACAGTTGCTTTGTTTATAAAACTCTACTTCTATTACTTGCCTAAATTTGGACTGAAATTGTTTATGTTTATTGTTTTTTCTTTCATTTAAAAACAATGCATTTTATTGTAAATGTGCACAATACACAAAGAAGAAAACAAAGACAATTCAGAACAAAAAATATAATTTTGCCACACACCCAATTCCATATTTATTTTGCATGTGTTCATACATATTTATATGTAGATAGATGCATATGTCTATTGACATACATACTAATATACATATGTAGATATGTTTATACATGTGTAAATATATAATTATATACATTTAATTCTGCTAATCTGATAAAATAGGTCTTTTTGTTAGATTTGCCATTCTGTGATTTCTATGACAATTATTTTATCTAGGTGAATATTGGGAAGTCTGATTTTCAACCTGTACATGCAGGTCTATTCTCAGTGCCAATATCTACGTTGTGTCAATTCTAAAATACTCGTTATTTTCAGGTTAACGTACCTACATAATATTGCATTTAATACTGTCTCTATGCAGAACTAGACTGTAACCTATAACAAATTTCCTAACCATTCTTAACCTCAATTTCTTCATTTATAAAATTAGAGTAATGATACCTATCTTTCTATGTTGTGGTGGGGGTTAGATAGAGGCTATATAAATTACTAAAGTCTTTAACACTTATTTATTAAGTACCTATATTGTTGTTCCTTGTAGGACATTTTTTCCATAGTACTCAGTAGAAAAGAGTATGGTGACTGAAGACATTTCCAAGAATTTGCCCTCACACACTTGTGGTGTTGGCTCAAGGCTAAGTTAGACATCATGCTGGTGTCCCATCCCCTAAAATTGATATAATTTAGAGAAACAAAGAACAGAAAAGAACAAGTGTTGACAAAGACGTGGAGCAACTGGAACCCTTGCACATTACTATTAATAATGTAAAATGGTGCAGTTACTGTATAAAAGTTTGTTCCTCAAAAAGTAAAGGGGCAGTTGTAAATCTAGGTACATACTGAAGAAAATTGGAAACATGGGTTTACACAAAAACTTGTCCATTGATGTTCATAGCAACATTATTTGTGATAGCCAAGAAGTGGAAGCAATCCCAGCATTCAACAGCTGATGAATGTTTAAACAAAAAAGGGTTTATCAATATCATAGAATATTATTCAGTCATATAAAGGAATGAAGTACTAAGACATGCTACAAAATGGATGATCATTCTAAATGAAAGAAACCAGACATAAAAGGCCATATATTTTATGATTCTATTAATGTTAACAGTGCAGATTATGTAAATCCATAGGATCAGAAAATAGAGTAGTGGTTGCCAGGGTCTGGGGGGAGTGGAGAAGACATTGAAGATGACTGCTAACAAGTCAGGGGTTTCTTTTGGGAGGGATAAAATATTCTGGAATTCAATGCACAACTCAGAATATACTAAAATCACTGAATTATGCTTTTCAAAGGGCTGACTTTTATATGTAATTGAATAGTTGTGTTTTTTTAATTTTTTTTTTTTAAAGAGAGAGAGTTTAAAAAGAGATTGTCAAATAACAAAAGCTCTAGGGGCACACTAAGGAATGGGAATTTGTTCTGTTGGTATTAGGTACTCATTCAAGCATTTTAAGCAGGAAAGCAACAAAGTTTCATATTTAGCTAAGAGGACATTCCTAGGAGAACTGGAAGAAGATGTATGGGTAATTAGGGTAGAAAACCTAAGAAACAGCAGGGACCCATATACAAAACAGACAAATTAGGACTTAGAAGGTTGACTTGAGAAAAAAGTGGATAAACCAATGGTTTATAAACTGACTATGTGAGTAGGTGATATAAGCCATTAATTCACAATAAATGATTATAAATAATTTAGTATTTTGAATTATGTAGAGTAATTCATATTTGATAAAAATAGCAGATGCCAAAGTGTCAAATTTTAAAAATGTTTTAACAGATGGTGCTCAAATGAAACACAATAAATGATTGATTTGCATTTATCATAGATAATTATTAAAGATATTTTCTACAATGTTAACAAACGAACAGGTGTCACATTTCAAAAAGTTGCACAGGAGCCACTATTTATTTTAAATTAATTCTCATAAATATTTAAATGATATTTGATTCTGAATTCTGTGAAGCCCCTGACCATGTATTTTTGACTTAGAACTAACTTCCAGTGCCCAGTCATGAGCCTGGTGCATCAAAGTTGTTTTATCGGTGTTGAATCAAAAAGAATTCATATATATGTGTGTGTGTGTATAAAATAAGTGCTAAGCTGAAGTTAATAATTTGAATAACATTTATCTAGAACTCTCTATGGCTTGAGTGTTGTAAGAAGGACACCGAAAGCATTATCTTATTTTTTTTTTTCAGTTGTACCATGAAGTTTACAGAAAATGTAATTAATATTCATTTTACAACTGGGTAACAGAAGCCTCTAGGAATGAGGGGGTGGGGTACCTGGGTGGCTCAGTCAGTTAAACATCTGCCTTCGGCTCAGGTCATGATCTCAGAGTCCTAGGATCAAGCCTGGCGTCGGACGCCTGCTTTTTGGGGAGTCCATTTCTCTTTTCCTCTCCCTTTCTGTGTCCTCTCTGTCTCTCAAATAAATAAATATAATCTTAAAAAAAAAAAAAAAAGGAAATAAGGTGACATGGGACGTACCACTCTGCTAGTGAGTGGGGAATCCTGGAAAAGATTTTGGGGCAAGGGCTGGGATTCGGGTAGGACAATTATTCAAATTCAGGGCAAGTTCCTGTCTTTATTAAATGTTTGATATTTTGTTCATCATAGCTCCTGGGGCTTTTATTTCTGTTTCTAAAATGTTACAGTAAATGGTGTTATTTTGGTTGCAGGACTTTTGGTACTTCCTTAAATTTTGTGCCTGAGGTGAATGTTTCATTCCCCTCATCCTTGTCCCAGCCCTGCTCTGGTCTAAAATATTTAAGTGTTCTCAATCAGTAAACATTACAAAAATGTAGCATTACTTAGATAGATCCTAGAGATCACCAGACATCCAGGAGAGTTTAACATCCAGATTGGAAAATTGAAGGTTTTAAGGAGGATTTGTATTGGGAGAGAGACAGGAGCAGAATATTTCAGATAACTCATCATATCCTGCCTCCATCTTCACCCCCAAAACCTGTACAGTGAGAGTACAATTTAGTTTGTAAGATATTTTTTCTTAGCATGTGTGTGTTTGCTATATGATGATCATTAATTTTAAAGTAAAACATTTATAAATGCAAGAAATCGCCACCATTATATTCATTCCAAAACTTTTCTATTTTGCTACTTTTAATGTAAAATTCAGTTTTCTATAACCCTTTATATTGATTTTGTTTAGCCTTAGGCTTATAGGAGATTTATTTCCACCATCAGAGAACTTCCCAAATAGCTTAAAAGTAAATATATTATTTTGCTGTGGTATAAATATATATTTTCTCATAATAGCAGACTCCTAAAATGCTCAGAATGTTATAGGCCAACTTCATCTCCAGTGTAGCTGGCATGCATCTTTCCTTCTTAGACTTCTGGAAGGTGACTACCTGCCCTCTAAGAAAACTTTTACTTAATGGTAGAGATAAAGGCAAAAAAAATTGTAAATGTAAGAAAATTTATGAAAATGTACTTGCAATGATCTAATTATCATTTTGGATGAATGTAGCAATGGGCTAATTATTATGATCACAACTCTCATTTATCTCTAACAAAATGGTAATATTACCAAGCTCAATTTCAGTTAGAATATTTATTTAATCCATTATTCTGTCTTCTAGAAAGTTAATTATTTGAGAATCATTGCTTATTTTTGGCTGTATCCATACAAATAAATCAGCCTGATGAAATCATTTGAAACTAAGGTTTGAACTCAACAGACTAAATGTGTGTGTGTGTGTGACACAGAATGGAGTCCTCTGAGACTTTCATCCCTTTTATTATTTCTGCTCACCCTCACTGCTGGCAGGGAGAAGGTCTTTCATAACAGTAACTTATTATGTTCTTTGATAGGGATTTTATGTATCATGAATATTCTTCTCTAATTATAAGAATCTACTACAATCCTTTGTGGGCCACCTGGGTGGCTCATTCGGTTAAGCGTCTGCCTTTAGCTGAGGTCATGGTCCTGGGGTCCTGGGATCATGCCCCTTGTTGGGCTCCCTGCTCAGCGAGAAGTCTACTTCTCCCTCTCCCTCTACCCATTTCTCTTCCTCTGCCCCTCCCACTGGTTGTGCGTGCTCTCTCTCAATAAATAAATAAAAAATCTTAAAAAAAAATAAAATCTACTACAATCCTTCAAAGACAGAACCAGAAACAGGTTTTACCGAACTGGGAAGTAAGGGGCTAGAGATCCTCTTAATCAGAAGGAGGTCAGATGCTGCGGGAGAAGCATAGGCTTAGAAAAGGAGAGAAGGAGGGCAACAGATTATCCAGTAACTGTCTCCAGGATAGACACATAAACCACATTAGCCCATTACCAGCTTCACAAAATGTTAATATAAGGATGATAGGACTGAGGGTCCTTCCTGTGCCTTTAGGATAATAGGAGTATATAAGGTTAACATTTATTCCAAATTTCCAAGAAATGTTTGCCTGGTTTATCCTTTTTTTTTTTTTAAGCATAATTATAATAGTATCATTTTCATTCTCAAAGGTGTTTTGGTTTGGATAATTAGTCTAGTTACTCTCACTCAAAGGATCAAGTAAACTTGATGCTGTTGGTGTCCATCTTTCCTGGTCAAATGAATACAACTTTGGGCAGAATAAAATCAGCCTCTGAAAGGTTACCAGGCAGAGAGCTATGGAAACCAGAACTACAAGGCGACTATAACCTCTCTATTGATTTATGTTTCAAGCCTCAACAACCTCTGGTTTGAGCCAATTACTTGAGCAAATAAATTCTCTTTAGTCCTTAAACTAGCCCCTCACAACTAGAAAGATAATACACTATTTAGTCCCCCCGTTGTTGATTTGGATCAGGTCACCTCCATGTAGCCTTCTATATTGTGCAAATCCTGTGTCAAATCCCATATTGCACTTTATTGCCATCATCTGTTTACTTATCAACTCCCCTGTTAGATTGCGAGCTCTGTTAAATAGGCCATGTCACATTTGTCTCTTTATTTTCAGCTCCTAAAAAAGGAATATTCAAACTAAGTAAATGATCAGTAAATATTATTGAAGAAATATAAGACTCAATGAGTGAATGAATGGGTGAATGCATTGTTGATGTGTTCAATAGGGGACCAGTAAAATATAATGTCCAAATGTTTTCCTGGTAGATTGGTCCAGTCATAGAAAATAAACATACACATAAGGTCCATATTTGTCTACATCCTAAAAGTTCTAAGACTAAATTTAAGCAATGGTAATCTCTCTCCTCTCTTGACCAAATCCACTAGTGTCATACCTTCACTAACTTGGGAGGGAATTCATTGTGAGTTCTCTTCTTTTTCTATACCTCTTGCAAACAAAAGCACTTAAAGTTTGTTCTAGACTACCTTTTCAAAGATGTTGCATACTAGACATCCTTAGAAAATAGGATCTGTGTCCCTCTGGACCAGAGGGCAACTTTGTTTACTGACCAGTGTGAACAATCTCTCCCTATAGGGCAATGGTTAGACATACTCACTTCAGTCTCTTATGTTAAATAAACTAAAATTAAATATTAAAGAATGTGTGTTAGTTTGGACTGTCATAACAAAATACTACACACTGGATGACTTAAACAAGAGACATTGCTTCAGAGGCTGGTAGTCCATGATCAAGATGCAGACAAGTTTAGCTTCTGGTGATAGCTCTCCTCTTAGCTTATAGATGGCCTTCTTTTCATTGGGTCCTCACATGGCTTTTCTTCTGTGCATACATTGGAAGGGAAATTCAAGTGTCTTCCTCTTCTTACGTGGACACTTCATTACTTTAGTTCCTTCCTTGAAGACTCCATCTCCAAATATCATCACAGTGGGAGTTAGGTTTTCACCGTATGATTTCTGGGAAGGGGCACACTTCAGTTCAGCCCATAACACTGGGGTTCCCTAAGTTTGGGATTCCTTAATTGCTGCAAACCTACTGGCTATGCAGCATCTACTCAGGCTCATCTCTATTGATTATGTAGGATAAGAGAGATAAGGGGAGCTTGCACACGCATGAAGTTCATGCCATTTTCTGCTTACTATGCAATGAATAATAATCTCCTTTGTCCTCTTGATCAATCAGTTCTGTGTCTTCAGCAAGCATCCATGATACTAACTCAGGTCCATTATAGTTATTGACTCACCCCACTTCAAAGTCCTTCACACTCATCTGTAAGTCCCTCGGAATGCCTCCAGAGTGCTCAGAAACAAGCTAACCAACTGCTGAGATTTTCAAGATTTTCAGTTGTGTGCTGATGCTCACTACTGCTATTAATACAACCCTTCTTTGCTAGATGCATAGGGCAATGTCGATGCTTCCATGACCACTGGATATCTCACTCTTTTTATAGCAGCATCAACATCTGTGGCCCACTGAACTGACTCATATTAGTGTCTCATGCACCTGATTATGCTATATTCTCCTGTATTGATCACATGGTATTGTTGCCTTGTACACCTGCCATATCAAAGATTGTTATATGAAAAGAGGTGTTTCAATTTTTAACTTTTAAGCTCCTCTCCCTTTTCAAATGCCTGTCAACATAGGTATGAGTCAAATCAATGTGACAGGCTGTACAAAGAATACTTTCTTCTACATTTTAATTATTACTGTTGTTTGAAGCTTCAATATAGAATCTTTTACTTTAGGTTTATTTTCACTGTAGGCACTTTAATTCCTAAAGGAATTAGGTACCTGCTGACCCCATAAGTGCCTCAATATATCTGCATTCTGGCCTTGATCAAAGTTTTGACCCATGCATGGACTTCCTGCTATACAAGTACAAAATATCTACAATTAGGCATAATTGCCAAAATATGTGGTAATCCCAAGTGCTATGAACATTAAAGAAATATTTCAATATATTTTAACAGTAACTTAAAGGTTTTTCATTTTAATTAAAGGAGTGCTTTATTTTTATTCCTTTCATTTAACTGATGAGGTATTTTACATTATTTTAAACAGAATGGAGACATTGGCTAATTTTGTATTTTTCTAGCACAGTTTGAGAGAAGGTTTATTTACTCTTCTTTGGATTTGTATTATTTTCATAAATATACCAGTTGATTATTTCACCATATGAAAAATTACCAAGTAGCAAATTTTTAATCCTCAAATAAGTATTTATTGTGTGCCTACTAAGCACTAGTCATTATGCTAAACCCATTTTGAGTTTCTCCTGATGCATTATCATTACAAATTTAAATATAATTACTCTGCCCCTTGAATTATATGCAATAAAGTTTAATTATTTTTGGCTGATCTCTGTATGCAGAATTGACAATCATATCATGCCATATGTTTCTGAAGTATTCAAATGTAATGTTAGGCACCATGATAGTTATGACACTTTCTTTTGAATATATAAGATTTATCATAAATATATAAGATTTAGAAAACAATAAAGCTCCAATTTATACTATTTATACTTTCAAAAGGGATACATATCTAATATTCAAATAAACTTTCTACAATTTTCAACAAAAATCTCTGAGTTTTACTTTTGATGTTTTATTTTCTTTTTTCAGGAAAATTTTAATGCAATATCTAATTAAGTAGGGGAAAAATAATATTTACAGTGCCCTATGCATTAATCTCTTTGATATAAAGTAGACCAGTATGGTCAAAACATGCCATTATGAACCTAAAGAATCTAGAAATATGATCAATACATAACAAAATATTAAGGAAAATACTAAAAATTGAACACACAGTTTATATTCTCTTTCAATTACCTTAGACCATCCACATGGTTCTCTTGAAAGAAATACTTTTTAATAACTGGCACTGAGAAACTTAGTCTCAGTAGTGGATGTACAGACCAAAACACCTATTTCTCTGGACCTGCCCTGAAAGACTCTAGTTTGGGGCACAATTCCTCTTGAGATAGATGTGATATAAGGTGTGATGGTCTTTTTTTGAAGATTTTATTTACTTACTGGACAGAGAGAGAGAGAGAGAGAGAGCAAGCATGAGTGGGGGGAAGGGCAGAAGGAGATGGAGAAGCAGGCTAAGCAGGCTCCCCACTGAGCAGGGGGCCCAATATGGGGCTCCATCCCAGGACCCTGAAATCATGAACTGAGCAGAAGGCAGACATTTAACTGACTAAGCCACCCAGGCACCCCTAAGATGTAATGTTATTAACTCTCTCTATACCCTGGCTAAACTGTCTAGGTCCCATCTTTATTATCCTGAAACTTTGTTTAGAGCCTCATGCCTGTAGGATGACTATAATATACGTTCAGGAGTTTGACTTTGTGTTCCGAGTTAAAATCACTTCTATTTCACATCTCTGCACATTCCCCCACTCCTGTCCCTCCAAACAGAAGTAGATTTTCACCAATTCCTTTCCTCAAACCCATTTTATAAGGACTAGGTACTTAATATTTTATTAGGTTATTTCCTCTAAAGACCCAGGCAGAAAAGAGAAGCCTTAGATATTAAGGGCTTTATTTCTCTACTCTGTTTATGAAAATGAGTCTAATAAATCAGGATTTTAGCTAAGCTTGGCCTTTAGACCAATATAAAAGTGACTTTGGAGTCATATCAACAGGACTGTCTTTGACCATTGACAAATACACACTTGGTTTCTTTCCCTTCTTTCCTCTCTCATTTTTCCTTTCTTTCTGTTTCCTTCCCTCCTTTTTTTTTAAATAGGAAAATTTATTAGAGAAAATTTCATTGCAAGCTGAAATTTTTAAATTTTTAACTCTTGAGTTTCCAGAACTATTAAATCTTCAGTGCCATCATCTTGAACTTTGTCAGTAAAGTCTATACATTCTGTTATTGTGTAGCCCATTTTGTTTGGGTAGGACATTTTCTGGAAACACTCAGGATATTTGTTGTAGGTATGAGTTCAAGATAACTTTATGGATGAAAATCCTAACAAGTAAAAAGAAAATTAGGTAATTGCAATCAAATAGGTCTATACGAATTGGTCTCAATTTTTCCCTTCCTGTTTTTCTCTTCCCAGGTCATAAGCTTCCATATCCCTTCACTTCTGAATCTAATATACGCTGTTGCTAAAGTATTTTTAGCCCGTCGCATGATCTTTTTCTCTAAGCACTGTCCTCTCTGACTCCTATTCCTCCCTCTATTCACATAATCCTGCCTTTCTGCTTCATATCCCATACTCTCTTTCTTTTCTGAAGTGCGTTCTTATCTGCCTGTTTCTTTGGTTTCCTCTAAGCGTCAGCTCACTGGTATTTGCTTCCTGAAACGTCATCTTTGCTTCTTGCCTACTATTGCATGTTTCAGCTTTGCCTCATCTGCTTTTTAATTGCAATTCTTTCTTGTTTCCCTTGTTTTTCACCTCTTTTTTTTTTCTTATTTTACCTTCTGTTATCTCTCTACTCACTCTTGTTTCTCTTGTCTCTCTACTCACTCTAATTTCTACAATTTACTACTCATGTTTTTAGTTACCTCTTGCCAAAATAACTCTAGCCCCAAACTCAGTGGCTTCCAACAACCAGCACCATTTTTCTCACTAAGGCTTCTGCTTTGGCTTATAGGCTGCATTCACATCTGCTCCGCTTGATTCCATCTGCTCCATGAATTGGAAGGAGAAATGGAGCATAGTCTTCTCATCATGGGTCTAAGGGACAAAAGAAGCCAAGTCAAAATCTCTGTTCACAACAAATTCTCTCACATTCCATAGACCAAAGCAAAAGGCCAGGGATCTACAGTTTACCCCTCAAAAGCAAGGGAATTATCATTTAACAATAATCCAACACTTCACATTATCTTTGCTCTCTCTTGCATTGCTCATTATCTCTCCCTCTGATCTAGTCGATTTTTCAGCGTAGGTGTTCAGACAGTGTATGCTTCAGGTCCCAGTCCCACCTCCTTTTGTCCTGCTACATTTTGCCCTGTGCAAGAGCTTTGCGTTGTAATCAGCCTCTACCTTGACAATGAGAACCTTACCGGCTTCTGTAACTCAATGAATAGTTCACAACAGAGAAACGTGAAAGAAAGGGCGCAGCTGATCCCCGGGAACAACGGGATCCGGTAACTCAGGTGCTGCCAGGAATTTATGTTTTTCTTCTTTGCTTCTTTTTGTGTTTCATCCTCGCAACTCGCTGGCTCAGTTAACATAATTGGAAATACAGGGAACTACCGAATTTCACATTTTGTATTTTCCCACCCTAGAGAGGATCTGCATTTCTTTTCCCTCCGTTCCAGTTTCAACAAATCAGAAAGCCCGCTTGAAACAGGTGGTTCACTCCTAAATCCAGCAACCACGTGCAGTGTATAAGAGCAGGGCGTCTTCAGGGTGGGTACAGAGGGGCTCCTTCGGGAGGAAAAGGAAGGGATGTGTGCACCGATCTCAAAGTCCTTCACGTTCTTTATGGTATTTTTCTCCCTGTTTTATCTCACCTGTAAGCACAGCGTCGGCTCTGATACTAGCACAGTTATTCTTGGCTTGGTAATAAATGTTACTTATCCATGGCAGATGCTGCTATAGATAAGCATAATTGGATTAACAAAAATCCATCATCAGTATGTAGCTTTTGAGTATATGTATGTATGTGTGTGTGTGTGTATATATATATACACACATACACACATAGATTATAGATTATATCTATCATAGAAATCATTATTAAGTCACTTTGTTTTAGGGTAATACTATGGGATGATATATCAAAATACAATACTACTTTTAAAGAGATTATAAAATTTTATACAAAGTCTGAGATGTCAGGCAAGTCTCCTTGACAGGAGAACTGCCCTATTCAATAAAAACTGAATGATGTTCCTTCTGTAAATATAGATATCACACTTTAGGGAGAAAATATAAATCACACCATCAACTCTAGAACAGCATGACCCTAAAACTGTGAGTCTATCTCATTTGTTATATTACACATGCGAGAATTATGTATTAATCTGACTGCTATTACCAGTGATAACCTCAATGATAGGTGCCTGAAAAGGGGGAATGGCAAGTACTTTGAATGAGCTGCAGAAAGTCTGTTAAGTGGTAAAGTATACCTAAAATACACCAAGGGAAAATATAATCCTCAAAAAAACAGAGGAGTTCCTTATAGGCAGTAAAATAAAATCCTCTGTGGCCACTTTTGCTTTATGTTATAACCTGAATGTTATGAATAAATGTAATGCTGAGTTGAAATAATTTCCCATCTGGTGGCTGACCGTACTGTCTTTTCTTTTTGTTGTAAGCACAGCTTATGACTATGTTTAAACACAAATGAAGAATTTTTCAGACAGGCTGCAAAGGAAAGTCTTACTTACCAAATTTGAAAGAGCTACCCTAAATATACCCCCAATTTAAATTGTTCCCCCCAAATCTCAAAAACCTGAATATAAATGAAAACTAGACATCATTGGAGCTACTAGCTGTATGTGTACATGTTTCCACTCATAATTTGATTTACTAGCTTACATATTCGATTATATTGGGGAAATATTAGTGATCACCCAATAACAGTGACTTAAGGAATCTCCAAATGATTAAAAAAAAAAACCCAAAACCAAAAAGTACTCACAAATTAACTTTCAATGTGAAATATTCCATTGATTGATATCCAAGTGTCATTATGTATATTTATTTAATAATGTAATTTAATATTTATGTAATAAATGCTAGTATTTACACAGGACTGCATAAAAGATGACTTAAAAGCAGTTTGGTTTCTAGCCCAAAAAAGTTTGCATTTTTCATCTGAAGATTAGATAAGTATTGAGTATATTTTTATAAAAGGCAGAGTATATACTATGTTACAATAGATCTTTATACAAAGACCTTAATGATGAGAAGCAGCTAAAGATCACAATTAATTGGGAACATCAGAGAAGGTCTCTTGGAGGAAATACCATTTAACATGAAGATTTAAAAATGGCTAATACTTTGATAAGAAGATGTGAGAAAAAAATAATTATGAGATTTAAGTGATTATATAATCACTACTTAATAAATGTAAATCAAGTCTCAATTCAGGTTTTTGGACAACGTAAGTGGAGAAATGGAGTTAGCAAAGAGAAACCACGTTTGAGAAGCGGTTGGTAGTACAAATAGCTTGGATCACAGCAGCCATGCATGAGAATTCTCAAGTATTAGACTGGAGACAAGAGAGAAGTCAAAGTGGGGAAAGCCTCAGAGATATTGTATTTTTGTTAAATACCCAGGAAGGAGGGGTGCCTGAGTGACTCAATTGGTTAAGCCTCTGCCTTTGGCTCAGGTCATGATCTCAGAATCCTGAGATCGAGCCCCACAACAGGCTCCCTGCTCAGAAGGGAGTCTGCTTCTCCTTCTCCCCCTGCTCATGCTCTCTCTCTCTATCTCTCTCTCTCTCAAATAAATAAATAAAATCTCTTTAAAAATAAATAAATACATACATTAATACACAAGAAGGAAACTTGAAGTTTCCTGGGGAAGAAAAAAAAGCAGTCATCATTATAATTTAAGTAGATAATTTGACCATAGTCTATACAGTTGATTATGGAGGAGAAACCTGGAGTCAGATCAGTTGGGAGGCTTTTGCAATAGTCTTTTGATAGATACGTGGTTCACATGACTCTTCTCTTTCCTTCTAAAGCAGGTAATATTCTACTTACCTATTCAGCTGGAGCTACAGCAGCTATGTGACTTGCTCCAATTTTTCCCCACCCACCAATAAAAAGGCATATGGGTAGAAAAATATTTTTTAATTTTTTTAAATTTTTAAAAAGATTTATTTATTTGTTAGAGACAGCGTGAATGAGAGTGCAAGCAGGAGGAAGGACAGAGGGAGAGGGAGAGCAATCCTCAAGTCGACTCCCTGTGGGGCATGGAGCCAATGTAGGGCTTGTCACGGGCCTTGATCCCAAGACCCTGAGGTCATGACCCAAGCTAAAATTGAGAGTCAGATGCTTAACAGACTGGGCTACCCAGAGCCCTTTGTATGAAAATTGTAGAATTTGTAGAAATTTGTAAAAATTTGTAAAAATTTGTAAAAAAATTTGTAAAATTTTTAAAAAATTGTAGAATCAGGACATGCTTTGCCACTTTGCATTACCTTTGTCATTTCACAGTGACTGCTCCACCAGTATCAATTCTGAAGTGAAGAATGACATTCATGGAAAGTGGAGTCCTCTAGTTGGCAACTGGCATGTAGTATGGATGAGAAATGTCTTTAAAAAATTAAGCCACTGAGATTTGAGGGTTGTTTTTTTTTAATTTCTCCACACCCTGGACTATACTGACTGAAAAAAGATAATTAGAATTTGGACCAGCATTGAGTTAGGCAAAGAGAAAGGTAAAAATGCTACTTTGTGGGCATGACATTGCTTAGGCTGTTTTGAGTCCATCCTCTGGCCTTTTGGTTTTCTCTAATTTTACAAGATCTAGCTCTAAGGCCCTCCCAGGTTTCCATGAGATATACCATATCATTTTATGTAATCTCATATAATCCTTGGAAACTTAAAATCATGTAACATTTAGAAAAGAGATAAGCAAAGGGCACATGAAGGCCATAATAATTAAAGAAAACTTGGAAAAAATTGAAAGCATGATTATTTTTAAAAAAGTTTAATTTCAAAGTACTTAATATACAATACTATATTAGTTTCAGGTGTACAATAAAGTGATTCAACTGTTTTTTTTTTATTGTATATATTGCTCAGTGCTCATCATGATAAGTGTACTCTTAATCCCCTTCACCTATTTCATCCACCCTCCCATCCAGCTCCCTTCTCTTTGTTCTCTATAGTTAAGAGCATGTTATTGGTTTATCTCTTTTTTTTTAGTTTGTTTGTTGCTTGGTTTCTTAAATTCCACAAATGAGTTAAATCATAAGGTATTTGTCTTTCTCTCACTGTCTTGTTTCATTTATCACTTTACCCTCTAGATCCATCCATGTTGCTGCAAATGGCAAAATTTCATTCAAAAAGCATGATTTTTAAGGATTACATTCTTCCTAAAACTTTTCTGACCCTCTATTATTATTAATTTTATATATTTCTTTAAAGATTTTATTTATTTATTTGACAGAGATCACAAATAGGCAGAGAGGCAGGCAGAGAGAGCGAGAAGGAGAAGCAGGCTCCCCGCTAAGGAGAGAGCCCCATGCAGGGCGTGATCTCAGGACCCTGGGATCATGACCTGAGCTGAAGGCAGAGGCTTTAACCCACTGAGCCACCTAGGTACCCCTAACTTTATATTTTTATTTAAATTTTATTCCTTAGAGAAATTGTCTATTGAAATATATTTGACCTATAATATTATGTTAATTTAGATGTACCTGTTGATTTGATACATTTTATTTATTGGGTACAATTGCCATTGTAGCAATAATTAGCACTTCTATCACATCACATAATTATAACTTCTTTTTTGTGTTAAAATAATTAAGATCTAGTCTTTTCACAAGTTTGAATATTATAATTCAATATTGTCATCTACATTCACTATACTTCGCATTAGACCTCTAGTATTTATTTACTGTGAGTTGCAAGTATGTATGCTTATAACAACATCTCTTTTATTTCCTACTCCCCAGTCCTGTGAACCACCATTTTGCCCTCTGTTTCTACAAGTTGGGCTTTTTTTAGAATTCATATGTAAGTGATATCATACAGTATTTGCCTCTTTCTGTTTGACCTATCTCATTTAACATAATGTCCTCAAGTTTCATCTGTGTTGTCACAAATGGCAGGATTTCAGGGTGCCTGGGTGGCTCAGTTGTCAAGCGTCTGCCTTCCTGGGATTGAGGCCCACATTGGGCTCCCTGCTCAGCCGGGGGGCCTGCTTCTCCCTCTCCCACTCCCCCTGCTTGAGTTCCCTCTCTTGCTGTGTCTCTGTCAAATAAATAAAATCTTAAACAAAACAAAACAAAAACAAATGGTAGAATTTTCTTCTTTCTCATGACTGAATAATGTTCCATTGTATACATATGCCACATTTTCTTTATTTATCTGTCAAAAGGCACTTAGGTTGTATCTAGAGCTTGGCCATTTTGAGTAATACTGCAATAAACGTATGAGCCCAGAATTCTCTCAGAGATCCTGTTTTCATTTTGTTATCCAGAAGTGGAATTACTAGATCATATGGTAGTTTTATTTTTGTTTTTGTTTTTGTTTGAGAAATCTCCATACTATTTTCTCTAGTGCTGAACCAATTTACAATCCTACCAGCAGTGTATAGGGTACCCTTTCTCCACATCCTTGCCAGCACTTGTCATCTCTTATCCTCTTGATGACAGTCATAATATGTGTGAGGTGATTTCTCGTAGTTTTGATTTACATTTCCCAGATGATTAACAATGTTGAGCATCCTTTCATACTCCTCTTGGCCATTTGGATATTGTTCTTAAAAAATGTCTACTCAGTCTCTTTGGCCATTTTTTATTATATTGCTTTTTTGTAAGGGGAGTAGGATACCAGTTTCATCAGTATCAGCTAGAGTCTTAATAAAAATGCAAATTCCTGAGCCCCAGTGAAGCTATAAATATGCTCTCTGGTGGTGAAGCCTGGGAATCTAAGCTTTACATGAAAATTTCAGAGAACTGTAATGCCGCACTACCACCAGTAGTATTTTGTTTTGTTTTATTTTATTTTTAAGATTTTATTTATTTGACAGAGAAAAAGGGAGAGCACAGGGAGGCAGAGTGATAGACAGAGGGAGAAGCACACTCTTTGCTGAGCAGGGAGCCTGACACGGGGCTTGATCTCAGGACCCTGGGATCATGACCTGAGCCAAAGGCGGATGCTTAACTGATTGAGCCACACAGGCACCCTCCACCAGTAGTGTGAGTGTGACTTCCCTTCTTTAAACTCTTAAGGCTTTTATTTTTCTTCTTTCTGCAATTGTTACAACCCTTAACATGGTCTACCTAATTGCTAGTGATTTATATTTCTTATGGTTTTAGTTTGTGTATGCTCCCAAGAGCCATGAACTGTCTTTACATCTTGTATCCTCCATAGGGTATAGCAGTTATCTCATAGTAGATATTCAAAGAACAGTACTCAGTATATGGGCTCTTGATCTCAGTCACAAAAAAACAGAGATTTGTTATATGACATTGGATATCTCATGGAAACCTGTGAAGATCTCAGAAGCAGAGAGCTAGTGACACCACCCAGTCACCACCTCACAGTTCCTCTGAGGAAACATTACCATCTTTTCCACTGCTATGACCCCTGACATTTTCTAACAGGGCCTCTGCAACCTTCCCCCCACCCTGAAAAAATGGTGCTTTCAACAACGTATTTGACAGATATCTGCTAAATTCTGGGAAAAATTACTGACATTTTTCTTCTCTCACATCTACACTCAGGTCTTTAATGAATGACTATGGATAGAGGAACCTAAGTCAGATGCTAAATTCCTGGCAAGGGAGACATGTACTTTGGCAATGCAGAACTCATAATGTGGGAAAATTTCAAAATGAAGGTTGTTTGGCGATTTAATCTGATCACAGATATAAGCCTGGAGTGTGAGAGATACTTTTATTTTTAATTTTTTCATTTATTTTTTTAATCTCTCTTTTACTTTTTCTGCTATCTTTTATGTTCAAATTTCTTCCTCCCTGCTTTTCAGTAGTAACCAGAAGCCCTTTGTCTAGGTTATCTATAAATGCGTTATACAGTTGTGATTTGAGACTATAGATAGAGTTCAATAACTTTTTCCTGTTGCTTGTTTGTTGTAGGTTTACTCTTTGACCTTATATAATGTTTCATGTGATGCTAAATTGGCCATTTGGGGAGAGGGTTAGTGACCTCATCGATGATATAAAATGGCCAAAAACGTTCCCTGTAACTTCCGATGAGTAAGATAAAAAGGGAACAAATGTATAAAATGACAGTGTGAGCAACTCTTTTTAAAGGAAAATGGAAAGCCGTGGGCATGAATAAAAGCATTTTCTAGTATTATGGTTTATGTATTTCCTATTTTAATATGTGTTTTTGCTCTAGCATTAGTTGCTAGAATAATTGTGTGCTTTCTAGTCAGTAAAATACAGGGAGGGACAAACCCTTGATGAAATTTTCTGTGATAAGATATATTAAATGGAAATGATTAAATAATTGATAATTCAATATTGGTGGAATGAAATATCAAAGCAGGAGATGACAGTCTCTAATGAAATAATGATACCTAATGAGATATCTAACTACTCATCTTCACTTCCTAGATGAAATACATTTTTTAAACTATTACTGCCATCATTTTCCAGCAGCTGGTTCTTCATTATATCTATGGCCATTTTCTTTCACTTAACCTGAAAAAGTGACTATTACAGTTTAGATCAATTTCAGGTGAACTTTCATCTGACACCTGCATATTTAAGACATTTGCAGCCTCCTCTACATCCCATCATGCACCAACTAATCTTTACCTTCCATGGATCCCTCTTTCATGAACTTATGACCTCTCTTCTATCACAATTTGTTCTTCATCTAACTATACAATATAAAATTGTTTAGGTTTGTTTTATGTCCCCATCTCATCTCTTCCTCAAAATTTAAATTCTTGAACAGAAGTCCCAAGCATATTCTTTATTATTTATCTTTAGCTCTTGTTCCTCACACAAAATATGGTATAAATGTGTGACTCAAAAGGCAGGCATCCAGGATTTCATCCCTCAGCCTTTTACAGATATCAGAAATTTTATTCCTGACAAACTTTTAGTTATATCTTAAACATTAACTTCTCTGGCTGGACCTTTCTCTTTTTTTAAAAGAAAATAGAAAAAAGATTTTATTCACTTAGAGAGAGAGATAGAGAGAGTACACGTGTGAGCAGGAGGAAGAGGAGCAAAGGGAGAAGGACAGATTCCACACTGTGGGTAGAGCCTGATGCAGGGTTTGATCCCACAACCTCAAGATCATGACCTGAGCTGAAATCAAGAGTTGGACTCTTAACCAACAGAGCCACCCAGGTGCCCCTGGCTGGCCCTCTCTTAGAATAGTTTCCTGTACTGGAAGGGGTAATACATTAGTCCAAATGTACCTTAATATAAGTCTAATCAGCAGCTTTATCTCATGTCAAAACCCCAAATCCTGAGATCAGAACACTACAATGTGGACAATTCGCTCTGAATGTGAGAGGTATGAAAGCCCCGACATGGAGACAGAGGGGGCACCTTTCTATATAAGGGGTGTTCATGGACTTGGTTGAAAAGAGACATTAAGAGACTTGTCTTGAAGGTGCATATTTGTTTGGGGAGGATGGTTTGGGTCAAGGTCTGGTAGAGACTTTAAGGAGCTAAAATTCCTTCAAAGCCAACCTTGGTATGACTACTATAAAGGCAAATGCTGAGGAGTTAGGCACCAGTTCTGGTCCCCCCAGATTATTCATTTAGTCAACAAATGTATAATTTGTGTCAAGTATTATTTTAGGTGTTAATGATCTAGTAAAAAATGATACAGTATTGCCAAGCAATCCATGGAACTGAATTTCTGCTCTTGTGACTTGGTTATCATATTTCTTTCAAAGCCATGTGAAATGTTTCTTTCCTTATAACATTTCTGAAAATTAATATGGCTATTCAGTCCCCTTTTCATGAGAGGTGTATTTGATAATAACACAATATTGAAATGATAAATCTGCCCAGTAAAAATCAAGCACAACCGCTACTCCATCACAATGAGCTTCTCTTCTTCTCATCAGAAGTACTGCCTTTGGGAGAAAATAGGAAAGAAGCCCATATTTCCTGGGGTTCTGATGTGTCCTTCTGGGATGGGGTTCACAGGTAAGTGGTGAGGAGTCAATTTAAAGTACAAAAAAGATTAGTAAGAAAATGTCTCAAGCAAAGAGAAATATAAAAAATACAGAGAAGGCTGCTGGCAGGTCACCTTCACATAAAGACGTGTGTCGAAATCCTCTTATCCTGTCGCAGACTCATCTTTACGCCATGGGCACCTCAGGCTTCCCCACCCTAAGATATACAAAGAGCCAACCACTGCTTTGGGTCAGACAGTCACAGTTCAGTTAAATTTTTCCTAAGGAGCATATGAGTTTGTTTTGAACAAAGTGCTGGTTTAAAAGAAGAAGACAATTCATTCTCAAAGCAATTTGTGTCTTTATAAGACCAAATATTTGCCAAGAGGATAATCTCTGCATGACCAGCAAAAAAGTCTCCCTTCAGTAATCCCCTGATTTAACTCTAGATAAGTCTAGTATCTTGTAACTATGCTAGACAAAATAACTTAAATTTCAAATAAAGTATTCATAAAAAAGAAATTTAATGTGTAATATTTTAAAGAACAAATAATCAGAGTGGAAAAATGAAATGATTACCACCAACTCAGGAGCTCAGAATAACACATATTTATTATCTCATTGTTTCCATAGGTCAGTAGTCTGGGCACAATTTATCTGAGTCCTCTGCCTCAGGACATTTGCTGCAGGTCTCACAAGGCTGCACCAAGGTGTCAGCCAAAGTTGCAGTCTCATCTCAAGCTTCTGTTGAGGAAGGATCTGTTTCCAAGCACCTGTGATTGTTGGTAGAATTCCATTCCTTGTGGTTAAAATGACTGAGTTTCTCCCTTTCTTCCTGGCTTTTGGATGGAGGTTTCCTTTATTTCCTTGCCATGTGGGTCTCTCCATTGGATATCTTAGAATGCAGCAGGTTCCTTCATCAAATCCAGAAAGAGAGAAAGAGTCCACTAGCAGAATGGATTATAATCTTATGTACTATAATCACAGAAGTGTTAGCTCATTACTTCTGCAGTACTCTATTGATTAGAAACAATTTATAAGATCTGACTACACTCCAAGAGAGGGAATTACACAAGGCATAATACAAGGAGGTATAACAGGGTTGTCTTAGAGCCTGTCCACCTAGATGATCCCTAATTATTCATGTCCCTCCATCTGAACAGTACATTCACCTTCTCTCAAGGTCTCCAGTGTCTCCGTTCCTCATAGCATCTGGTCAAAGTCTGGATTATCACCATCTGAATCAGAACAAACGTGGAATAGGATTCATGGGTGTGGTTCCTCTTTTTTTTTTTTTTAAGATTTAATTAATTTATTTGAGGGGAGAGAGAGAGAGAAAGAAAGAGCACAAGCAGTGGAGAGGGGCAAAGGGAGAGGGAGAAGCAGCCTCCCCACTGAGCAGGGAGCCTGATGTGGGACTTCATCCCAGGACCCCAGGATAAAGATCTAGGCCAAAGGCAGACAACCGAGCCACCTAGGCACCCGGGTATGGTTCCTCTTGATCTAGAGATGTATAAAACTCAAAAGACACGTTTTCTCCCCTCCACACCCAAAATGCAATGGTGGGACAAACATAGAAAAATGGCCATAGCTGTTCCTATTTAAAAATGGACCAGGAGAGATATAAAGGAGTCATTGGTCTATAGCAATTCTGAAATACAGCTGGGCAAAAGTTGGATATTCATTAATTAGGTATTAAAGGCATGAGAATAATTCTCCATGAGTCTTGGTTCCACCCTCTAAGTCATTCTTACTTATTTATTTACTTATTTATTATGAAGAGTAGCATTCATTTGCAACTGAGTGGTTTCATCAGTCTGCTTCTTGACAATAGAATTTCAGGGTCTAACAGACTCTTTTCATTTTGTATTCTTTCTTTTTCAGTCCAAGTTTTTAGTTTTGTTATTGTTGCTGTTGTTTGGTTTGGTTTGGTTTGGTTTGGTTTGGTTTGGTTTGAGGTTGAAATAACTTTCTTGAAAACTTGGTGGATTTCCTATGGATTTCGCTCTTAAACAAGAGCCACACCCACAGAGAACTCTGAGGCTGGCCCTCTCTACCTTGATCTGCAGCTAAGAGGGCTGAGAAACAATGTGATTATTTTTCCTACAGGCCTTGTTGATGGATTGAGAAGCTCCATTTATCTCCTTTATCTCTTTAATGGGTCCTCTGTGTGGTTGAATACTACGACCTTTTTGATCTTTCTAAGATTTTCACTAAGCATAGAGTCACTTCTTCACTTTTTCTCTCAAGCTTATCTTGTTTCCACTTTCCTTAATAATGCTTTCAAACCATTTCTTGACTTGGGCTTCTTTTGCTATGTGGAGAGGCTGAGAATTTTCAAATAGTCAAGCCATGTTTCATTTATGTTAAGCAACTCTTCCCTCAATTTATGTCTCTCCTCTCCCAGTTTTGCATAAGTGGGAAGAAGCCACTTTGTTTGGAAATTTTAGCTGGATAACCAAGTCCATCACTTACACATCCTGATTTCCACATAGCTGTAGGATAGAGTTTTGGGAAGCTTTCTGAGACTACATAACCAGGATCTCTCCTTTCTCTAGTTTCCAAAAATGGGTTCCTCACTCTCTTTTGAGCCTTCACCAACAATGTCCTTTAAGAGCAGATCTCTGCCAACAATCTGTTGAAGGCCCTTTAGGCTGTCTCTGTCACTGATGCAACTGTAGTTGGAAACAAGGAAGTCAGGGCCACCTGCTAATGCAGCTTACTGGTGCCCTCTGCTCCTACTCATGCTTTCTTCCAGATGTAGCATTTCCATCTTGTAATGGATTCTTTCTGTGCCCATTCTACTTTATGACTTGGTGTGCCCAATAAAACCTGGTCATAATAAGCAGTTTTACACAGATTTTCATTTATACACATGGTGCTTTATGTTTAAGCATTCTGCATCTACAGGGGCCACATAACATACAGTATATGTGTATCAAAACATATATAATTCTTTAATGAGTACACCCAGGGTCTTTGTATGATTCTCTCACTAGGACATGTTTTCATGCTTTGCCTTCCATCATTTTTTATCATGGACACTGTCAATGTCATAGAGCCCTGCAAATTATATGGTACAGGTGGCAGGGACCTGATAGAGAAATGTTTCCTGATTCAGGCCCCATTTAGGTGACCATCTTCCACCAGCTAGCTAGTGTATTGGTCAGATTCAAAGAGATCTAGCTATTGCTGTACTTCCTGTTTTGTGATGGGGATAAAATATGCAGCAGTTTGAGTTTGACTTTGCAAGAAATGTGCTGGCATGCTTTTGACTACTCGGTGTCAAGAATAGACTGAAGTCCTTGGTCCTTGAATTTTCATTTTCACAGGATTTGCCTCTCATCATCTGGAGCACACGTGTCTTCCCAAATCTTCTATCATATCAGCCACTTCTAGTTTGTTCTAATCACCATGATGTCATCAATTAGTATGTAATAGATCAGCATTAGTTGTCAGTGTTATTAGTGCTCAGTAAGATGCCTGGGCCATTAAGATCTTTTCAGACTACATTATGACAGAGGGTGGTACATTTAACATGATCCTGAGACAAAATGAGAGATGAGTGTTTTCTCATCAGAGATGAGTGCAAACTCTTTCAGAATTTCTTATCTAATTAGAATCTAAAAGGAATGCATTTGTGAAATATCTAAATAAGATTTATTAAGTTGCTCTAGCAATGATACAATCTGTCAATCTAGCTGCAACTGAGAGAGCATGGGATAGTCCACAGTCATTCTCCGAGGTCTCTGTATTTTCTGCAGAGACTAAACTGGAGATGTAAATGATAGAGATATGAAAGGACCCACCACCCCCACATACGTTGGGTCTTTAAATGGTGGCACCAACCTGCACCATCCCTTTGGAGATGCAATATTGTTTTTAATTTACCATCTTGGCCAGGAGTTGGGGCAATTTTTAGAGGTTTCTACTTAGCCTTCCCCATTTATGATAGTCATACCCATAGGCCAAGGACACAATATGGAGATACCTCCAACTGCTAAATATATAAAATCAAATTATAATTTGGGACTGAAGACATTACCAAAAGTTGGGTCTATGGACCAAATGAGTCCTCTGTAAGCTAAGTTTTGGTAAGAAGTTCATTGAATACTTTTTCTCCTAAGCCTCAACTTTAATGTGGAGAGGAAGTTGTAAACACACTTTGGATCTGTGGATAGCAATACCAACTCAATCCCTGGAAAATTCTAGGCATTTTCCTTTACCTCCAGTAATATCTACATTTTTTTTTAAAGACTTTATTTATTTATTTGAAAGAAAGGCAGTGAGAGAGAGCATGAGCAAGGAGAAGGTCAGAGGGAGAAGCAGACTCCCCATGGAGCTGGGAGCCCGATGTGGAACTCGATCCCGGGACTCCGGGATCATGACCTGAGCCGAAAGCAGTCGTCCAACCACCCAGGCGTCCCAATATCTACATATTTTTAAGGAAAGAACTGGGAGAATCATTTAAGTATCCACCCACCACAGAACTGCAGGATGTTTCCTCCTACCTGACCACCTTTTCAATCAATGGGATCTGAAGCTTAAATTTGGCTAATATCTATGAATTGAGCAAGAGGTCATAATTTTGGGAATGGGGGTAGCAACTACCCTTAGTATCCTGATTCCTTACTCCTACTTTTGTTTCCCCCCTCTGGTTAGAGATATTCCCCAGCTGTGTTGTAGACTGTACTGTGGTTCCATGAAATTCTAACAGTCCATTCAACTTCTTGCAGGTCAGGGCTCCTTGGTTGTTCATCTACCCTTGCAGATTGTTAAGAATAGTTGTGGTTTTTGACTTCTTGAAGTTATGCATCAAAATCTGGCCTCTATTATTTTGGGGCCACATACTTCAGTTGGTATTAATGTAACCAGGTCTGTGATTACTTCTATTATGATCTCTAACTTGTAGAAGAGAGCCACTACTGAACTTTTTAGTGCCACTGATGTGCCTTTCGCCAATTCACTTCTGATGACCTTGGAGGATGGCATGTCCTCTGGATAAAACCCTTTGGAACACAGTTCTTTAGTAGAACTGCTTATCCTGCATAATATATTCGATATATGCATTCTAGACTTTAGGATCCTGGGTTTTCCTCATCAGAATACTGGTTTTAGAACAATGGATTGCTTGGTTGGAGTCTCTGGAGATCTGTGGCTATAACTCTCAGATTCTGAGTCCACAGCTCAACTGCAACAACTCTTCTACTGCAGGAGACAACTGCCTTTTGTAAGCTGTCTAAAAGGCCCTTTCTTTCTTATACTTCTCTGTCTTTCATATTTGGTTTCATATTACTCCTCTGTGGGTCACCAATGCTACTTACTAAGCTAGAACACTATCATTGTAGGCTTTATTTTTCCCATAGTTTTAGAATGCCTAAATATTGTAAACTGGCACAGATGCTTATCTCCACTGGGATATTTTCAGAGGTCATCATTTCAATGAAATATTTATCATTGGGACCCAACCTTATGCTAGGCACTAGGACAAGAATGGACTTCTTTTTTCCAGGATAGCTGCCAGCTGCAAGGTTTGCTTCCCTCCTAAAAAACTGGCCTTCAAAAATTCCTTTACATTTGATCCAGCTCAGTCATTGAAGATTTCTTTAATGGATGAGTTTTTCTGATCCTCTTGCCTATTTTATATTTGGGAACTAAATCTCATGGGCATTGTTACATTTATGGGAATATGAAGATTTATTTCCCCTTTATTCTTTCTTTATTTTTCTCATCTTGTTGTAACAAAGAATAACAAGTAAGATGCCTTGTTAGGTTAATAATGCATTGATGTTAGGCTATAAAAGAGAGTCTTTATTAGCATGAAACAATTTTTTTGTACTTTTTGAATGCCAGAAGACTTAAGCTTCCTCATTCTTGCCCTTCCAGAATTTGCAGCTCTTAGTGAGGAGGTACATATAATTGATAACCTTCTGACATCTGCAAATATCACAGCAATGTTTCCTTTTTGATAACTTTAAAAAATACAAATAGATGTATTTTTCTAGATAATAGTATTGTAATAATGTATTTTGCAGTTTATGAATACTCATACTCTGAATCGTAAAGGTTTACATAGAATCAAATTAATTTCTTATATTAGTTTTCTGTTGATGGCTAATTTATTATCCCAAAATTTAGTTGTTTAAAACAACAAACATTATTTTACCATCTGCATAGGTCAGGAATGTCAGTATGGCTTAGCAGGATGCCTCTAGCTCAGGGTCTCTGATTAGGTATCAGTCAAACTGTCAGCTGGTCTGCTCTGAAAGCAGACTAGGGGAAGACCTGCTACCAACGTCCTGGGCATGTTGACAGGGTTCAGTGCCTCATGAGCACCAAATCCTGTAGTGAAAGCCTCAGGCTGTGGAACTGCAAACTTCCATTTCTCATTATTGGCCAGACCCTCTCTAAGGAAGTAGCCTCTCATATCAGCCTCCATCCAGAGGAGCTCAGAACAGAGAAGCTGGCTCTTTTAAGAGTAAGTGAGTCTAAGAGGGGGTGAGGATGAGCACCCAAAATGGAAACCATGGTCTTAATGACCTAATCTCAGAGGTGCCATCCCATTACTTCTGTTGTATTCTAGTCATTACGAGAGAGTTAATGCATGTGTCCCACACTCAGAGGAGGGGATAACACAAAGGGATAATATCATGTGGTGGCATTTATTGGGGATCATTTAGAGGCTGCCTACCTCACTTTCCCTCCAATGATTTTGGTACAATTTGGTATAATTTCTCCTGATGGTGATGTATTGTATAATACAAAGCACATTATAATCACTTAAGACATTCTGGGCTTTTCCATTATTTACACTGCTTGTTAATAGTGTGGTTTTGGCAGATTAATCTTGAGGTACCTCAATTCCTTCTGGAAATTGGGGATAATAATACCTTGCCGCTATCATAGGTCATAGTTATAATTTTTTTCTGAGAATGGACCTTAGTGTGGCTTCAATATATATTTGCTAAAATCAAAACAAAAGTAATTATTTTCTTTTCATGAAGTACTTAGTTATTCTCTGCATATATAGCAGTCCTGTAAACTTGCAAATAACAGAGTTGTCTTTTGTGTTTAAACTCCAGTGTCACAAATGTTATTAGTAAATGCAATGGAAGGTTTTTAAAAATTATTATTTGCCATGTCGGTGGGAACTAACATCATACTTAGTTGATGTGAGATATTGGTTCAAGCCAGCTTCTATTCTCTGCTTTACTGAATTATAAAACTACAACTAGAGTGGGTTAGGCAGTCCTAATTGTCATGATGGCTCTCCCACACCTCTCCATGCCCCTTGCAGCATTAAGGGCCACTAGCTGGAGAATACATGACCTCTTAACCTCTCCAGGTCTCCTCTTTTATTTGTAACATGATGGGGATGGACTAGATGGCTGGGGAGATCCCTCTGAGGGCTTGTTGGTTTCCTGGAAAGGTATTATAAGCTGTACCTATTTTCACAGAGAACATTTCCTAGAGCTGATCCCTATAAAAAGAAATTCTTAGCAATTAATCCTTATAATACTGACTGCTCATAAGGGCTTTCCTTAAATCTGTTTCAAGTATTACATTACACTGATATGTTATTAGACATTTCAGCAATGATAAGAAACAAATTTAGTTGAGTACCTTGTGTATAATATTAAATTTACTTTTTTTAGATGTTAAGAATAATAGAAGCCATCTGCATAATTTGAAAGAAAAGTGCCAAGGTTTATGAATATATTTTCATTAGATTTTAATGTATTTGTCTATTGTTTTATGTTTTGTTTTTATATTCTATAATAAGTTTCATTAATGATTACATGGATACAATAAAATATAATATTATACATTGGAAGGTCAAAATACATATTGGTTTTCTCTTTTTTAAATACATTGCTTTATTTTATTTAAATAAAAATATTTTTTCATTTAGGCAAAAATCTGGTTAAAGAGGTCTTTTTGTTTTATAGTAGAAATGCTTGTGTAGTAGAAATAGTAGAAATAAGATTCTTGTAATGTGCTTTCCATTTCGTTTTTTTGTGTGTGTGATTTTGTAAATAATGCTGCCATTCCTTTAGAAATGTGATCCTGAGGTATTTCTGCTAGTGTCCTGTGGGGCAAATATAGAGAATAATATAATCTGACACTTAAATAACCATAAATGACTAAATAAATGTCCAAGTCACTAGGGGAAAGAGAAGGTCATAGAATCTGTATTTCAGATGGCAGAGCAAGAATAAATTTTGCCCTAGAGAATTCAGCAGTGTTCAAGGAGGCAGAGCATTACCTGTGTTAACATATTGACAGAGGACAGAGAAAGGTTTAATTAACTCAATAGTTAACCTTAAAAGTTTAAAAGAATTTACAACTAGAGAAGTAGCATCAAATCCATTATCTCTTGGCAGAAAGTGCTATTCATTTGTGCAACAAATACAGAGTACCAACTATGTGACATGCTTCCATGGGGTTTACAATCTAATTGGAGAATTTGAAATTAAAAAGATTAAGTAAATAACTCTGTAATTACAGACATAGATATATACAGCATTATGTGTCATTAGTGTATTTAAGAGGGGAACTTGAATGAATCTTCAGAGGTCAGGAAAAGGTGACCTAAAGTAGTGACTTTAGTTGAGAGCTGATAACTGAGGTTATTTACTGGCTTAAAAAGGAGAGGAGGAGTATGGCTATTAGCGGCAACAGAAAATGGGTGAAGTTGGACGGGGGAGGATGGAAAATAAAAATGGATATATCAACATAGAGGAAGAACTTTAGAGGGCCTATACTTTGGAGGTATTGTAATATCAGATTTTCTTAAATATTTCACAAAATACAGCAATACATAAATAAGAGTAACAAAAAATTAATTCTAAGAGACTGCATAGATCCATTTTTTGGGGAGGGGGAAATATGAGGATATTAGAAAGTTTATTTCCAGTGACAATACTTTATAGTTTCCTGAGGGCAAGCTACCCATTAGGAATTCCAGCATTGGATGGGGCCCTGATCATGTGAAACGTTGTAGGCCATGCTAAATATTCCAGCCTTTGTTGTAAGAAAAGGTAAGCAACTCTGGATGCAGAGGGACAAGTGATTTGGAGAGAAGACAGGGTGGAGCAAGTTCTGATTGGGAGTCAGGCAGTAAGACATTCCAAAGACGGTATGTGGAAAAGAAGCATGTGTGAGAAAAGAAGACTGACACAACATTAGAGGGCATAATTAAAGTTAGAACATTTCTATCCTCTAATTTTCTTACTTACATGGATTCTATTTATTGAGATGTTGAATATTGGAGAAGAATCAGTGGGTTTCTTTTGCAGGGTGGGTGTTGGTATTATGGGTCTGTATTTCATTTTGAAGCAACCTTGAGAAACCCAAGTTGAAATATTTGATGGATACAGTTGCATACAGAGGTCTAGAATGAGAGGTGGGCCCTGGGCTAGGAATATTGTTTTAAGGGTCATCAAACTGAAGAGAGGACAATGCCTAGAGGAGTTCTTATGTTCACTCTTCAAGTAGCTAAAGGGGAATCTGAAAAGGAAACCAAGAAAAAAAAAATCCTTATAGCTGGTATATTTAAATGAACAGCATGGGTATGGAAATGATTAGCTTAAGTTCTACACACAAATCCTATGAAAAATTAAAAGTAAAATCTGATTTTTTATGCCCCGTTACAATGCATTTCTCATTCACATCCATATCATTTTTTTCTCTTGTTCAGTAATAATAAACTTCCAGAGAAGACATATTTTATTCTATTTCTGACTTTTCCTTGATTAACAGTATCATTTGATACATACATACATATTGTTAAATTATTGCTTGGTAAATGAGGGCTTTACTTTCTTCAGGAAAACAGCTCGTACAGTGATTGTGCAATTTGAAGAAAGTACTGATGTGGGCCCAGAACGCTGTGCATCAGTTGTCACTCTGTGATTGGTCAGATGGTTTAAGATGTTCAGCAGTCAAAAAATAAGGAGAGAGCACCTGTTCTGTAAGTATAGCAATTATGCTATTGGTAGATAGAAATAATGTAATTAGAGAATACTGAAATGCATTTGAATGAACATCAGTGTAAACACGGATAATATGAGTAATAATATGATAAATATATTCACCTATATATAGAATAACATGGCATAGGAGTGTACTGTTCTTGGAATCCAAAAAGGTTAAAAAATTGATTCAGATGAAAATATATGGGTAATGAAAATTAATTCCTACTCTAGATTTCCAATAAAAATTACCTTTTAGGGTTTATAGTATTCATTAATTTCTCTAACTCGGTTATTAAATTTACCATCATTATGATGCCAGTTTGTCTAGGGGACTACAGAAAAAATCCTCCAATCCAAGATTAAAGTAAATTCTACAAATACTGCTCAGCTTCTATCCAGACTTACTCTAACTTCATAGATGGCTGTCCCATAAATATATCTAGAAAAAAAATTTAAAGTGTTGCATGTAAATTTAGACTGTTGTGTTTCAATAAGTTACTTTATATTTTCTTTGATTTTATGGCCTTGGAGTTTTTTGTTTTGTTTTGTTTTGTTTTTGAGAGAGAGAGAGAAAGTGCTAGAATTCTAGCAAGCAGGGGGTGGGGGCAGAGGGAGAGAAAGAATCCCTGGAGCCCAACAGGGGTCTTGATCTCACGACCCTGAAATTATGACCTGAACAAAAATCAAGAGTAGGATGCTTAACTGACTGAGTGACCCAGAGGCCCTGGAGTCATTCTTAATTACTGTCTTCCCTGAACTCACATCTAATGTGACAAGAAATCTTGTTGACTCTACATTCAAAGTATAACTGATCATTTCCCACTAATTTTTCTGATTCCATGCTTGCCTAAACCACCATCATCTCTGACGTGGGCAGTCGGAATTGCCTCTCTAAAAGGTTTGTCTTTCCAATGATCTGTTAAACAGAGCTAACAAAATGATACTGTAAAAACAGAAATTAAATCATGTCATTCTTCTGCTCACAACCCTCAAATGGCTTTCATTCTTACCTGGAAGGTAATCTGAAGTCCTTATAAGGGCTTACACAACCAAACTTACCACTCATTGCATCTCTCACTTTATCACCAGCTCATTTTCTACTTCGTCATTCTCTTCCAGTAATGGCATCTCCTTGTGGTTCTGTGCTTTGTAGGCTGTTTAGCTGCATCTCTTATTAGAGGTCAGCAGCACACCCTGCCCCAGTTAAGAAAATAAAAAACGTCTCCAGACATTGTCAAATGTTCTTTAGTGGGCAAAATGATGACTCCCTAGATTTAGAGGAGCTAGAAACCTAGGATTCATAGCCATCGTGTCCTTGAATTCATTTCTATTTTCAGGTACTTTATATAATTCATAACTGACTGGATTACTTTCCCAACAAATCTTGGATGTTTGGTAAACAATACATTTTCTTTTAGAGGAGAAATCTAAAAGTAAAACTTGGCTACCCTACCCACCATGTAATAGACAAATTGTGTTGTTTTTAAACTACTATGAAATCTAATCCATGTATAATAAAAAATTATACTGAACCTTTTCCATCACAATGGAACTATTTTTTTTTTTTTTTTGAAATTTACAAAATGTGTTTCCAAAGAGAATGCACATTTAAAAAAAAAAAAACTGGTCTCTACTTAACTTTTTTAACATAAACATTTTTATATAAAATACTTATATCAGCCATTGTTGTGTTAAAAAAAAACTCCAATAAAACAATAAACACTTAAATGCACAAAGCAATAAAGTTCTATTTAGTTCACAAGTTTTACAACTCAGCTGGGAAGTTCTGCTGACCAGAGAGAGATGGGTTCAAGTAGTATCAGGGAGCAAGCTTTCGTGCTTAAAGTTAGCTGCAAGTCAGCTAGGCAGGTTTGTTGATCTTGACTAGACAATCACACACATTAAAGCCATGGTTGGGTTAACTGAACCAAGTTGTCCTCACTGTACAACACTGATTTTCTCAAAGGTTGACTTGGGTTTTTTCTCATGGCAGAGGCTGAATTCCAAGAGAATGAAATCCCATGAAGCCTTCTGAAGCTCAGGTTCAGCAATGGCATACAATTGACTCTGCCGTGTTCTGTTGGGCAAGTGAGATCACAAGGGCAACTCAGATTCAGGGCTTAGCAAAGAAGACTCCTTTTAGTGGTGGGAAGAGTCAGTCCCTTTATGAAAAGATACTGGGAAACCACTAATGAAATCATCACCATGCACCACATGAATATTTTTTTAAATATTTAAAAGTTCCCACCTACATTCCCCTTTCTTCTAGTCCTTAGGGTTTCAGTATTTAAAGGCAGTATCAATCCTGTTTTGTTCAAACAGGTAAACACTGGACATCCTATTTAACTTGGCATTTGCTGGCATTCTCAGCATAGCAGAGCCCAATGGCCAAAAGAAATAGAACTTCAGTTTTGCTTGGAAGTCATCAGTGATCTTCTCAGATATTTATACTCCTGTAAAAGGCATATTTTACAAAGTAAATTTGAACATTAATGTCTACTTTGAATAACAAATGTTTATTCAAAAACAATTATCAATGTAACATCAAAGGAGAAAATCTAAAATCACTCCCAAGAAAATAATTTTAATGACTTTTCATAACTTAATGTTTGCTTTTGGGGGGATTATAAGCCTCTTCAAACATCTGGCATTTGTGTTTATGCAGCGAATTCTTATTTGAGTGTTACTTAATTTGAATCAAACAATTCCATTTTTTCATTAGCACTGAAAATAATGCACGGAATTCCATTAGCACGGAAAATAATGATCCATGTCAACTGAGTAGAGTCAAAACACTAAACATTGATTTGTAAATACTTGAAATTCTTTCCTTAAAGATGCAAGGTTTACAAAGGAGTTCTTTATTTTTATGCAAAAAACAATAATTTAATTGTTCTCTATTTAAATTTTATGTAAAATTTGAAAGGTGAATGCCGTGGATTAGAAGGAGAGTTTATGATCTTGTCTTCAATTTATGTATTTCATATGATACATACAGAGTAGTTACTCTCTTTACTAGCAAAATATTCTGAAAATATGATTAACCTTTGATAAAATTGAATTTACTTCATTATAAATGTATCACATATAAGATTTATAAATGTAATAATATTATAAAATTAATAAATATGTCTTAGAAAATATATTGAGGATTTTAACAAATTTGGAAGAAAATGCTACAATGTATTACTAATTTTCTTCTTTATATTTTTCTGTCCATTTTAATTATTTCCACAGTACATTTGCATTTATTTCATAATCAGAAAGAAATTACAAACTGATCATTTAACAACTAAATAAAATCAGAAGATGCTCTTTTCAGTTGACATATGATTGCTCATTTTTGGCACATGAGGTCTGTTTGAAACAGATTTTTAAACACATTAGCAAATGTTTCCTGTTTCTTTCTCATTAACAACAATAATAATTATAAAAATACAAACAACTATAGTAGCTAATGTGTACTGAATGCATTCTATTTATCTAGTACTGTTCTAAACACCTTACATGTATCTGCTCATTTAATTCTCACAACAATAGGTGCCTCGTTAGCGCAGTAGGTAGCGCGTCAGTCTCATAATTCTCACAACAATATAAGGTACAATTATTATTCCCATTTTACAGATGAGAGATAAGAGAAATAATTTAACTTACCCAAGGTCACAACCAGGAGTTGCAAAAAAGGAAAAGTACTTGTGAATTAATCAGTGTATTTTCTAATGTCTTATCAGTTATTATGTGTCTTTTGGAAAATATCTCTAGAAAAGGCACATTACTGCGCAGTATAATATATGATTTTCTTGACTTGTTCATAAAGGTTAACATTAACTAATAGAAATGTGTTTCTTTGAATTTAGAGTACTTGCAATATGAGGGGTCCTGGGTTAAGCCTCTACCTTCGGCTCAGGTCATGATCTCAGGGTCCTGGAATCAAGCCCTGCATCAGGCTCTCTGTTCAGCAGGAAGACTGCTTCCCCCTCTCTCTTTGCCTGCTTTTCTGCCTACATATGATATCTCTCTCTCTCTGTCAAATAAATAAATAAAATCTTTAAAAAAAATAGAGTACTTGCAACATGAATCTCAGAGAAACATTAGAGAGGATTTTAGTGTATATTAAATATTTGTGCTAATTAATACATTATATTTAAGAATAAAATAATTTTAATGTGATTCTATGAATATATTATTACATTATATAATTACATATAGTCTTTTGGAGATAAAAGCCTAGGCAAACAAAGCTATTTTTATGACTAGCTTAATACCTGGAAATTAAGCAAAACTAATACAGTTAAGTAAATTCCATAAAATAAATAAAAACAAAGAAATGTGTATTATGCTATACAATTGACTCATTTAATCATTTCAATAATTTATCTGATAAGTTTTGAATTAGTAGTTATCTACTGATGCTTAATGAAATACCCTAGAGTTTAGCAGCTTGAGACAATGCTTGTTATATCATAGTTTCTATGGATCAGGAATCTGGGCATAGTTCAGGTGTTCCTCGCAATGAAGGTCTCTCACAGAGTTGTAATGCAGTCGTGGACCAGGGCTACAGTCATCTCAAGGCTCAACTAGGGGAGAACTGGCATGATTGCTGGCAGGTCTTGGGTCGTTTTTGGCTTTTGGCCAGGATGTCAGCTCCTTGCCATGCCTCCCCTTCTAAGGCAGTTCACCATGGGGCACCATAAGTTTTCTCAAAGCAAGTGAGGAAGACAAAAGGAGAATAAAAAAAAAAAAAAAAAAAAGCTGGAAGCCACAGCCACTTTAAGACTATTCTCAGAAATGAATTCCTATTGCTTTTGGCATATTCTCTTCCTTTGAAGCAAATCACTAGATCCAACAGAGGGGTTTCCGGGAGAGTGAATGGAAGGAGGCGGGATCATTAGGGATAGTTTCAGTTGTTGCTTATGATAGGACATATTTTTTACAGATGAAGCAAATGATTCCTACTTAAATACCAAGAAAGAGGTAGAGCTGAGATCACACGTCTGACTGCATGACTACAACTACATCATAATTCCCCCAATGATTGATTATATCTAGTGATGGCAAGACAGACACAAAATTCAACATAATAAAAGATCGAGTGAAATCAATACATGAACAGCAGTGTAAATAGAATGTTTTTAGGTTCCTAGGACAACATACAGGATCTGGCATAGTTAGCTGAAAAAGGAGGCAAAGCTTGAGCCTGATTTATGGTCAACTTGGAATGTGGCTTTAAGCCAAAAGTAGAAATTGTCTGCATGAGAGGTACATTCAGTGGAGGCCTCTAAAGACAGTAGAGAAAGAAAATCTCAATGGGTGCAACATTAGGCAGGACATCTGCTTTGTAAAGAAGGAACATTGAACCACCATGAGAATATATACATATTCCTGGTGGCCTTGCTATCTGGTCAGGGGCCTGGGAGTAGAAGGCCCAGAAGACCAGAAACAAGGTGGTCTGCTATGTGTGTTCATGGACACATATACGGGAGTGGGTGCAGAGGTACAAATTTTTCTGCCTAATGTTAGAGCCACCAGAAAGCATCCATGATGGGAAGGACACTGAACAAGGTTACCCCAGAAATGGCTGGGTGGGGTACATGCATGGTTGGAGTGATCACAGTGGCAGAGAAAAAGACCACTTATGGGGCCAACTTCATAGATTTACACTTACGTAGGTTAATGTTTTATCACTGTCACCAAATATACAACCTGACAACCACAGAGACCAATTCTGGGCCCTGATTTGGCTTTATTCCTCCAAGAGTGAAACCTGCTGCTTGATGACAAGAAGACCATAGTGAGTTTCTTTGATCTCAGAGGGCTAGCAGTTTGTTCTTTCCAGGACAGAAATATATTCCAGATATGGAATTTTATTCTTCATCCACAGAGTCTCAGCCAGCTCCACTATCCCACTATCCCAAGGCTTACAAATTGCCTGACACGCAGGTATTGAATCACATACAACCTAGCAGCTAACAAGAAGACCCACTTCACAGTAAAAAAAACAAAAAACAAAAAACAAAAAAAAAAAAACCATGGGGATAGGCTAATTATCATGGCATCTGCTAGTGATGTCACATACTGTGCCAGCCATAAGCAGAAGGCCTAAGATAAAGTTGGCTTGCCTGACCAAAGGCACAGCTGAAGGGCTAGCCCAGGAGCAAAATACTGCACAACTATTTGTGTCATCCTTCAAGACACAGTATACGCACTAAACCAGACACCTCCTTATAGCTCTGTGTCTCCCAAAAGAAGGACACACTGGTTAAGGAATAAGAAGTAGAAGCTGGAGTGGTCTCACTTAACCATTGTCCCTGAAGTTCGGCCGAAGACTTCTGAGCTCTGTTAGGTTAGACGTCATGGTCACCATAGGGGCTCATTCTTGTCCAGGGACTCAGATGGGATACCACTGAAATACGAGCTCAGGGGGCGCCGGTATGTTCTCAGTCAATTGAGTGTCTCACTCTTGGTTTTGGCTCAGGTCATGATCTCGAGATCTTAGGGTGGATCCCTGTGAGGGCTTTGCTCTCAGTTAAGAATGTTCTTATCCCTCTTCTTCCCTCTCTGCTCCTCCCCCGCCTCTCTCAAATACATAAATAAAATCTTACTTAAAAAAAAAAAAAAAAAAAAAAGGAAAAGCAAAGAAAAATACTAAGTTCTGGCAACTGCCAAAGTAGTTTGGATTCCTTGTGTTCTGGGACCAGCAGGAAAGAAGATTCACAGGTCAGCAGAATTAACCATGGTGAAGAGTTGGTAGTAGAAGCCTGCCATTCTTACCCTCACCTGAGACTCCTCTAATGGGTTGTCTTTGCTTGGGGGCTGCCCATCATCTTGGTCAAAACTTTCTCATAGCTACACTGCAGTCTGAATCTCTCTGTCGGTTTTCATCTTCCACTATATTTTTAACCAGACATCAGATCTGAAAAATGGTCTGAGTCTCCCTGCTTACTCCTGCCTCCTTTCCCCTTTATTCTGTAAGGAGTTATCCTGGATAACTATGCAAGTCCAATTCTGTCTTGAAATCTTCTGGAGGGCTTGAATATACAAGGTTAGACAGGTTGAACTAGGATAAAAACCTAGCTTCAGCTTAGTTAAATCCCGCGATTTAAGCATCAAATCATAGTGTTGTTAGCTTACTTTTCCTGAAATAAATAGCTGATTATGTTCATTCATATACCTCCAAATATAACAGGTCATCAAGGTCAGCCAAAATTCTGCAACACACACACACAAGTCTACACACAATTTATAGAACAACTTAAGTATTATAACTGAATTTTTCAAACTATTTGGCCATCTTAAAGATCTTAAATTTTTTTAAAAAATCACTAACAGAAAGAGAATATGGCAATTTATGTGTAGGCAAAGATCCTCTCCAAACTTAATTTGGAAAGAAGTAATTCAAATGGACCTTGTGATAAAAACCAGTTAGTGCAGGGTGCCTGGGTGGCTCAGGTGGCTAAGTGTCTGCCTTTGGCTCAGGTCATGATTCACAGGGTCCTGGGATTGAGCCCCGCATTGGCTTCCTGCTCAGTGGGGAGCAACATGTTTCTCCCTCTCCTCCCTGCTTCTGCTCTCTCTCCCTATCTCTGTCTCTGTCTCTCTCTCAAATAAATATATAAAATCTTAAAAAAAAACTACTTAGTGCAAGTATACTCACTGATTACAAGTATATTTCCAATCCCTTCACACCATTAACAAAAATAAATTACAAGTAGTTTAAACTTTAAAAATGTATAAAAACAAAAGTATAAGGTATTAGGAGGAAATATAATAAAATATTGTGTGTGTTTTAATCTCCCCCTTGCCCCCTAACAGCTCCTAGAAAATGGACAAGCTATTCATCCTTTTGTGTTCCAGTTTCTTCATGTGTAAAATGAGATTACAAATCAATTCTTTACTATATGGTATATCAAGGATTAAGGGAGTTAATGAATATAAAGTTACAGAAGGGTTTCAGGAACATAATAAGCAATGAATAAATTCTAACTCATTATTAGTAAAAAAAAAAAAGAGATAGATAGTGTTTAATTATATTCTATTCAAATGAAAAATTCTGTGTCACAGAATTAATTAATTAAAAGACAAGTAACAAAGTTTCTGAATGCCTGTAACAAGCCTGAAAAAAAATATATACACAATAATAATAGTGGTTATTTCAAGGAGAGTGAGATCGGGTTATTGATTAGTGGACTTTTTTTTTTTTTTTTTTGAGATAACGTCTGTCTTATATCTCATGTGTTTTTCTTTCCCTTAAAATTTTAATTCATTTTGAAAAAGTAATATCTGCACAGGACAATAAATGGAAAATGTATACAATTTTAAAAATTGAGAAAGCACAAGATATATCCAACATATCCAATATTGAACATATCTGAATTATGTGTGTGTGTATATCTTGAAAATCTTTCCTTATCAGAAATATCTTGGTTGAAGGATAGATACATTTTTAGTTTTAAAGGTTATAGCCAAAATAACTCCATGGATGTTTATACTGCAATCAGTCAGTGCTCATTACTTTCCCTTTTTATGAGTAAGGTAGAGCACCTTTTTATATGTTTATGACATAGATTCCTGATTCCTGCCTCTAAATGTTGTACATTCTTTAGGTAAAATACTTTATTCATTAGAAGGGCTATACTAATTAAACACAATAACATCACAGATGTTAGACAAATATATCAGACTCTAATGAATTATTCAGATATTTAAAGAGAATTACAATTTCTATCACGAAAATTTTCTCCATATTTTAATATACAGAGTTCATTTTCATGGTATGTGCTTTTCAGCCTTGAAGTCCAAGAGAATATCCTTAAAGTGTGTGTTCCAGGTCCTAACCTTATTATCTTGTCTCAAGTCCTTAATTCTTCCTCAAAGTGCCCACTTCTTTTATTTTTGCTATCCTACACACTTTTGGAAAGACTCATTCAATATCCACAAATTTATTTGAGTCACAATCTCAATTTTTTTCCAGTAATAAGAATGTTTTCCCAACGAGGTGTTCACACACTGGTCCCCATGCAGGGAGGCCAAAGAGAGACCACAGAAAGAGGCAGACACTCCAGATGGGTAGGTGGCAGGTTTAACGAGCAAGGGAACATATAAGGCTTGCCTTGGGCCACCACAAGATGCATCAATCTCCCCACCGGCGCTCCAAATTTTACAAGTTTATCCTTACCTGAAGTTTCATTTCCCCAACTTTCAGTTTCCCACAGTCAACCAAGGTCTAGAAGATGATCCTTCTGGCAAATCACCAGATGGTCAGTAACTCTGCATCACAGTGCCTCTTTTATTCACCTCACTCCATCTCAGCACATAGGCATTTCATCCTCTCACTTCATCACAGGAAGGGTGAGTATAATACAGTAAGATAGTTTGAGAGAAAGACTACATTCACATAACTTTTATTACAGTCATTTGTAATGGTTCCATTTTATTATTATTGTTAATCTCTTGCCATTCATAGTTTATAAATTAAACTTTATCATACATGTATGTATATAAGAGACAAAACATGGTGTATATTAGGGTCTGGCACTATTCAAGTTTCAAGCATCCACCAGGGGTTTTAGAATGTATTCCCTGAGAGTAAGGGGGGTATCAAGGCCTTAAAGGCATCAGTCACATACATATTCCATATGGACTCTACAACAACTTACTCTCTCATGGCTATGTTCTTGAAATGGCTTCGGCTATGGGAATGGTGGGTGGAATGTATATTCTAAGGATAGGAAAAGGGTGAGGAATCTGTGGTTGTCCGGGTCCAGTTCGGGTGTCCGTTGGCATTCACAGCCTCTCAATGACTTCCTTCAGCACCCCGTCCTTTGTGATGGGCTCTTGCAATCTTATTCATCTCCCTCTCCCACAGTGTGTCCTGACTTGTCAGCTCTTGGTCTCATTAACATGAAGATGGCTCATTTGGCGGCTCTCTGGCTGTACTGGAGGCAGATACCACAGCAACAGTATAGGCACATGCAAGAGAAAACACATATTAAAATAATGATTCTAAAATGAAGTGAGAGGTTTTCCCACCAAGAGCCCCATGACCAGAACCATTGATTTATTAAGTTACCTGGACTGGGCATCCCATTACTCAGAGTCTTTACTTGTGTCCTCATGTGATTTAATAATGATACGTTAGCAGATTTATCAGGTATGAACACGATTTTTTCTTTGAATATGCACAGGTGCCTCTTTGTGAGGCAGTAATAATATCCAAAGCTATCTTATTGTGGAGGACAGCTTTTCTCATGAAAGATATTTCAATGTTCCATAAAAATAGGCTTTGCCAGCTACCATTTAAGGTTCGTTGGGTGAATTTAGTAAGGGTTTCTATGTGTGCTATAATGTCTGTTGAGCCAGTGGAGGGGACAAAGACAGCCACCAAGTGATTGTACCAATGGAAAATGGAATGCGTCCATTTGGTCTTGAGAAGGAGTTTGGAAGCTTCAGACACTCAATCTGGTTGTACCTAACATAGCTGCTGGCCAGGGAAGGCAACACTGTCAGGAATGAGAAGATGGACTGGGGGTTATGTCAGACCAGGATCCCCACCTCCCTTCTTTCAGTGGTGCATATTCTACTCCAGGTATAGTGTGTTTCTACAGGTCTAGCTTGCATCAGAGTAACAGTGTCTCGGGGAGATTGAGTAAGTCCCTTTCATCTAGAGGTGCAAAGTAACTCACCCATCCTAGTGGGATGTTCCATTTCAAATTCTAGTAGATATCTCCTTTGCAGGCACGATGGAGCTTAGTGTTCTCAGCGGCATAGCACTTTGGTCCATAATAAGAGTCGGGACAATGGCTAATTCCTGAGGCTTGTGTACGTTTATAGTATTGGGTGCCTCAGCAGGGGTTCCCAATCTGGCATATAGGACAATAGGCTCTACTGGTTGATCTTTCAAATGTATTAAATCTTGGAATAGTTCTTTAGTCCACACGGCCAAGGTGGTTTTACCAGTTATTAATAATTTAACCTGCACTTTAACATTCTATTTTCCCTATCAACCCTGCTTCATGCAGATGGTAGGGGAAATGGAACCTCCATGCAGTATCATGTTCTTTTACCTACTTTTACATGTATGATCTTTGAAATGTGACCACTGATCACTCTCTATTCCACAAGGATATTCATACATGGTACTCAGCTTCTCTAATGGTAGCAGCCTGATCTGCACAGCCACAGAAGAAGGCTTGAGTAAGGCCAGACACAGTCCATACAAACCAAGGCAGATTTAGAACCTTTGTTCATGGGGAGGAGACCAATGTGATCAATTTGCCAATCCCTCCATCTGGAAACTGTAATGAATTGCCCCGGACTCCTTTGGCAGTTGCTTTAAGTGTTATTTAGAACACACAGGACAGGCTGTTACTGCATTAACCAAGTCACTACATGTCAGGGGCAGTCCAGCATCTTCGGCAATACGCCATCCCACCTAGGTGTTATCATGGCTACTTTCTATGCATCCAATCTTCTGTATCTATTGCAGGATCAGTTGCTAGTGGCTGTACCCAAGCTAAGGTATCAGCTCCCTGATCTCTGAGGGGTGTCAGCACCTTATGAGTCAGGATGTGGAAGAGAGTAAGGACTGCCTGAGGCTCTTGCAGGCAGACACAAATGTGTTTCCCATACCCTGACCCACAGGACTTACTCATGGTCATCCGTGTGTTTTTCTCCATTATCATTTAGATAATGTCAGTGTTTGGCTAAATAGTGACTTCAGTACATGTGGGCAGTTTGTCCTAGTTAGACCCATCTATATGAGACTTCAATTGCAGAGGCAGCCGCAGGAATAGGGGTGGGGGCATTTTCAGGATCTGCATACTTGACAGGACCTAGGAACACCCACGTTTCTAGACACAGTGGGCTGGCACACCAGGTGCTCCTCTGCTGCTGATAAGCATGCCACTTGATGTGGGAGTTTGAGCTATGGCAAAGATGGGTCAATGGAACCTATTCTCAGCCCTCTCCTTGAAAGGATTGGAAGTTCTTACCATAATATGCTGCTTCTCTTTGAGGAGTGCTGTGTACACCGCTAGGAGCTATTGCTCTAGGGGGTATGTCAGGCTTCTGTCCCCTTTTAGAACTAGGACCAAAACCCTAATGTACTCCCTCTTGTTGTCTCTGCCACAGTGCCCAATTCATGCCTTCCAGAGTCATAAACACTTCTAACTCAAATGGTAGCCCTGCTTGGGAGATGCCCAGAGCTTTGTTCTGTTTCAGTAGTAGTTTTGTCTTCTCAAAGGTTGCTTGCTGCTCTGATACCAGTCCCACAAATGCCCTTTTTTAACCAAATGATTAAAGGGACAAAAACACTGTGCCAAATGGGGGATTAATTGTCCTTCAAAATCCCAAAATCCCAAAATCTTTACAAAGGTTTGAACCTTTTTCATGTTTTTAGAGGCCCGATAGGCTTACTTCTTTTTAATTGTAGCTTCTGGTACAATGTACATCTTACCCAACTAAATGACTCTCAAGGACTTTATGGTGTGTCTGGGCCTTCAATTTTCTGTGGATTTGCTATCTATCTTTTACCTCACAGATGTTCCAGGAAAATCTGCAGAGTATCCTGTGGCAGAGGTAAGTCTTCACATGTTAACATTATATTATCAAAATAATGAGCCCATTTTCTGATGTGGAGAAGGAGAACAGGGATGGAACTCAGGCTATCATCTCATGACATACTGTGGAGCTGTGCAGGTAGCCTTAGGGAAACACTTGAAAGATCCATTCTTTCCCCTCCCATATGAAGGCAAAATGACCTTGTAACTTAGAGGCCAGGGTGTACTGAATAAAGCATTGATTAAGTCCATTGGAACATGGTACACTCCTGTGAGCATGGCCAAAGTGTCTAAGATGATGGCAATGCTGGCCATAACACATGGATGCATGTATTACCTGTTCAATTCTCAGCAGTCCCTGGTCACCTGCCGTGAGCCATTTGGCTTTTTCTTCAGCTATAGCTGACTTTGAAAGCACTATGGGCAGGGCATACAGTACCTATTAAATGCAGTTCTTGGATAGTTTCTCTTATTTCCTTATGTCTTCCAAGCAGTTTTAACTATTTTTTTAAAAAAAGATTTTATTTATTTATTTAAGAGCAAGAGAGAGAGAGAGAGAGAGAGAGCTTGAGAACATGAGAGGGGGGAGGTCAGAGGGAGAAGCAGACCCCTTGCTGAGCAGGAAGCCCCACATGGGACTTGATCCTGCAACTCCAGGATCATGACCTGAGCTGAAGGTAGCACTCAACCAACTGAGCCACCAGGCACCCTCCCAAGCAGTTTATATGTTTGACAGTCACCACTCTTCATGTGGACTTACTGGTTCCCAGTTGGTGTTTCCCTTCAGCACTGGTTTGATTACTCTAACCAAGAGGTGGACATTGCTGATAAATGTTTGCATAGTTCGTTTGTTCTTGGAGAGAAAAAAAAAATCATATTCTCATAGGGGAGGGTTACCATGTATTAGAGTTCATTTGGTCCTAGTGTAAACCAGAGCCATGACTTTATTTGTGGGGATCAGTGAATACCTCACCCAACCTGAGATCTCTGATTGCCCCCAATGGCCCTCACTTGGAGGCAGTCCTGACCTGCATCCATTGATGGGAGCCACCAATACCAAATAGGATTGTACCTTGAGGCCTCTGCTGGAGCAGACAGGGGCATCTTGGACAGTAAGGGAAGGCAGGGCAGCTCTGAACTGTTGTTCAAGTTTTAAGGCTTTCCAAAGGTTGACCAACACAGCATTGTGTTGCCAGTCTACCTTTCCAGGTGGAGTCCCAACAGACAGGAGGTCAAACCACATTGGCTTCCAGGTTATTTTTATGGACTCTTTAGCTGATTGGGATAACATTTTGGCTTCTTGAGTTCTTTCTCTGTCTTGGAACTTTTTCACAGCCTGTCCTAAGATTTGTCAGTATTTCTCAAATCAGCAATGAATTACCCAACATCATAGATGTCCTGTCCCATGAAAGAGCCCAGCATGGATATCAGCATCCCATATCAGGTCCTAGGTGCAGACTAGAGTATACTGGCTTTCATTCAATGTGGCCCAATCAGGGACTTCAAAGACAGAGGTGCTAATCACCTGTCTCATTCCCAACTCTCTAAGAATTTGTTGCACCTCCCCTATAGATTTCCAGCATTTCATGTGCCCAGGGAGATCCCCTTCATTCGCCCAGGCCTCCTGTAAGCTAGAACAATCCAATCTATAACAGACTAAGTGCTTTGAACCCTCTGATTGCCATGCAGATGCTTTTGGAAGGCAGGTGTGTGGTGATGTTGTTCATTTTTTTGTGCTTCTTACCTGGTCAGAGAAATGTCATTACCTTATGTATCCTGTAGCTGCTCTAACCACATAGGGATAATTTCCTTGGCCTTTTGCTGGAAATTGGCAGATAAATCAATAAGCTCAGTGGGCATGTATTCTCTCATCATGAATGTTTCCTGACATGGGGGCTGCCCCCCGGGCTGGGATTATTTTGGCTGTGCTGTCGTTCTTCTTTGTGTTAGGAGTCAGATAGCATGGAATGTTTCATCTGTTTCACTACTAATCGCAATGTCATCCTCCTTAATTTCTTCACTTTCTCAGGTATTCCACTCTTATGTCCCAATAGGCTTTGTTACAAGAACTTGGACCTTAACCCACAGCAGTGTTCATCCTCCTACTCAGCCTTCAGTCTCTAGCTGGGTGTTGGTGGCCAGCTGAAATGCCCAAAGTAGAGGCCAGTCCCCTGTGGCAGCTGTTCACTGCCCTTCTTTGCTGCAGTGCACCACGCACAGTTCCTCCAGGAGACACATCAAATCAGCCAGTGTTTCTGGGAGTCCCCATACTCATACAATGGTCAACAAACATCTACCATAGGGACCATCGCTCCCCACATAGTGTTCAGTGACTACACTGGCACATCTCCCATGGATGCCTCTTTCCCAGGACCCGTATCTTCAGTCCTGTGGCTGGCTCACAAATCACTGGTTTGCAAACTAGACTCAATAAACAAAGGACAAGAAGAGATGTACATGAAGAGCAAGAAAGAGGCAGAACAATTCAGATTAATAGGTGACATGTTTAATAAGCAAAGGAACTTATATGTGAGGCTTATCCTGGGCAGCTGCAAGATGAGTAGATCTTTGCACCTGCCCACCAGAATCTTAAGTGTGTATGTAGAGGCCATAAATGGGTTCAGTCACATATTCAGTCCAGGTGGTCTCAACAACACCTTACTCTCTCAAGACTATGTCCTTGGAAACAGTTCCCACTGTAGGAACAATGGGCAGAGTGTACATTGCAAGAACAGGCGAAAAGGTGAGGGGCCTCTGATTGCCTGGATCTTGCTTAAGACTCAACCTGTGGTCATATCCTTTTGGTGACTCCTCCAACAGTAAAAGATAATCAGGGTAGAATAATGCTCTTAAGTAGAATAGTCTGTGGCTATTTATCCATTTCCAGTTCTATAGAGCAGTCTGGGGCTCCCAGTTAAACAATACATATAAAGACAGCTATAGGCATCCTGAGCCCATTGCCCTTCTAGATCTCCCTATGTCAGTTGCAGAAATGCTTTGTTTTCCCCCTAGTCTTCTGCTATGTAAAAAAATAAATTCACTAATTAATTAAGGATATGTTCATATCAATATTTACCAAAGACAAATGTTAACTCAGAGACAGTATAATCTAAACTCCTAAATAAGAATAGAAAATATCTCTTCAATATTTGTAAACTCATTTTTTTACAGTAAGAGGACTGAATATTTATGTAGCTCAATTATGATTTTTATTTACCATTAATTAGAACTTTATAAATGATAGATACCTAAAGGAAACAGGCAGGCTCCTTCTATTTATCATGATTCTATCATCTATTTCTATGATTTCATATGTGCTTATAAAATTGGCAAATTCAAAATGATTGGATATGACTCTTTAGTCATGGCAAGATGACAATTTTTGATAAATGTCACTGTTTATCTCTCAATTTTTGTTGTTGTTATTCCTGTTCACCTGAATTCTTAGGCTCCTTTCTTTATCATGGTTATAAAAGCATGGAAACCCCAAACCCATATCATCTTTACAGAATTTTAAATGAAAAATAACAAAACAAAACAATAAACTTCAGGAATAATAAGGGGAGAGAGGTCAGTATTTTTTATTTTTTTACAGCTCCAGAAAAGTTCTTAAGAATATCCCTTATTATTTCTACTTGGATTGCATGGATTTCTGAACAAGTTGCTGTGTCTGAGGTCTTGACTTCTTAGATTAGGCAATTCTATTTTTTTATGGCCAGTCTTGAGGCAGGGCTCAGACTCCTTGGGCAGCCCCACTAAATGGTAGGAATGGAATAGCTTTGAGATGAGGTAGATTTCAAAAGGAAGTGTAGCTGGCAGACAAAATATCCTCAACTTTATTAGCTTTTTTGAACCTTCACTTTTACTTTCAACTTTTGTCCTTAAATATGTGCCAGAAAGAAGAAAATACAGATCCCTTATTGAGTAAAATTAATTTCTAATAACTGCTTTCTTAGTTACAAAACCCTGGGCTCTCTAAATTATTGCTCATAAAAATTTAGGCTTTAGTCAAAGATCATCCTTGTCTGCAGTTTCTGAGGAAGGGAAGGGAATGTGGTCATTTTTCTACCTGTAGTTTTATATGTTTTTCTTCTTCTTGTGATGTGTACACAAACACGTACAAATGTGCCTATAGAAACAAATATACACATACATATATACATATCATACATAAATAAATTTGGGATATTTTACCAATTGTATTTATGTACATTTATATCATAGAATACACATGTGAAATAATTCAGAAAAAATGTACAGATTAATCAGATCTGGATTCGATTTAGGGATTATTTTGAGTATTACTCATATTTATTTTTTAAAACAAAATATAGACTTACCAAATTATGCTATATTTATATATCATGTTGAACTTATTTAAATTATACTGTTAATCTTAGAAAAAATTACAATTATTCCTGTCTAATATATGTTTTATAGAGCATTCTGGAAAATAGATGCAGGTTATACTCTTTTTATAAATTTTCTCTGTTACTTTATAACAAAGCTTTTGATTAGTTTAAAAAAATGCAGATATATTTGCAAAAGTGTCTGAATTCTCCAGGTTTATTTTTTTTTACTCCCAAAAGGAAGCATGTTTTTAAATGTTTAATAAAGCTTTTTAAATGTGTAGTCACAAATGTTATTTCTAAAGTCTGAATTTAATTTCTGCCTGATTTGAAAAATTGTATTTTTTATGCAAAGGTACATCAAGAGAACAAACTATGCAAATATAAGACAGAGATTACTGTAGATGCAAACAATATAGCAGAAAATGTGGTTTTCAGTAATTGAAAAGGCAAAATGGCACATGCTAAAAAGAGAAAGCATCACATAACAATTCATAACAGGTGCAAATACAGTGACCTTGAAATAATCCCCATCTTGTAATCAGTTTTGACTTCTGGTTTCCTTGCATTGAAGGACATGCATAATTTGAATTATAATATGGATGTACATAAGTACATTTGGTGACAAAACTTAGTGTAATTATAAAAATACATTTAAATCATGTTGGTTGATGTTCCAAATATAGCTAAAACTGAAAAAGTTAAAACATATCTATGAAGAATTATAGAGAATGTTGCAACTGCTTACGTATAAGAAAATACAGATTTGTACTTTGGAGTACAAAGTGATTTTAAACTCTTATATGTAAATAAATTTCCCCTTTGTAAGACATAGCAAAAGACCTGTTGGTTAACACAAATTAAAATAAAAAACATCCTTACTGTGAGTAAAACCTAACATTATTATTTTTCGATTTATGAATTTAACAGGATAGTGCACTTAAAGCATCAATGTGAACACACATATTAGGTGCCAAGTAAATATTAGCTTCTTTTTCTTATGGAAAAAAAAAAAAAAACCTTGGAAATTTATAGTGGTTTTTTTTTTGTTTGGTTGGTTTTGTTTTTTTGCTTTTTTTTTTTTTTTTGAGAGGGAAGCAGGGGAGAAAGAGGGGGAGGGGCAGAGGGAGAAAGAGAGAGAGAATCTCCAGCAGACTCCATACCCAGCATAGAGCCTGACACACCCTTGATCTCACAGCCCTGAGATCATGACCCGAGCTGAAATTGAGTCTGACACTTAACCAACTGAGCCACTCAGGCAGCCTAGAAATTTACAGTGTTCTAATGTATGCTAATTATCTAGAAAACTGGAATTATTATTGTTGGCTACATGAAGGCAAAGAATTAGAATAATCCAATTGTGAAGGAGGTCCAGGTTTGGTTGACTTTCTTACAACAAAATATTTTTATTTTTCTGAAAAAAAAATTTTATTTTTCTGATCACTATGATCCTAAAACTTAATGACTCTTTGAAGACTTAAAATATAGGAAGGGAACTGATGTATCTGTTAATTTCATGAATTTTGTTTTTGACTATATTTCAGTGGGTACATTTAGCCTTTGGTATTTTTGAAAAATATATCAATTCTTCATATAAATGTTTGATCTCATAAATATTCCTGGAACTCTCTATTGCTGGCTGTTTATTGAACTCTCTGTTGATCATGGTGAAGCAGCAAAGGAGAGTGACTAATAGCATGAAATTTGAAGTCAGGAAAGCAAAGTTAAAGTACATACATAAAATGAGAATCTCAAGCAGGCACCACACGCAGCTGATCAGTGCATTGCAAGACATTAAAGCGCCACTTGAAAGTAATTTCTTAAGATGAATATAAAGAAGTACTTGAATGAATTACATAATTTCTGATGAGGGCAAACTTGAATGATTTACATAATCTCACATCAGGGTATATTTGAACAAATTCCTTTTTTTAAAATTTACAGTTTTGTTTTGTTTTTTTATTTGAGAGAGAGCGAGTGAGTGCATAGCTTGCACACAGGAGAAGGTGGGAGAGGCAGAAGGATAGGTAGAGAGTCAGAGAAGCAGACTCCCAGCTGAGCATAGAGCCCAAGGCCGGGCTCAATCCCAGGATCCAGAGATCATGACCTGAGCTGAAACCAAGAGTCTAAGGCTTAATGGACTGAGCTATCCAGGTGCCCCTGGACAAATTCTTAATTTGCTTATGGTTCAGTTTCTCATTAGGAAATGAAAATAGTGAATAACACTATCACACAGAAATTGTTATTGCAGGACTAAATGAGATAATAGGTACACGGTTCTTAGTACCACGTTTGTCATAGTAAGTGCTCCAACGTGGTTAGATGTTATCAGACTGCAAAAATAAATAGCAAGTAATATATCAGTTATTAAGGATTCAGAGTAGATAAGATTCATAAATTTCTAAATTTCAAATCCCTCATTAGAGTGTTCTCATTTTGATTTATTAGAAAATGTGAGGGCACCTGGGTGGCTCAGTCGGGTAAGTGTCTGTCTTTGGTTCAGGTCATGACCTCAAGGTCTGGGATAGATCCCCACATCGGGCTCCCAGCTCAGCGGGGAGTCTGCTTCTCCCTCTCATGCTCCCCCTGCTTGTGCTCTCTCTCTCTCTCTGTCTGTCAAATAAATAAATGAAATCTTAAAAAAGAAAGAAAAAGAAAATGTGAACACAATGCTTCATTTTTAGCATATTTGCCATCAATTTTGTCAAGAAAAATATTACTTTACTTGGGGCAGCGTGTCATGGGCACGTACAGAGGCAGAGGGACCCCTACCTGAGGTTTGGTTTGGATGTTGAGACTGATAAAGCAACACATACCAAAAAAAGTAAAAAAGTTTTATTATTTACATAATTGAGGTCTCTGGGGAAAGCAGGGCAGGCCTCTCAGGCTAGCCCTAAATGTTTTGAGCCAGCAAAGAAAGGGAATTTGTCTGGGTTTTTATTGTAGTTAGAAGGTGGGTCAGGTGAGAGTTTAAGCACAGGTGGGGTTTGCATTATTTAAAATATGGATTCCCCTCCATGCTGAAAGAGGGAGCACATAGACTGTCCTATCAGTGTGTCCAGATATGGGACACAAGGGGAACAGAAAGAGGCTAGAATTAACTGTCAGCAGTCATGTATCAGAAAAGAAAATTTAGTAAGACTTCTCATTATACAGCAAAAAAAGGTATGTGAATTCCTTTGGTACTTCTTTATAGTCATCTTAAGAAATTACTTTCAAGTGGATCACTAATGTCATAGAATGCACTGATCAACTTAAGTAATATTCCTGGCAGTCTCAGGGAAATTTTAATGCTGGTCAATGCTCTGAGATTGTCTTCCTTCTCTCCTTTCTTATTATTCCTTCTTTCCTCTCTCTCTTCCCCCCACCTTCCTTCCTTCCTTTGGTCATTCTTCTTTTCTATTTTTTTTTTCTGTTTATAAATTTACTTTTTTATACATTTTTTATACATTTACTTTTTTCATAGTGATGCAGTAGAATGGTAATAAAATAATGTTTGTTTCATAATTTAGGGATTTCATATTAAATGTGCATGATGAGTTATAAAGTAAGCACTAAGGATTTTTTTTTTTTTTTGCTATATTGTTATGTCATCTCATTTTATTTACCCTAATCTACCCTAGTCTCTGATGGGTTGAAAAAATAGAGTTTATTGATGACACTCAGTTCTTGAACTTGGTTTTTTTTTATTGAAGATGAAACTTGAAATGGCAACTAGCACTCTAAAAATATCTAGAATATGAAAAGGTGGTTATCTCTGGTGACAGCCAAGTTGTTCTACAGCTTCCAAATTTTATGAAAATAAGTTTTGACTATTGTTATATCGGTCTGATTCTCATTTTTATTCTACAACATAAGGAGCCTTTAGGCATATTCTTCACAGATTATTTTAAATTTTAATTTTTTAATACATGAAAAGTTCTTGGTGACCATTTCTTAGGATTATTTCCCTCTTTCCTAATAAAATATAAATATATTATCCAAACTAATTTATATTCTGTCAGTTCAATTTAACAAGCAATTTTCAAATGCATATTTTGGAGTCACTGTAATTTCATAAAAGTAAAGAGAGTAAGGCAGAGAGAGAGAGATATCATATTTTTTACTGCACCTAAGGTAATTATTAATACATTAGGAAATCTAAGATTTATGCAGATTAAAAAATTAGAAAAGAAAATAACAGTACAGATCATAAGCTAACTAAAAATGTTAATGCAAAATTATGTTATTTTTAAGTGTTTCTATATTTCTTGGCTAAGCTATATTTATGTTTTTCACTCCATCTAATAAAGCAATTGCTATATAGATGTTCAGTTCTTGTTTCTCATTGCAAATTAATGAATAATAAAGATGATAATCATGAACAGTGAGTAAAATGAAGGATGGCTATCACCTAATTGTAATCGAAGAGGGTTAATGAAAGATAGACAGGGTCAAGAAAGGTATAGGTTTGAGTGTTTATCCAGAGTAATCATCATAAACAAACTTGTAAGTGCATAGGAGGGATGACCTTGATATATAAGAATAGATAGTAAAATTAAAGTAAAAGTAAAAGACATTGTTATAAAATAGCAGAGTTTAAAGTTGGCTTCCAAAACTGGCACCAAACTATGAGAACCTGTTTCAGTGAAAGAATTTGAATACACTCTTATAAACAATAAAGAACTGGTATAAATAATTAAGCAGAGGAAAGCCAGAATCAAAACAGTATTCTGTTGAATGTTCTTATTACATGGAGAATATAGGAAGTGTTGGAACTGTGAAAAAAAAAAAAAAACAGTGAAAACCTAGCAATGTTGCAAGTGGAGAAGTCTAGACTATAGACTCTTGAGATCTTATAACAGAAAGGACCCTATAACTACAGGTCCTGTTCTGTTGCTTTTCTCAAAGCTGCAACAGATCTTAATTATTAAACTCTTTTTTATCCATTCTAAATTGGTCTGTAGCTGGCACCTCTGCTGTTCAAGGTAGTTTATCTGGTGTCATAACTCTGACCTGAATGCCTGAGGAGTCTGTGATCCTTCAACTGTCTTTACTATCAAAATTGGGCTAGGGAGTATCAAAATATGCTCTATAGATCACCATGGTACACAAAAAAATTCATCACTGTTCCCATTATATAATAGAACCTGACCATGACGGCCTTAACATTTCCCTCACCGTGATTCAGCTTAAGACAGGTTTTTTTCCTGGGTGTAGTCATTAATCTCCCTTTTCTTAGAACATTTAATTTAGAAAACATGCAATTATATTTTTTTTCTTTGCCACTTTGAAATATACGTAACTATTCTCCCAACTTCTTGCCAATATTACAAACTAAGGAATTTCTTCTTAAAGAACCTGAGAACCATCTCTTTGAATGTAAACATCAAAGGATATAGCATCTTTATCTCCCAACGTCCGTGGGAGGGCAGGAACCTGACCTCAGTGGGTGCCAGTCAGTAAATACAGATGTCTAATCACAGAGAAAAATATTTGTAACCTCTCGGGAATAACTCAGTGTACTAGGCACATCCCATTAATTCATCTCTTCCTTGCACAGTCCCCCAGTACATTTCCCCTAGCTCATTCCAGTGCTTAAAATTTCTCCTGCCTTTCGTTTTAGTGGAGTAGAGTTCAGTCTCTCTCTGCCATTGTAATATCGAATAAAGTTGTCCTTGCCTCTGTAATATGAGCCCTGAATACTAACTACTCAGTTTGGCAGTGGACACCACAGTCACATTTACAAACGCAATGTCACTGAAGTGGAAGGTGAAAACCTGACTAGTGTGGTTCAAGAGAGAAGAGGGTGAAATAAATGGAGATAGAGACAAGATAAATTCTTTGTAGATTTTGTGTGTATGTATATGTGAAAAGACAAAGTGATGGGCCAATAACTGGAGGAGGAAGTGAGGTTGAGACAGAATTTTTGACAGGTAAGGAAATAACTGCATGCTTGCATGCTAATGATAATAATCAGAGGAAAAGGATCAATGTAGATGATTCAGGATAATGTGGGGACCATTTCAGGAACAAAGCCCTTGTGAACATGATATAGAGTGGATGCAGAGCAAAGTAAGTACATTGTCTTAGGTAAAACGAAAGACAGTTAATTCATGGTAACAGAATGGAAGTAGTATGCATGTACAGATAGGCAGACATGTCAAAATTAAATTACCTGTGTTCTCTTCTAAATATTTCTGGTTTTCTAGTGAACTAGCAGCTAAAAATGAGAATGGTGGGAGGTATAGGACATTTGAAGAGAGATAAGACATTGTCCTGAGGAACAATCTGGAATTAGACCACCATGTATTTAAAGTCAGATCAGGGGTCCCTGGGTGGCTCAGTCATTAAGCATCTGCCTTCTGCTCAGGTCATGATCCCACGGTACTGGGTCCAAGCCCCACATTGAGCTCCCAGTTCGGGTGGGAAGCCTACTTCTACCTCTCCCACTCCCCCTGCTTGTGAAGTTCCCTCTCTCACTGTGTCTCTCTCTGTCAAATAAATAAAATCTTAAAATAAATAAATAAATAAATAAAGTCAGATCAGTCAGTATGTTTGTATTTTCCCTTCTTAGGGTTAACCCGATAAGCATAAGTGTAATAAAAAGATAATTAATCAATATTAGGTTTTTGTCAAGTGAGTACAGGAGTTGAGGACAGATGCTTCAGTGTAAGTAGCAAAGAGGATGAACAAAAATTAGTGCAATATAAAAATTGGTATATCACTGGATTATAGATCCTGGTAAAAGTGTAGGATTGTTGGAGTTAGACTACTAGAAAATGTAAAAAATGGGAAAATAGGAGATGGTATCTTACATGTTGGATACTTAAAACTGGCATGTGGAAGAGGTTGTAGTTACTGGTAGTCATAAGGTCTAACTTATGGACATAGCAGTGAATGGGTATGGAAAGGTGAGGAAAGGATCAATGGAAGAGTTTAAGTATCTGAGAAGACCGTGTATCAAGTCATTATCTATGCAGTCATTGAAATAGCCAAGGGCTTCAGTAGAGAAGTACTAGAGAGAGGTCATTGTTCACTGAAAAAAGAGGTAGTGGGGATTAGAGTCGAATGATGTGAATAAATAGTTTTATAGAAATATATTTGTCAAAATGTTTTTTTAAATCCTTAGTAATTACTCTTGTGAAAAACTCTTAGGGTTTTTTGTAACTTTATCACCTCATAAAAGTATTCGAATAACTTATACTAAACTTAAAAAAGTCTTTATATATTTTGGAACTTTGAGTAGTTTTTCTATGTATAATCTATCCATGATGTGCATTATAGTTCAGATTAATAATTATCTTCATCATGAATTTTAGATTTAAAGAAAATTAAATATTGTTATCATCATCAGTAAGTAAATTATCATTTTTTCTACAATGCCATTATATTTCTTTCCAGACATGACATCAGAGTATATGAAAGCAGGAAGATCAGTTTGTAAAACTAAATAGTCAATGGCTATGTGATATAATTATGGATGTAATTAAGAAATATTACAATTCAAGCAAAAATATACAACATATTTATAGAAAATAAATTAAAAAATAAGTTTGTGAACTGAGAAGCCTAGTTTATGAGCTAGAGAATTTGAAGGTTTTTAAGTGGGTCAATAATGTCAAACACTAAAAAATCCAAGGTAGTTATTAAAAATACTGATACCTGATTTCATTTCTAGAGGTTATGGTTTAATCTATACTGAGTATGGTTAAGTACTCTACTATATTTGAGTTGATCTACTATATAGTGAGTACTCTAATATACCTAGACTGTGGTTTAATATATGCTGATATATAATATATATAATATATAAAATAATATATGTAAATTAATAATATAATATATAAAAGTATATATATACGTGTGTGTGTATATATATATACTTTTTTTTTTTTTTTTTTTTTAGTAACTGAATTTCTTCTAATGTGTAGTCCTGGTTGTGAACCACTCCAGTAAGCAGTAAAGGCTTCCAGAGGAGAGGTTTACATGCAAAGAACTCTATAGTACTACGCCTAGCTTTATATCATTGTAAGAATCCTAGAAAACCCTCAGTTAATGCATAAAAATCCCTCAAATTAGCAAATGCAAATGAAAGGGAATACTTAAGGGAAGGGAGTAGACTTTTTATCATTTAAGAAAATAAAGAATACCTTAAAGAACTATTTTTTTCCCAAAAAACTTTTCTGAAGGGTCTAAAATTTATAAATTAGAGGCAATAGTAGGATGCTGCTATGAGTAAATGTATAGATTGGTATCTAAAGTGTCCTGGTGCTAAGTCACTTAGAAGTGAACTACAGAAAAGAAAGAAGATCACTGAACTTGTAGCCAGAAGGGGATAAACTGGGCTGATTTTCCACCTTATTAGTCTTACTCATAGCAATATAATTTAGTATGGCCTGAACTAAGCAGAAGTGGAGGTTAGCCTTTGGGTAAAGAAAATGCAGTTACTTGCTGTTTTGATTATTCTTTTTAAAATCCTCCAGCCATCCCACCTCATCACCCAATCTATCCTGCCCCTTCTCTGGCTTGCTCTATGCCTGGGAGAATTGGCCTTTGTGGAATATAGGATCTGGGCTCTCTTGCCGCCAGCTTTTGTGATTTTGAAAGAGCAAGATGTGTTGTACACTTGGTGACAAGGTTTTCTGTGGGACAGTAATGAAGAAAGACTTTCTGGAATAGGCACAAAGCCTGAAGTTATTTGGACCAATGTTATAACAAAAGTTATTTGGTCCAGTGTGAATGTACACCAGAGGGAGCTATCAGTGATTAGGTAACTACTTTATAGCTGTCAATCAGGATCTTTCTTTAACCAATTTGCTTGATCTAAGATTCATAAACAATGACCATGGCAACAGGGATGGTAGAAACGAAAACCTCAACTTCCTCTCACCAAGGCTCATCTAGTTGCTAGATATGCTGAGTGCTTAGCCTACTAGTATCAGAGGCCAGTGAAATAATATTTTTCCTGGAAAGGACCAGTAAGCTACCTAATGTCAGGATAGTCTATTGGGCCTCTTCGAGAAGGGGTAGTGATGTGTCCTCATTTTAATAGGTATGTATTAAGAAAATCGATTTTCTTTACCTGTCAGCAATAATCCTACAAGTACCACCATGTGTAGACTTACAAAATGTCTTATTCATAGTCATTACATTCTGTGAAACTTCATTTAAAACTAAGAGACTCAATTTACAGCACATGGGCTTTACTGGTCATAACATGTATTCCATCACCAGGAAGAGACTGGAATGATATGGAATGGCTTAGTAAATGCTTAATAGTGATCCCGCTTAAGACCAGGATATGGTATCTCCTTCTAATCAACCATCAATGCACAGTGCTAGGTTTTTGTGTTGTTTTGTTTTGTTTTGTTTCCATAGACAGAATATGCATGTTCTGTGAGTTCCTCCTTTCACTAATTATACTGAAAAATTCCTTTATAGAATGGTTGGTTTGGGTGTCTTTGTTCTCAAAGAAGAACACATCAATGATGAAAGAACTATTTAGAAGCTGGCATCCCCCCTTAGTCAACAACATCTCTTCCTACTATTAAACTAAAAAAGGAATTACTATGCAAACTTGGGTGTTTTTATTTATTTCAATTTTCTAGGTAAATTGGGTAGCTATTCCCCCAATTAAGGCATTCAAAACTATTTCTGGAACCCTGAGGCCTCAGTAGGGCCCTGTTTAATATTTAAAGTTTAACAAAATCCTTGGAAAACTGCAACTTCTTCATAAAAACAGGATAGGTAATCTTTCTGGTAAAATCCTATCTGGTCAAGTGCTTGTTCAGGAACCTGGAAGTACATCGAAGATGGAGCTTATAATTCTCATCCTAGCCTCAAATATGCTACAGAAACTTGGACTAAAGCAACTGTGCATATTTTATGTTAATCAATTATTTCTTTTTCCCCTCCTTTTCCTGCCTATCTTGTGTAGATAGTACTAGTGGTGGCTACTACCCCTGATGGAAGTATTACTGGATGGGCATTACCTGTGATGACATGGTTGGTGAAGGGTCTTCTGTATTCTCTATATTCTGAAAGAGAAATGATTCAGATGACAGGAAAGAAGAAGTGACGCCAAGTTGCAAAAATGGTAAGTTAGGATGGGTATTTTATGTTTACTCTCTGACACGTTCTTCACCCTTCTCTGCTCTACTCTGTGCCCAGGCAGTGTTCTAGATAATACTTCAGTTGTTGAACAGGGAAATGAAAATGTATTTTGAGGACTATTCTGGTGGCACCTGTAGGCAGAATGAGTAGTAGAAAGGGAAGCCAAGTAGATAAACTAGTGGGCTATGGAATTTGGCGACATACCATATAGCACAGTGGAAAAGACTCTGAACCAGAACTTGAAAGTTCCAGACTTTTTCTTATCTTCTCAGAGCTTCAGTTTTTTTGTACCCTAAGTGAAGATAAGAGGGTCTGTGTAGAACACTTCATAAGATGATTGCAACCATTAAGTAGAATACTATGTGAAAATGCTTTGAAAATTGTAAAATGCCATGCAGTATAAGTTATTATTTACCCTCTGTTAAGTTCAATGTCTGGTGTCCTTGGACTAGCAGGGTGTCAATAAAAGTAGATGAGAAGGTATGGATTGGAAAATTTCCAAGTAGGAATAATTGATAAAACATAGTGATATCGAATATGGAAATAACAAAGGACCAGTGAATGCTGATAAAATGTTTGGTACTTCATGCCTGAGGCAATGATGTGCTAAGAGAAATGTAAATAGAGAAAGGAGGTTGACTTTGATGAAAATGTTCCTTTCAGTTTAGAAATACAGCAGGCAGTTTAGACGTGCAAAATTTTAGCCTAGATATATCTACATAATTTAGAGGCATTTCAACTAATACTTATTGAGAATCTATGATATGCAGGATATTGTGGTACATGAATGTGTGGGTTATCTTTTGCCACAACAATTCTATAAAACAAACCACCTAAAAATTCAAGGGCTTTAAACTACAATTGTTCATTTAGCTCATGAATCTCTAGATTGGCTGAGTGGTACTTTTAGTATTGATAGGGTTCATTTATATATCTGCAGTTGGCTACAGATCAAGCTCTGTTGACCTTGACTGGACTCTCTCATATGTCAGGCAATCAAATGGTTGTTGCCCCCAGTCTAGGCCTCATCCCAGATGACTGGGGAGACACATCTCTGCTCCACAACCCAGAAGGATGTGGTTCATCCTTCAGCAGTCTACCCTGGACATGTTCTTATGGCAAAGCTAGATGGACAAGATTAATCAAGCAGAAAGTCACATAACCTCTTGAGACTTAGAGTTAGAACTGGTACAGTTACTTCTTCCATATTTTACTGGCTAAAGCAAGTTAAAGATCAGTCCAAATTCAAGGGACGTGAAAGAGAACCTGTCTCACTAATAAGAAGAATTAAAATCACATGGAAAAGGTATAATAGAGGGAAGATTGAAGAAATTAGACCATTAATGAAATAAGTCATCCATAGTGGTTACTAATTCTTTAATTACTTAATTAATCTAATAATATTTACAGAAAATACAGAAAAAATATTTGAGTGTCAATTCTAAACACTGGAATAAAGCAATAAACAGAAAAGATCCTTGCCTAATAGAGTTTACATGTTAGTGATTAAGGTCAGTGGAAAATAAACAACAAAATATCAATTAGTAATAAATGCTGTAAGATATATAATAGAATGATACAACAGAAACTGTCTGGGTGAGTGGTATGTTAGAGTGGATGGTTTTCTGAAGAGCTGATATTTGAATGCAAGAATTTAAAGAAGAAACTCTTTGAAGATAAGGGGAAAGAACTTTGAGGATAGCAAGAAGAACCCAGGCAAAGACCATAAGGTATGACATATAGCAGTATATTTGAACATTGGAAAGAAGGCTAGTGGTGGATGATAAAATATGAGATTACAGAATTAAGCAAGAAACAGAACATGTTAAACCTTGAAGCTGCTGGTAAGGGTCTCAGATTTTAATCTGGTGAAATGAGAAACCATGAAAAGTTTGATGCACAGGAGTATCTTTCAATTTTTATGCATCAAAAATAGCATGCTGGACTTCTGGTTTCCAGTTGACATGTAAGGAGCTCAGAAGCAAATAGGTGAGCAAACTGAGAAAATCAATCAGTCAAACAAACAAATTAAAAGCTCTTAGATTTTTGAAAAAATGGAGGTCACAGGGAAAACTGCTGCTCATCAAACTGGAGAGAAAGACACGTAAGTTAGAAATTCACAAATTGCCAGGATAGAGAGGAATAGGTAGAGGCCTCTATGGGAACCAGTCCTGAGAAGGAATAAGTGAAGGCAGAATAAAACTTTTATTTTTTTTAATTCTTAATTGACCTAGCAGATACAATTTGTTATAAGTAAATATAGCAATGATGTATTTGGATATGTATATTAATAAAAGCTTATAAATAGGAGATCAACAATGGCAATGATACTTGATACTTGAGGGATGAATTAAAAATACTTCTATTATGAGGTATGTGCACTAACTGTGAAGTGGGGTAGTGCTGTTTGAAAGTAGACTTGGATTATTAGTAAATGTATGTTGAAAACTCTTGAGCAACCACCAAAATAATTTTTTAAAAAGTAGAGCCGAAATGCTAACCCAGGACAGAAAATGGAGTAATATAAAATGTTTTGTTACAACCACAAAAGTCAGGAAAAGAGTGAAGATAAAAATAAGAATAAAAACAAGGGTAATAAATAGAAAACACTTATGAATATAGTGGATATTATATAAGACTGTCAAATCACACACCTATACCCCTGAAACCAACAATACATTATATGTTAATTAATTGAAAACAAACAAATAAATAAATAAATATGGTGAATATTAAGCCAACTATACTGATGATCAATTTAAATGTCAAGGGATTAAAAACACAAATTAGAAGACTGAATTTGTCAAGTCAGTTAAAAAGACCCAACTATATGCTGTTTAAAAGAATTCTGCTTTAAATATAAAGACACATAGATTAAAAGTAAAGGAATGGAGAAGGATATACCATACCAACACTAAAACAACACTGAAATGGTTATATAGCTATATTAATTTCTGAAGTGGTTATGTAGTTATATTAATTTCAGAGAAAACAAACTTCTGAACAAGGAAAGTGATTTGGGGTAGAGAAGGGTATTGCATAATGATAAAGGTGTCAACTCTCTAAGAAGACATAATAATCCTTAATGTGTATGTGTCTAACAACAGAAAGTCAAACCATGTGAGGCAAAATTGATACACTGTAGGGAGAAATAGATGAATCCACTATTATAGAAGGAGACTTAAACATCCTTCTATTAGAAATGGGCCAATCCAGCAAGCAGAAAATCAGCCATGGTTGAACTCAAGAACATTAATCAACTGAATATTAAGGAATTTATAAACTACTTCATCCAACAACAGCAGAATGCTCATTTTTCTCAAGCTCACATCAAACAATTGTGATAGACCACATTCTGTGTCATAATAAAAACCTTAATTTAAAAGAATAGAAATCATATAATATATGCTCTTAGAAAAATACATGGAAAACTTAAACTGTTTAGATATTAAACACACACTTCTAAGTAACATATGAGTCAAATAAGTATTCTTAAGAAAAACTTAAAAATACTTTGAATTAACTACAAATTAAAATACAACTTATCAAAATTTGTGGGATTCAGCAAAAGCACTGCTTAGAGAGGAATTTATAGTGCATATATATCTATATATATAATAAAAGAAGAAAGATTTAAAAACAATAAGCTTCTATCATAAGACTCTAGGAAAAGAAGAACAAATTAAATTCAAATAAAAAAAGAAAAGAAAAAAATTAAAACAAAATCAAATTGAAAATAAGAAGTCAATAAAGAAAAATCAATGAAACAAAACGTCGGTTTTTTGAAAAAATTAATAAAATAAATAAGACATTAGGCAGACTGACTAACACAGAGAACACAAATTACTAGTATCAGAAATAAAAGAGAATATCACTACAGAGCCCATGGATTGAAAGGATCATAAAGAGATGCTATGAACAAATCTAGGGCCAATTCCTTGAAAAACACAGTCTCTCAAAATTCACACAGGAAGAAATAAACAATTTGAAAGTGTGTGAGTCTATTATAGGAAGCAAAACAAAATAAGAACCTCCAAAAGCAGAAAGCACCAGGCCCATTTAAGGAAGAAATTTGACCAATTATTTACAATCTTTTGTATAAGATAGAAGCAGAGGACATACTTCATAACTCATTCTATGAAGCCAGGTTTATCCAAACACCAAAACCCAAAAAAGACATCAAAAGAAGAAAAAAGACCCTACAATATGAGAATTACATTATGAGAATAATATCTCTTATAAATATAGATGGAAAATCCTCAGCAAATATTAACAAATTAAATCCAACAATATACTTAAAAATCACAACCAATTTCAAGTGAGATTTATTCCAGCTATGCAAGGTTGGTTCAACACTTAAAAATCAATTAATTTAATCCACTATATCAACAGTCTAAAGAGGGAAAATTACATGATTGTATCAATAGGAGCAGAAAAAGCATTTAACAAAATCCAACACCCACTCATGATAAAATCTCTCAGCAAACTAGGAATAGAGGGGAACACTGATGAAGAACATGTACAAAACCTACAGTTAATATCAGACCTAATTATGAGAGACTTGAAACTATTCCAATAATACCAGAAATAAGGCAAGAATCTCCTCTCATCACTTTTTTAAGCATTGTGCTGGAAGTCTAAGCTAATTCAGTAAGAGAAGAAAAGGAAGTAAAGTCTACATATAGACTGGGGAGACATAAAACTATCTTCACAGATGACATGTTTGCCCGTGTAGAAAATTTGCATGAATAAACAACAACAAAAATGATGAAACTGATGAATGATTATATTATGTTATAGGATACAAGGTTACTACACTAAGGTTAGAGTCACTGGGTGGTTCAGTCGGTTAAACATCTGTCTTCGGCTCAGGTCATGATCTCAGAGTCCTGGGATAGAGCCCTGCTTCAGGTTTCCTGCTCAGTGGGGAGTCTGCTTCTCCCTCATCCTCTCCCCACCCGCTCATTTGTGCTCTCTCCTGCTTTCTAACTCAAATGAATAAACAAAATCTTTAAAAAATGGAGTGTAGGGGGCCTGGGAGGAATGAGGTGGCTGGGTGAGGGACACTGGGGAGGGTATATACTATGGTGAGTGCTGTGAATTGTGTAAGACTGATGAATAACAGACTGTACCCTTGAAACAAATAATACATTGTATGTTAATAAAAACTTTTAAAAAATATATACACGAAGGTTGATCACTTTTCTATGTACCAGCAATGAACAGTTGGAATCTGGAATTTAAAACACAGTACAATTTATATCTGTATCCTCAAAAATAAAATACTTAAGTATAAATCTAACAAAAATATGTATAAGATCTATATGAGAAAAACTATTATACTCTGATGAACTAAATCAAAGAACTAAATAAATGGAGAGATACTTTGTGTTCGTGGGTAGGAAAATTCAATATTCTCAAGATGTCAGTTCTTCCCAACTTTGTCTATAGATTCAGTGTAATCTCAATCAAAATCTTAGCAAGTTACTGTATGTATATTAACAAACTGATTCTAAATTTTACATGGAAAGGCAAAAAACCTTGAACAGCTAACAAAGTTGGAGAACTGATGCTGCCCAACTTGAAGATTTACTGTTAAACTACAGTATCAAGACAGTGTGGTATTGGTGAAAGAATAGGTAAATAGATCAATAAAACACAACAGAGAACCGAAGTATAGACCCACACAAATATAGTCAACTGATCTTTGACAAAGAAGCAAAGATAATACAATGTAGAAAATCTTTTCAACAAATTGTTCTGGATCATCTGGATATCCAGTGGGAAAAAAAGAAAGTAAACACAGAGCATACACCCTTTGTAAAAATTAACCCACAATTGATCATGGACTAAGTGTGAAATTCAAAACTACAAAAACCCTAAAAGTAGCATCGGAGGAAAATCTAAATGACCATGAGTTTTCAATGAATTTTTAGATACAACACGAAAGGCAAAATCCATCAAAGAAAGAATGGATAAAATCAGACAAAATTAAAAACTTCTGATCTGGGAAAGACAATGTCAAGAGAATGAGAAGATGGACCATGGACTGGGAGAAAATATTTACAAAAAGAAGATTTAACAAAAGACCTCTCTTTAAATTTCTTTTTTTTTTTAAGATTTATTTATTTATTTGACACAGAGAAAGATCACAAGTAAGCAGAGAGGCAGGCAGAGAGAGATGGGGGAAGCAGGCTCCCCGCTGAGCAGAGAGCCCGATGCTGGGCTCAATCCCAGGATCCTGAGATCATGACCTGAGCCAAAGGCAGAGGCTTAACCCACTAAACCACACACAGGTGTCCCCTCTCTTCAAATTTCTTAAAGATCTCAATATTTAACATTAAGAAAATGAACAACCTAATTTAAAAATAGGCAAAGGACTTGAACAGATATTACAAATGACAGATAAATGTGTGGAAAGAGGTTCAACATCAAATGTCAAGAAAATTGCAAATTAAAGCAACAAGGAGATACCACTGCATACCTATTACAATGGCTAAAATCCAGGGGTGTCTGGATGGCTCACTTAAGTGTCTGACTCTTGGTTTTGGTTCAGGTCATGATCTCAGGCTTTTGTAAGATCAACCCCTCATCAGGCTCCATGGCAAGATTACATTTTTGATGACTGCATAGAATTCCATTGTATATATATACCACTTCTTTATCCATTCGTCTGTTGATGGACATCTAGGTTCTTTCCATAGTTTGGCTATTGTGGACATTGCTGCTATAAACATTAGGTTGCATGTGTCCCTTCAAATCAGCATTTTTGTATCCTTTGTGTAAATACCTAGTAGTGCAATTACTTGGTCATAGGGTACTTCTATTTTTAACTTTTTGAGGAACCTCCATACTGTTTTCCAGAGTGACTGCACCACTTTGCATACTCAACCAACAGTGTAAGAGGGTTTCCCCTTTCTCTGCAGCCTCACCAATATCTGTTGTTTCCTGTGTTATTAATTTTAACCATTCTGACTGGTGTGAGGTGATATCTCAACATACTTTTGATTTGTATTTCTTTGATGATGAGTGATGTTGAGCATCTTTTCAGCTGCCTCTTGGCCTCCAGATGTCTTCTTCGGAAAAATGTCTGTTCATGTCTTCTGCCCATTTCTTAGCTGGATTATTTGGTTTTTGGATGTTGAGTTTCATAAGTTCTTTATAGATTTTGGATACTAACCCTTTATCAAAGATGTTATTTGCAAATATCTTCTCTGAATGTTGCCATTTAGTTTTTTTTGTTTTGTTTTGTTTTTGGTTTTGTTTTTTTTTTTTAATTGTTTTCTTTGCTGTATAGAAGCTTTTAATCTTGGTGATATAGTTCATTTTTGCTTTTGTTTCTCTTGCTTCCAGAGATATGTCTAAATAAGAAGTTGCAACAGCCAATGTCAAAGAGGTTATTTCCTGTGATCTTCTCTAGGATTTTGATAGTATCCTGTCTTATATTTAGGTCTTTCATCTATTTGAATTTATTTTTGTGTATGGTGTAAGAAAGTGATTTAGTTTCAAAAATCTTCCAACAAACAGAAGTCCAGGGCCAGATAGCTTATCAAGGGAATTCTACCAAACATTTAAAGAAGAATTAATAACTATTCTTCTCAAACTGTTAGAAAAAATAGAAATTGAAAGGAAATTTCTAAACCCATTCAATGAGGCCAGCATTACCTTGATTCCAAAACCAAAGATCCCACTAAAAAAGAGAATTGTAGGCCAATAACCCTGGTGAAAATGGATGCAAAAATTCTTAACAAAATGCTAGCAAATTGAATCCAAAAGTATGGCAGCTTCTTAAACATACTCTTATCATATAATTCAGCAGTCACACTCCTTGACATTTACCCAAATGGGGTGACAATTCATGTCCATAACAAAACCTGCATATGAGTGCTTATAGCAGCTTTATTCATAGTTTCTTTTCTCTTCTTTTCTTTTCTTTTTAAAGATTTTATTTATTTATTTGACAGAGAGAGACACAACGAGAGTGGGAGTACAAACAGTGGGAGAGGAAGAAGCATGCTTTCTGTCGAGCAGGGAGTCCAATGTGGGGCTTGATCCCAGGACCCGGGATCATGACCCAAGCAGAAGACAGACGCCTAATGACTGAGCCACCCAGGTGCCCCTTTATTCATAATTTCTAAAGCTTAGAAGCAATCAGATGTCCTTCAGCAGGGGAGTGGTTAAATAAACTTTGGAATGTCCAAATCATGGAATATTACTCAGCAATGAAAAAATGAGATATGAAGCCATAAAACAACATAGAAAGAACTTAGATGGATATTTAAAAAAACAATCTTAAAAGGCTACATATGTTATGATCTCAACTATATGACAGGCTAGAAAGGCAAAACTATGGAGAAGTAAAAAGGCCAATGTTTGTCAAGGATTTGGGGGCAGGAAAAGATGAAAAAGCTGAGTACAGAGAAATTTTAGGGCAATGAAACTATTTTTGTGTCATACTATAAACATGTATCATTCCATATTTGTTAAAACCCATAGACTGTACAATACCAAAAGTGAACCTAATGTAAACCATGATCTTTGGGTGATAATGATATGTCAGTGTAGTTTCATAGATTGTAATGAATGTACCACTCTTATGTGGGATGTGAATGAGGAGAAACTGTGTGTGAGAGAAGCAGGAAATGTGTGGGAACTTGCTGTCTTTTCTGCTCAGTTTTGCTGTGAATCTAAACGTGTTATAAAAAATAAAGTCTATTTTAAAAACATATTCTGGATGTTGTATAAATAATGGATGTAAAATAATCATAGATGATAAGTCCTACTATCTTTGAATACATAAGCCAGAGACAGATATGGAGATATAAATAAATAAAATAATTAAAAGTCAAATTAATATAAATGCTGAATCAGGCCACATGTAAGATGCAAAGTGAAGCCAGAGGAGAGAGTAATTCATTTTGACAAAGGGCATCTATATCAACTTCATAGAGATAGTAGTGCTTGCTCTAGACATAGTACAGTGAATAGAAATTCAATATGATAAAAAGGATATATATGGTATTCAAAGCATGAGGAGACAGTAGCAGAACAGGGTTGAAGTTTAAAAATGCATTTTAGGTCCAGGTGTTATTTAGGCACACTGTAACCAAATTTTGAATGTATATAAGCATATAAGTAATGTTTTATTTGGGGCAGAAATGGTGAATTGTCAAGCACAAAAGTAAAATGTTGTTTTTAAACGTTTTTTGTTGTCATGCCTTGTGGTTTATTTAAAAATGCTATGATTATTTTCCTAGGTACTGTGTTATATTGCTTATTCATAGAGATTGCAAAGAAATATCCAACTAGGGGCGCCTGGGTGGCTCAGAGGGTTAAGCCTCTGCCTTCAAATCCGGTCATGATCTCAGGATCCTGGGATTGAGCCCAGCATCGGGCTCTCTGCTCAGCAGAGAGCCTGCTTCCCGCCCCCTCTCTCTGCCTGCCTCTCTGTCTACTTGTGATCTCTCTCTCTGTCAAATAAATAAATAAAATATTAAAAAAAGAGAAATATCCAACTAGTTACAATCACCAAATTATAAGTAAATGTAATATAGTCTAGAGAATAAATGCTAAAGGGGCACCTGGGTGGCTCGGAGTTAAGTGTCTGCCTTGGTTTTAGCTCATGATCCCAGGGTTTTGGGATTGAGCTTTGCATCTGGTGGCTCTCTGCTCAGTGGGGAGTCTGCCTTTCCCTCTCCCTAGCCCTGCTCATGTGCATTCTCTTTCTCGTGCTCTCTCTTTCATTCTCTCTCTCTCTCAAATAAATAAATAAAATCTTAAAAAATGAATAAATGCTAAAAATGACAAAAACATATCTGTGCATGAGGATTATATAATGCAAAAATCATATTTATATGATTTTTATAATGCAAAATTATAAAATTTTATAATGCAAAAATTATATTTAAGACTTTGAGAGCAAGAAAAATAATCATTTGAATGATATGGTATACTTTATATAATATAAAGGAAAGAGATCTAAAATATCTCAAAGGCAATTGAAATCTGTATTTTCTAAATAAGAACATTCTGTTAAATCAGGATTGCTTTATATGATTAGATATTTTAAGTTCACTTTTTCCTTCCTTCCTCCCTTCTTTCTTTCTATCCACTACCACCCTCTCTTCTTCCTCTCCTTCTCCTCTTTCTTCTTTTACCAAAAATCTCCTATACTTAAGCACACTTGCTTAAACAACATTTTATTCTCATTAGTATTTAACAATGACCACAGTTCAAATTTTATGATCACCTTTATTGTTTCATAATTCCTGTTCTAGTAGAATAATTTTTCCAAATACTTTTCAATAACTACTGAAGTTTTACAGTCAGCAAATTTAATACTAAGTTTAAAAGTCAAAGAATGTTTATCTTGATACTCATGTGGATGGAATCACAACACATTTTCTTTTGTATATTTGTGAGACTATCCCTTACTCTGATGACCAAAGGTTTTTATAATTTTCCTACCTATTTTCTACATGTTTGTTGGCTGTTTATTATTTCTTTTCTAAAGCAGTTTCTTAAATATTTTACCTATTTTTAAATAGACTTTTCTTGAGTTTTTGCTATTGACTTATAGGATTTTGGGGTTTTTTCTTACAAATACATCTTTTGTTGGCCTAAGTACTGTGAATATGTTCTCCAAATCTGTGGCCTAGCTTTAATAACATTCAACTTATCAAATTTTTGTTTGATGGATAGTTGCTTCTTTCCCAACCACAGGTATTGTTCTCACCTGTCTGAATTGATCAGTACTTGGCTAAATACTTGTAGAGGGGCTCTCTGTAGATCTCTGGAGTTCTCTTTCTCTGCAGCTCTCTTCTCTCTTAGTCTGTTGTGCTAACTTTGATCTACTCTAGCTGCCTCGGTCTCTTCAGAAACTCAGCTCCATCTTAATTCGAGAAGTTTGCTGGGCTAGGAATAGATTCTTCTTCCATGTGCAATGGCCTGGAAACTCAAGGTGATGAGCTAGGACAATTAGAGGCTTCACCTAGATTGCTTCTCTCAGGGATCACTGCTTTGATGCTTGATGTTGAAAATCAGTGTTTCAGATTTTTGCCCCTGCTTTTGGTTGTTTTAGGTGGGAAAATAAATCCAGTCCCTGTTTTTCCAGCTTGACCCAAAGCGGAAGCAGAAGAAACAGAAATCATTCACTCTCTCTATGTCTCTCTTTCTCATCTAGAATGAGAAAAAGAAAAAGCATGGTTTGTGTATGTGTGTGTTGATTTGTAATACTACACATGCAAATACATAACAATATATATGTGTCTAATGTACATGCACAAGTATGCATATATATATATATATTTATATATATGCATCTTTATCACATGTGCTTCTTGCCTTACACATCCTAAAGGTAAAGATGTAGACATTGAAGATATTTGTTCTTATACTATGATAGGAGAATGGAGAAAAACTATCTCAGGTTGAGGTCTTCATATATTCACTCTTCCTAATACATAGAATTATTTTGGCATAGGTGATGAGTGCTCAGAGGAACTCGTAGGGATGGGGAAGGATTTCAGCCCACCCTCTTGTCCATGTGGTTCAGATGTTTCAGAAAGACCTCCTGGAACATTTCTTATTTGGTATTTTTGCATTTTTTCCAATTAATAAATCTGACACACAAACGGCTGATAATTACTTTTCATAGAGATATATTAGTTACATATTTTCTCTTAATGTCCTATAGGTCTCTATTATTTGCATTTCAAATTTGTCATCAAATTCTGCTATTCCATTTAGTCTTATTTCCTAGGATCCTTCTACATAAATTCTCTGCCACATAGATTTGGCCTTTGGCTACTGCTTCTTTTGTTATTGAAATCAGGCTTAATTTTTAATCCTTAGGATGTAAGTGCAGCCTACTCCATGAAGCCTGCCTTGATTAATTTGTATGTGATCTCCATAATACCTTGGAGATATTTGTTTTATAAATAAAAATAAATACGTAAAATTTTAAAAGAACTAAGGATAAAGAATAAATATTTCTTATCAGGCGGTATATAGACTTGTAATAGAAAGAAATGGGTCTTTTTTTTTTTTTTTAAGTTGCTTTGACAAGCCTATCTTCACATGGAACTGAATCAACAAAATTGATTTGTTCTAGAAAACGAGGAACAGGTTTACTGACACTTCATGGTAGAAGTGTGAGAAAAGAAAGGGGATATCCAGGGGAATAATAACATTCTTTCAAATTCTACATTTAAAGGAGAGTAGATGTGGCTAAGAAAAGTTTTAAAGTTGGTCACATTGGAGTTTGTCATGATAAACTACACTTTGCATATTCTGATGACAAGTTCTCTCTTATTATTTATGTTCGCAAATACAGGATGTGTGTAAGATATTTGTTGAGATTCTCCTAGACAACTATAGCTATACAGATAAACTTTTTTGAGAGAACAGAAAGACTTATTTCTGGAGGAGCATACCTGGTTCCAGTTTTTATTCTGGCTAGTGTATCTGTACTGTAATGTAAAAATATTGGTCATGTCTATATATCTGCTGGTGACAGAACCTATATCCATAATTGAAGAAAATGCCAAATTGAAGGAAATGTTTCTCTTTAAGACTCAATTAATGCTACAGTTCCCTCAGATACCTAGCTATTGGAGGGAAGGTCAAGCTGAAATAAAAAAGGGAGGTTGAGAAGGTGACTTTCTTTGTTTTGGGAAATATCAGAGGCTCTGTGTGTGTGTGTGTGTGTGTGTGTGTGTGGTGGTGGTGGTGGTAGTGGTAGTGGGGGGTGATGTTACCCAAATTGTATTAGAAACTACCTTTGTCACTTGAAATTAATTGGAAACTATGTTTCTATTATCTTCAAAGCGTTAGTAATTCAAGAGATCTAAACTTTAGATAGGTAGATGATAGATAGATAGAGATATAAGTAATATAGCTATATATAGAGAGAAAGAAAGATAAACACACACATCAGGAAGAAAACATTTGCAATAAATTCCATAAAACCAAGTACTTTTGAGTAACCTTCCTGGACAAAATGGACAATAATTACATTGTAGATAATAGCAAAAATTATAGGGGCTGGTATGTTCTTTGAATTTTATTTCTTCCAGTCTCCCGGAAGAAATAAAATATCTTGTCTTTCACTCTTTTTATCTTGACTAAATTTATGCATTCACAGCTGCCACTGTAGATCTAAACACTAGATACTGCTATGTTTGTTAGTTTAATTTTTTTAACTTTTTCCCTTTTTTAATATTACTTTTTTTCTTACTGTTTGAACATACTTGCCTTTGAGCAGTGATTTTTTTTTTTTTTTTCTGAAGCAGTATGTTCTTTGGTGCTGCATTCAAGGTCATAGTCTCTCTCCCTTTGCCTGCTGTACATAGGCAAAGCAATAAAACAGGTAATACTTTTACTCAATTGAGGTGCAGATCTCATTTCTGCTGAACATCTGTGCAGCATGAATCTCCATATTACACCCTAAACACCAATTTTTTGGTAATATTATCGACTTTGCCTCTTTGCATTTTTATTTACATGGATATGACTCAACTGGGATATGCTGTTTTTGAGGCATGCATAATTTTAATGACATAAAATGTAGGAAAAACCATACTACTATTAGGAAAATGTCGTTTTTAAGCAATACAATTTCTAATAAGAAACAACTTAGGCATTAAATATTAGAGAATAAGGTGCTTCACTGTTTAGAGAATGACACTTAGGGAAAAAAATTGGATCATCATATCATAAATGAAAATAGATCATTTTTTGTGATACTATTAGAACTGAGAACTGAGCATCCTTTTCAGTTTTTATTGTCTCCTACCCAAAGATTTCATTTACTGCAATGTCGATTTCTAGAATAAACAAATTAGAGCAACATAAATCAAAAGCAATTAACATCAGTGGTTACAAAAAGTAGCTAGCTTGGCAATGTGTATATTATGTTCAAGTTGATAAATATTTAATTTTTTTGAATTAGAACTTCTCTATATTCAAGCACAGAACATTTAGACAAACATAAAAGTGCAACACATTTAATTTATTTGTGGGTTTTTTTGTTTTGTTTTGTTTGAAGATTTTTATTTATTTATTTGAGAGAGAGAGAGAGAGAGCACAGACCAGAAAAAGGGCAGAGGGAGTGGGAGATGCAGACTGTCCCCTGAGCAGGGAGCTGAACTGGGGACTCCATCCCAGGAACCTGAGATCATGACCTGAGCCAAAGGCAGACGTTTAATCCACTGAGCCACCCAGGTGCCCCAATTTGTGTTTTCTATCTTGATGATGAGTATGAGTAAGCAAATTCGTAGTAGATTCAGGGAAACATAAATGAAGTAGTTAGATGTATCAAATTTCCCAAATATTTGGTGCATTATTAAGTCCCACTGCCTCATTTACTAGAGAGGCAACTGATTTCTTGATTGTTTATCTAGAACCATAAAAGAGTGTGCCAGGGTCTCAGTCTGAATCTCTGTTCTTATGATACTGAGTATACAATCTATAGTTTATGGTCCCTGAAGAAAAAAATAATTTTCCTTGATTTCTTGTCCAATAATATTTTTTTTTGAACACACATACACAAAATCAGAAGAAAAGAGGAGCTTCATTTTAAGGGAAATTCACTCAAAAAAAGATGAAATGCCATTTTAAATTCATTTTTCAAGAAAGCATTTTGTGTAAATCTTTGCAAACCCCTTCAGAATGAATTGGTCTCCCTCTGTGCTCCCACCAATTCCCGATGGTGGTTTGACATTAACCCTATGACAATTAGACATTTTAGGTCCTCCTTCATTCACAAATTGTGAGTTCCTTACTGAAATGGACAGAATGCTCAATACCTAGCAGAAACAAAAAACTCAATAAATTCTAAATAAATCACCTGGATCCCTGTTCTGAAATGGAGAGAGAGAGAGGAAAACTTCACAGTGGACAATATGCTAATGACATTACCGTACTGTTTTTAATTTAGATTCTGCAGCTTGACTGAGATATGGAAGACTTTGCCAGAAAAAAAGCACTAATGATAATAACAAAATTAGAAACAAAATTCCTATGAGAAAAGCCCAATATAATTAGAAAGTGTGTTTTAGTGGGGATAACTACAAATGTGTATGAGGGCAATGTACTTAATAATAATCTAATTTATGAATGTGAAGTAAGCCCCTTAGAGACAATGCCACATGTTTCCATTATATATTTACTTGGACCCTTGTGGGAAATAAATCGGTGTTAAATAACAATTATGCAGTATAGTTTTTTTCATTGATGAAATTAGGCAGTTGTTTGTTAAATTTCCATTTAATTTGAGCTATAAAGCTATAAGTTGTGGTTTATCTTATGCTAATAAATTTGTGTCTTGACTTAAAAAGACTCTTTTACCTCTCTGGAAACAGAGTTTATGGGATACACAATAATCTTTTTTTTTTTTTTCCTGTCATAAGGGCTTCTGATTATCATTGTTCCATGAACTGCTTTTTATAGTTACAACTTAAAAAACTATTTAAAAGTTATCCATACAAAGAAAGAAGACCCTTAATTGTTTCTCTCAAAGACATTGAGTAAGACAGTAATATCTGCTATTTACTCATCTGTTGGTGTCCTGAAAGTGTGGTGGCCAAAACAAAATAATAGCAAACATAATAAACCAGGTAACTCCTAAAATTTAACTAGGATTTACCGATATGGTACATTAAAAGTGAGAATTAAAGGAATGTTCTCTATAGATTTTATTTGTCTCCACAAAAATAGTTAAACTCAGTTGTGGTCACTGACATTTTTCAACGTCACAAGCTATTTTCCTATTCTAAAGAAAGGGTTGGGATTTTCTGAGTAGAGATATTTGCAGATTTTATGGAATAATAAAATATTCAATAAATAGATTATAAAGCACTTGATAAAATTTTAGAGGCATATAAATACCAAGAGATGTAGTCTGTTGGGAAAAAGAAACACATATGCACATATATCATATATGCATACCCTCAACATCTAGCAGCCTCATTGGTCTTTTTTTTTTTTTTTTTTGGTGGGGGATGTGGGCAAGTAGAAGAAAGGACAAAATAGGAAGGGAAAATGTAGATGGGATCCTTGGAACCAGTTAGTACCTTTTCTGAGGAACAGAAGTTACTACCACATTTTTTTTTTCCAAATAACTAAAGCACCATGAATTCCTCTGTATTGTAAATATTAAATAATCTTTGAAACTACCATTTAACATTTTCTTTAAATGAGAACACTATTTTAAAGTTGCAGGCCATTATTATAAAATTCTCCCTCACCCTAGGGTTGTTTTTTGTTTTTTTTTTTAATCTAGTCTACTGACATTAATTTTATCTGAGACACATTGTCTATCATCTTTCCCCATGGTTTTTATGCAATTTACCAGAAATCACTGATGCCAATTGAGTGAAAATCTATGGCTTGTTCTTGTATTTATATAAATATTACAATGTAGAAATTGCTGGAGTTTCTATGTAATGCCAAGAATACATATTTAAGTGCAGAGAAAACTGCCCAAGGAACAGGAGATTGGAAGGTACTTTGCTAAGCGTACTGTCAGAAGGGTGGCAGACAGGTCCTTTGAAGCTAATGTACTCAAATTTCCTGGGGCTGCTGCTGTCTTCCACAGGAGCAGCCTCTGAATGAGAAATACTTCGTCTAATCCTGCCAAAGACAGATAAGTCTGCCAATTGAAACTGGAAAGTCCTGACAGCCAACGGCATTGGTTTTGTAATAGCAAAAGACTGATGCTGAAATATCAGAAGTGGAATAGCATTCTCTGACAGCAAGAAGCTAACATGTTTGACAAGAAATTGGAGCCATGATCATTTCTAGTCAAACAAGATGTCTGTTCATTCAAAGCATCAAATTTACCTTGCTTGCTGAAGTTCAAGATTCATTTCATTAACAACTTATTTTTTTTCCTTCCCCCTTATCAAGTTTAAAAATTTACAGAGGCATATGCGTTTGATATATTTTACAAGGAACAGCCTTCGCTATTTTCCTTTTAATGAGGATCATAATAAAAAGAAGGATACAGTGTTTCCCCACTGTGTTCAATCACATCACCACACTCATTTATAAAATCTACTCCATTTAACCAAGTCTGCACAATTCAGATTTTAAAGAAGTTTTTATCTCAACATCTATCAAATTTGAACTCCTTTCATATCCTTTTTCCCACATTTTAGCTTATAACCTATCCATTTGCTATCCATTAGCCCTAAACACCTTTGTGATTAGATGAGACTACCTGGATTGGCCTGATATAAACCAGAAAAAGAAATGTCATCCTTTTGAAATGTGATACCAGAAAATTAACCAAACTATAGTGGCTGAAAAAAGAAAAAGGAACTTACCTACTATTCCCTTACATATTAAAGGTAGATAATACTTCATATACTGACTGGCTAATCCTCTTAGATATTTTTCTCCAAGTTTTAGGAGTCTACTTAATAATTTATCAGAACCAAAGTAGCACTCCTTGAAGTAGAATTTTGTTACATAGTGTTAACTTAGAAAATGAAGGAGCCAGTTATTTTACCAGCAAAATGAGTTTGTTGGAAAATAGCAGAGAATTCTAATTCAGGACAAGCAGAGTATATGGCAAACAATAGGTAAATCTGGAGAACAGAGGAGAGGCACTTGCTTATATGGAAGAAAGGGGGAAATCAGGAGGGGCTGTTACAGAATTCATGATGGTGACAGGTTCTCATTGGTGAGAGTGTCTGTTTTTCATTGGCTGAGCTGCTGTTGGAAAAATTATTCCTTCCTCCTGCTATGTTGTGTAAAGCAAGCTTCCTCTAGTTTGGGACCAAGTGGTAATGTGTGAGTGAACCCCTCTCAAGGCTTTCTGATTCCATTTTTAATGAGGTTTCCTTTATTTATTTTTATAATAGAAAGGTTTAGAGATTCTTTCCATGAATTTTAAGAATAAAACTAATGCCAAATGGACAGCAAACTTCAAAAATACTATTTTTTTTACATATAGTGCATGCTATTGTAATATTGTTATAATTCATGCCAATTTCCTGTTTTTAGTTTGTCAAACGTCTCTCAAAAACAATTTAAAACATCTTGTCAAAACAATTTAAAATATGTCCCAGCTAACTACATTCTTAATAGTTCTTAAAAATGAATTAAACTCTGATAAATAGACTATGTAATAGATAGTAATAAAAGTTGTCAGCATATATATACAAACACATATTGGCAGAGTGCAAATTTATAATATAATTTAAACAGAACTTAAACATAGTTTACATGTTGTTTTGAATTGTGGCATTTTGTAATATCATATAAAAAATGGAAACATGAACATTTGACTCAAAATTTTACCTTTTCCTAATTATTAATGTCAGTTCATTATATTCTATCATGGGCATAATTTGTATGATAAATCCTATTGCATAAATGTAAGATTTTTCAAATGGTTTGATATCATAGAGCATAGATAATTTATATTTAGTTTATACTCTTTATGACATAATGCTATTTACCAACAGAGTTCCTAGGTTTATGATTTGAGAAGAAATGAGGAAAATTTTAAATCACTATAAATTGGGTATATTTTAGAATAGTGTTTAGTTCTGAATGACATGTGATTCTATGGACAAAGCTTGGGCTCTGGTGCTAGCAAGTATAACTGAACATCAAATCTCCACAATTTATTTGTTATCTAGCTCTTTATAAATAACAACTCTTCTGACTTTCATTTTCCCCATCTGCAAAATGCATGTGTTGAGACTTTCATCTTGTGCCTAAACTGGTCACTACTGGATTTACCTAAGTATGGAGATGTGGCAAAAAGAAAAAAAAAAAAAAAAAAAAAAAAAAAAAAAAAAAGGACAAATCATAGAAGGACATTAGACATATGGGCTTATTTAGTTACAATTGTTACAACCAAAAAATGGTGGATTTGACATCTTGTTTTTATTCTGATCTTCTCATCTAGCTCCCCTGACATGGTTCTGATCATTCTGATGATAGGTTTCAAGAAAATAGGAAAGATCTGAGTCATACACAGATTGCTAAACTACTCTAAAGCATAGAATGGCAAAACTTTGGGACCAAGGGTAAGGTAGAAGATTCTTGAACTATACTTAAGCTGTTTCAGTTATGCACAGCTTTAGTCAGCTCTTTCAGGGAAAAAACATTCAGATATATATTTGTTTTCTACTTCACAATATTTTATTGCATGCTTGCTGGGAGCCAGGCAATGTGCTTGATGTTAAGATTAACACAATCAAATATAATGTAGGACATGATTTTTAATAAACCAATAGCTCTTGATTTAACTTTTCCTTTTAATTAGTAGTTTATTTTCATTACTAGTATTACCACTAGCTATCTGTATATAACTACCACTATTGCTACTGATATTATATTAATAATAAGAATTGCTTCAACAAACTTGTTATTTGTTGAAGCTCATGATTCACTTCAAAATTTTCCATGGGATTCTCTGGCTTGCTGTCACCACTGACTCCCAATATGGTATTGCCTGCATGAGCGCCAGAGACAGGTTTCAGGCTATGCACTGGTTACCAAGTAGATGTACTACAGGCATCTCAACCATATTCCAAACAGAGAAGATTCCTCGTCACCTTCTAGTTAGCCATATTCATTCTGCCATGTAATTTTGACATGTATATTTCTAAAATCTATATTTTTATGATCTTTTCATTCTCTTTTTGTGACTTGAGACTCCATCACATTTATGTAAGCTATTGCAGTATGTTTTCATTTACTCCAGTTGTTACAAAAAGCTCAGTTTTCTAATGCCCATATGGCTAATTCTCTCTTGTGAACCTGTCTCCCAGGGTGGGATATAAGGTCTCCTCACTTTGAATCTCACATCCTCACACTATATCACCCACTTGCACTCCAACAGCATTATTTCTGACTACTTGCCTGGGACTTTCCTTCATTCCTTGAAGGTTTTAGTTGTTGGCTCTGTGTTTATCTCTGAAACCAATTCTGCCATAATTCTGGATTTCAATATCCAGACACATCATTTTCTTTACTCTTTGTCCTAGGTATATACTTTCACTGAGTTACTCAGTCCTATCTGTAATGATGTCCTAGATTTGCCATTAACAATAATTGCACTCTTCCATAGTCTCAATTTCTACACACAGATTTGTATCCACTATCTTACTTGGTGCCCATTTTCTTCTCATGCTTTGACTCCAACAATCATTTGATCCCACCCGGGTAAATCTTTTATCTTTTCATTATTCTTCATCCCCTTCAAGTCTTCATTTTGGCTTCTTTGCCATCTTAAATTATTATACTCCCAAGTTCATTGCAATAGCTTCCCTGGTAAAGCCCCAACTCTAGAAAAAAATTTTTTTTGCCCATTTTGAGCCTCTATTTCAGATGAATGTGTCTAGAGAAAACACACAACTTGGTGTACGGAAAGTCCATTGTCCATTTCTTTAGTCCAAAATCCTAGTCAGTCAATATATCTCCTTCTTATCCATACTGTATATGATTCACCCATAAATTATGTCAGCTGAACCATTTCTCCTTCTTCTACTGCTACCACCTGGTCCAAGTTACGTCATCCCTCACACCAATTATTGTGTTAACATCTTATCTGGTCTCCTTGTTTCTGCCCTGCCTCCCACTTCAGTCTGCTTGCAACCCAGATGATCCATTTGAAATATACATAAAATCAAGCCACCCTTTTGCTCAGAACCATTCAGTGACTTCTTATGCAGGGGAATACCAAAATTTTTACAGTAATCCACACCATCTGGATCCTGCTTACTTCTAGATCCTACCTCCTATCCCTCTGAACTTCACTTACCTTTCAAAATGTTTCCTTAAATGTTATCATCTCAGTGAAGCTTTTCTTGACCGTAGTATTTAAAACTTCAGACTTACTCACAACAGCACTCTGTATTTCTCTTCCCTGCCATATTTTTAGAATATCATTACCATCTGATGAAGTTTTGCTTCTGGGTTTGTTACACATTTCATCCCCACCTTCACTGCCTACCACCCACTTAGAATGTAAACTCTCTGGGGCAGGGATTTTTATTTTCTTTGCTCATGTCTAAAACACAGCCCATAGACACTCACTTAGTATTTATTGAATAAATGCATTAATGAAGTAATGAATTAATGCATGAGCAGGGCTGAAGAAAAAAAAATAAATAAAAGATCACATGTTAATCTAAGCATTAAGATTACTCTCCTTTCCCCTGGTGGGGAATGAAGTAGTGGGCCATACCAATTCCAAGCAGCATTGCTAAACTGACTTGAAGAAACTGAGGATTGAGGCTTAAGAAGCTACTAATAAGACAAGTTAACCAGCACCACTCTTGCTTTGGAAGTCGTCTCAAATATCAATGATCATACTTCATGTGAAATGTGTTTTTTTGTTTGTTTTTTTTGTTTTTTTACTTCATTTTGGATATCTAAAAAAAATAGGACTGCAGAAACTGGAGAGTAGGTGTAGGTGTTTTTTTAGAGGATGAGTTTATCTATGGTTCAGAATGATCTTTTTCTCTCATTTGTTAATTATTAGAAAACTTAGAGCCAGATTTGTTGTCACCTTCTGCAAGTATGTAGCACAGCAGAAATCCCTTTTGTGTATATCTAATTCATATGGGATTAATTTAACAACTAAAGCAATGAATAGAGTAATGCTTTTTAAATACACAAAAACCATTCTCAGACCCTGTTTAATTGTTTAGCAAAATTTGGTAATCTTATGGTGGCCATGAATTCAGCTATCCTCCCTGGTAGTAATCAAATAAACTACATGATACAAAGATTCAGTGGACAACATTCACTTCCCACTTGTTACATGAATATTCCTCATGTTCAGTATAATGGAGAAGGATATCAGTAACACTGATGGACTACAGGGATTACAGCAGGGCCAGGCTAAGCCACTGAGAGGCTGTGGGGAAACGTGGCTGGGATTTCTGATTTTGAACATGAAGGCATACTTGTAAAGACTGCAGACCCTGTTTCTCTATTCTAAAACTTCAGATGCTCAGTTAACACACACTCTGAGAGATGGTTGAAGAAAAGATTGTCCACAGTATAGGGGATAAACAGAGACCTAGGGAATGTGGCCACTTGGCTCAGGAGAGCTTTGGGACCAATGGTTAAGGAAAGGCCAAGTACACAAACTAAATATGGGTCCAGTCAATTTATATTATGTTCAAGAGAACATAGGTTCCTCATCTCTCTTAAGTCTCTATTTATTAAACTGCTATTTGCCAGAAGACAGTTTATGAACACATGAATTTAGGGAACATTGGCAGAATCCCAACTTTTTTCTAGCCTCATAGTTGTAACTAACGTATTTAAAGATAAATAAACTGTTCAGTTTAATGAGGATAAATACATTTTGAATAAATATTTTAAAGGCACACACAAAAAATCTCAAAACCAAATGTTCCTAACAAAATTATAACTCCATACACAGTGATGTGGAGCAGAATTTAAAACAGCCATAGAAAGGATTTCAGTTCATTGCACTTCTTGCTCTATTTTTCTCTCTCCCGTGAACACCTCCATATGTTGAACTTTTTAAAATTTATTTTAATTTGGTGGTAGACGGTTAGTAACTTAACTTGTGAAAAGATCACACATATCATGGTTGAAATAATTAAAATGACAAAATACCATATTTTTATAAAAAAAACAGATTTTCCTCAAAAGCAGAGTGCTTTGTTATATTCAGTATAGCTTTTTTAGCCAATATGATGATTGAGACTTTGCTGCTGACTGGGAAACATTTGTGATGGATTCTGGGCATCCACCTCACTGTATGTTGGTTTTGGATTTCTTTGGTTTCCAATGTGTAAACAATATCAGCACTTCAGTATTTACAACCCGGACTGTGACCCTCCAATTACAGACAGAATCCAGACCCATATTTGCAAGGGCCAGGGCAAGAGTGACAATAAAGGTCCTCATCCTATGTTTCCAAATGAACTTCTGACTTGGTAAGTGGCTCTTTATAATATCTAGAAGAAGGCCAGGTTAAAAAATGCAGAATTTCAGACTCCTGTGTTTTCCTCACTAGGATGTGATAGCACAGAAGGAGGCAATTCCCTGACCCAAGCCTGCCACTCTCATCTTCTAGCTCCTCACTCCATTTTGACTACGATGTGCACATCCATACCCATTTATATGAGTATGACTACCTTGTTTCTGCAGTCCAAGCTCTGTCAATACTCAGGTAAGTAACTACACTTTGTTTGGCTTCATGCTCAGTTCTTTGAACCTGGGAAGTGGACAGGACCTAGAAGTAGGCTTGGAGTCATTGGGACAAGGAATTCAGGTATCCCAGATACCTTGGACATGACCTAAAGTGGGAGGCATGGGATCCAAATGAAGATGTCCTTTGGCCCTTGAGACTGTTCCATGGGGTCTCAAAACATTCAGAGGGAGGCCAGAGCGGATTCCTCGGGCTTTTGCCCATGCATAAGCGTGTTTAAGCATGTTACTCTTTAGGTCCATATTTCTTAGAATTACTGGTAGCAGTAAGATAACAACAGAGTTGAAATTAGATTAAGTCACAAAATACCGAATTCTAAATTTTTATCTGTTATGCTATTATTACTACTCATTATTATTGTTTCTTCTATTATTACTATATTAAAACTACTCAGTATAGTACTGAAATTTACATGTGGTTTTTATCTATTTATCTTTTCTAACAGCTTTATTGATGTAAAATTGATATACCAAAAGCCCCACATTTAATGTATATAATTTGATGAGCTGGGCATATACATATACCCATTGTGCCAAAAAAACTCTAAGAAAATATACTTATTATTTTTCATATATGACATAGATATGTAGGAGGGATATCAATTTTGTAGCTCTTCATTATTATTCCTCTTTTAGCTTTCCCTTTCCTTACATTTCTAAAATTCTTCTCAGTAGCAATGCCACTGAATGAGGAATGTTGGTAGGACATTCATGAAATGTGACTGGTAGAATAATTGAATTAACACAATTCATTTAACTAGTGAGAAAACTATAATAGTTTCCAGAGGGACTTATATATGTCTTTTTCCTGTACCAGTGCTGGATTTGGTTACCTCATATAAGAAAATGAATAGGGTTATTGTATGATCGATTATTAAGGAAAAAAATTCTTTTGATAGCAATGGATGAGTTACTTCTCTAAAGTAACATCTATAAGAGATGCTTTGATAATATCAGAAAACTTAAAAATCACACTAAAATTATGAAATCGAAAAATTAGATTCACAGAATCTAAATTTAATTCTCCTGTCATTCAGATCCGCTTGTTAAATTCCTCATGACAGTGGAACACTGGTTTTGATTAAACAAGATTACATGAAATTATCAAAATGTTCTAAATAACCCTTTTTCTTCTCAGAAGTGATTGATGTCTTTCGCTTTGTTCAAAGTTGGATGAATATGGTTTTACCCAGTATGCTTACTCTGTTATTAAGTTCAGGATTTGCTCATTCTGAGTAAATTCTCTAAATAAATTATAATTATAATGTAATATCTAGTTATCTAATTGCATCGTATGTAATTTTTCAGTTTTATTGAAATATAATTGACATAGAGCACTAGCTAACTTTAACATGTACAGCATAATGACTTGACTTTTATGTACTGTAAAGTGATTACCACAACAAGTTTAGTTATCTCACATAGTCACAGAAAGGAATAAAAGAGAAAATATGTTACTTTTATATGTAAAAGATAAGATGTCTCACTGCATCAATATTAAAGGCAAAAACTGGGTAGAATTCGGTTGTGTATGTGTTTGTCACATGAATGACGTGAACACAAGTGAAATAAAGTGGTGAGGTTGCAATCATTCATTTTAAGCAATTTAATTAATTTATGTCTCTGTGGCCATATAGAGATGCCTTTGGCTACCTTCATTGTGGGAAACATAATTATAAAATTCTTCTGTGTGCAAAGGGTAACTTGGATGTCATCAAGAGGAAATGTGTATATTCACTGCATTGCAAGTGTTAATTGACAATATCAATAAGCAAGTACCACCATGTAGAAATTCCAGGTGGTAAATAAGGAAAAGATGAAGACCAACTGTTCTAAGACAGAAAAAAATAATAGCTAGGGGAGCCTGGGGGGCTTAGTCATTAAGTGTCTGCCTTCTGCTCAGGTCATGATCCCAGGGTCTTGAGATCGAGCCCCGCATGGGGCTCCCTGCTCAGTGGGAAGCCTGCTTCTCCCTCTCCCAATCCCCCTGCCTGCATTGCCTCTCTTGCTCTCTTTCTCTCTCTGTCAAATAAATAAATAAAATCTTTAAAAAAAATGCCAGTTATATTTGGCAGCTTTGTTCAATAGAAACACAAGAGCAGACTGTTAAAAGCTTTAATTTTGGTTAATTCTTGATGCAAAAAGAGGAGAGAAGTACATTTTCAGGGAATCAGGTTTATATCTGGATTTCTTCCCTAATTAATATGTCTTATTAAGATTCTCCGAACCGTTGTAATGAAAATCAGAGTTAAGTGCTGTAAGGTTATAAAATGTGGTCAGGAGTGAGGAGTTGGTACATGAGGTGTCAATAACCAGGTGTGCGCGGGAAGCCAAGGGATTCTAAGACTACTGTATTGAATGTGCTAGCTACTCATTCATCACAGGGAGTCTTAACTCTGCCTGTGTGTCAGAAGTTCCTTGAGAACTAAAAAACAATAAAAATAAAATAAATGAAAACCAACATTTTAGTCTCATGCAGATCAATTTAATCAGACTCTTTAGACCTTTTAGTAGTGGTTTCTGTGCAATTTTATTTGTGTTTTAAAACTCTCTGTAGCCAGTGTTGAGAAACATAAATTTGGAATCATGGTAAAACTGGTTGTAGGAGTCTTGACACAGAGAAAGGGGAGTAAGTCTTAAAAGAAAAAAAAGGTGTAGATGTCACTATAATCCGATTAGTTAGCAAGATATTATACACCTGCTACCTGATAATTAAGTGTAATAAAAGCAGTATACAAAATGTTTCATACTCTATGACTACAACCATAAATATAAACATATACAAATTTGATTTTATATATATAAATATGAACATCTGTTTAATTAAGGTGATAGGATTATGGGATAAAATATTTCATTTATTTAATGTTACTGTAATGGTACTTTAATAAATATGTTTTTGCAAATAAAATAAATAAATAAATAAAATTTAAGATGTTACTTTAAAAAGTGGTTACCACCATGAGACACATCTACATTTAGCTTTTGATCATGGAACCAAGTCATGGAAAGGAAGAAGAAGTCACTGTTATTTCTGTAAAGAACAACCTCATTTTCTCATGCAAAGAAAACCTGATCAGATTTCCTGTACTTCCATCTGGGAAATGTCAGTGTTATTGCCACACCTGTTCATCAAGCAAAGTCTGCTCTCCAGTTCTTCTCTTCTCCACCCCCAGTTTTCCCTGTACTTGAATGCAACCTTACTTAATGAGAAAGGTTTTGATCAGCCATTTGTCCTACTACATTCTGAAAATTTTTGAAGATGTTAAGGATCTCAAGACTAAGATCACTATCACAAGATTGTGAAGGAATAGAATTTGAACTCCTATAACCCTGGGTTCAAATGTTATTTCTATCTTAAATTGCAAACATGGCAACAAACACCACTCACACTGTTCCACTCTCCCTATCCAGCATTACTTTACTCATTTAATTTGTTTAATATCTCTCTCCCATCATTAAAGCATGACAAGAAATTTTATTCCTTTGTCCACTTGCTATCCCTAGTGTCTAGAACATCTAACTTATAATATGTTCATAAAAGGTGCTCAGTAATATTTATTAAATGAGGAAATTGAGAAACAGCATCCCATTGGCATTCAGCATCCTAATTACTGCCCTTTCTACAGTTTTGCCTAAAGTCACAGAGTCAGTAATTTGCAGCAACAGTTGAACACAGGTTTGTCTGGGTTCAAATTCCACGCTAGTCTTGTTTGTTTTTAAGCATCAAGGCATGCTTTTATCTCAAGGTTTTTGCATTTGCCATTTCTTCAATTTGAAATGCTTGTCTGGCAGATAACAGGATTTTTTTTCCTCACTCCCCGTCAGCTCTTTTCAGATGCCAGAATATCAAGACTTTCCTGACTAAGACAGAGTGACTCAACAGGCTTTTTCTCTAAGTGAGAGGAGAAGTCATTGTAACAAAGAATGCGATTACTTGGTTTATTTTTAATAGGATCACTTTGAGTAAACTGTTAGGACTAGGCCGAAAGCAGGAAATGGCAGAAGCCATATCAGAAGTTACTGAATTATTCCAGGAGAGAAATGATTATGACTTGAACAAGAATCATAACATAGGTGTGAAGTGTTTGGAGCCCGCTTATATCTTGATTATAGAGTCAATAGGCTTTACTGTAAGAACAGGTATGGTATAAGATAAAAAATAAATCATGAGGGATTCTTGGGGTTTTGGCTTGAGGAAATAAAAGAATACGGTTGTTATTATTTCTGATCCAGAAAAGTACAGAGGAACTGGTTTGGGGTGGAGGACAAATAAGGAGTTCAGTTCTGCTCATGTTAAGTTTAAAATACCTATTAAATAACCAAGTGGTAATGGTGAGTAAGCTGTAAGATACATGAGTGTTGAGTTCAGATATTTAAATTTGGAAGTCATCAGCACAGAGAGCATATTTAAAGTGACTAAATGAGGAGAAGTGGGTGGGGGGATGGGTGAAATAGGTGATGGGGATTAAGGAGTGCACTTAACATGATGAGCATGGAATGATGTTTAGAATTCCTGAATCACCATATTGTACACCTGCAATTAAGATAACATTGTATATTAACTATATAGGTATTAAAATAAAAAACTTAATAAAAAATAAATAAAGTGACTAAGTGAGATTACCAAAGTAATGAATATAGGTGGAGAGGAAAAGATGTATTAGACCTGAATCCAGAGCACCAATGTTTAGATTGGAGAGAGGAGGAAGAACCAGCAGGAAGACTCAGAAGGGAGCAGCTAAGTGGAAGAAGTAAAACCAGAAATATGTGAACTTCAAAGCCAAGCTCTCAGGAGGAGGGAATGAAGAACAACATCATGATTACTTATAGATCAAGAAAAAGTAGGAATTGAGAACTGAGTATTAGATCACATGCTATGCCTTTCTACACATTGGCTGAATTTTCTTACACTGGCATCCTGCAAATATATGGAAACAGAGTCATTAAGAATGTCCTATATTTCATAATCTTTCTACCATGGAGACTAAAAACGTTTTCATGCTTTTGTTCAAAAGTTCCTAAGGAAGATGTCAACTTTCAGGTATATAAACTTTGGCCCAAGGTAATTTCTCTATGACCACTTCATACTCTCATTTACAAAGGCTGAAGGGGCATTTTAAAGATAAAATTAAAAATTTCTACTGTAATAGTTTTTTACTAAGAAGAGTTTATCATGTATACAGATATATTTATTTTCTTATTCTCTCAGAAGAAATAAGAGAAATAAGGTAGTCTTATGTTAGTGATTCTGTTAGGCATGTAAGTAGTACTTCTGAGAACACAGGTCTTTGAGATAGGGTTGCACTTTAAATGTCTAAATAATTCTTGATGTGTCTCCCCTAGGATAAAAAACTTCATCATTATCAAGAGATTTCTAACTTCTTTACTTCTTCTTTCTAATTTAAACTTGCATTTTTAGTCCCCCCCCCCAAAATCTTCAAGATAGGTGATGCTGTTTTAACCAAATTACAAACAAATCAACAAACTTATATCAAAAATGAAAAAAAAATTTTTTTGTAAAGCTCAGCAACTTAACTGAAGCCATATAGGTAATAAGCATTAGTATTTAAATGTAGGTCTGTTTGTACAAAAATGTATGCTGGACTCAACCTTGACACATTTACTTTTTATCTTGTTTGACTCGCTGAACTACGTGGTGTGCTAGTGCTAGTTAACATGTGATGTTAAGGTGTCTTTCTTCAGTAAAGCTCATTTCTTCATGTTTTTGGTTAATATGGGATTGAGATCTAATAACGGTGATGTACAGAGTCAGAGTCAGAGTCATCAGAGGTAGGTAGCAGTTTAGGAATGAGACAGACCTGTCTTAATTCTTGACAACTATTTCATAGCTGGATGTAATTAGACACAATATTCAATCTTGATAACCCCGGTGCCCTCATCTGTAAAATGAGTATACTGTTGTACCAGCCCCATGAAAATGGGTATTGAATGAAAATAGCAAAAAAAAAGTATCTAGTACAGTTCCTAACATACAGTATGCAAATAAAAGCAGCAATCCCAAAACCTACAAAAAGGAAAGAGGGGGAGGCTCAGACTGCATAGGGATTGGGCACCTGACAGGACCTGCATGGCTTATTATGAGAGAAGATCTTTGAAGACTATAAATTTGGGTTCTTAAAGAACTATCATTATAATCCAAGTGGTCTAAGTAAACTCCAGGGACAGAGATGGAAGAAAGGATGAACTGGATGAGTGCCAAGAGCTTTGATACAGTGTCAATTATTGGCAAAAGGTAGATTGTGTGTTCACTGTAACATTGGAAACAAGGTTTGGTACCTTTGTGCACTGAGAACTACAAGCAATTAGGCACAGGCATAGAGCTATAAGCAAATATCTCTGGTATATTCCATAGGACAGAGTCAGAGTCAGACTCATAGGACTCCAATCTTAAAATGTAAATGGAGTAGAAATTGGTGTTTTATATTAAGGAGCAGTTATCTAGATTGGCCTTTCACTGTGAGAGGTTTGGATAATCAGCTTTGTCTCTAGGATTTTGTGAAGTCTATTGGTCTATATTCACACTGGTCAAAAGGCAGCAAATTATTTCTGGCTCTTATTAACCTATTTACTACACTGGATTTTCTGACTCTGGACCTGAATTAGGATAAGCCAAAAATTACCAGATTAATTTTCTTTGTAACTGGGTTAGCTAGAGGAAAGTAGGAAAGAGCTAATAGCTATTCATCTTGGATTCCTCTATTCGTATAAACAAATGCATCAGAGAATTTCTAGACGCATTGTGGAATAAGTTGCATAATATGAGAGAAGTTAAATTTCAGGAGGATGAACTGAAATATACTGCTCTAAACAAAATTATTTTATATACATGATTGAATACATTAAAACGGAATTGCTTTTGGATTGTCTGGAAATTACAAGTCTCTGGGGTTTATGTACTTTAATAGCAGAGAGTATGAGCATCCTGATTTTCTGCTGAGCATGACAGATTCAAAATAGTGAAAGGATGCTGCAAACATTTTACTCATTTCATTTCTGCTGTCACACACTAGTCAAACTCAGTGAATTAATTTTTCCCGATTCATGATAACTTCAATTAAAAATAAAATTAAATACCTCATATCACCAATTAAAGATCATATATACAGCCAGGGACTATTAATAAGATTTTGCTTGTGAAAAATGTACCCACTTATGATTTTGACTATTTTGTCTCTAGAGTCACCAATGTGTTTAGTGTTCATATTCCTGAGAACAAATTATATCAAGTTTCAATTAAATACAACAGACTGTGGGTGTGGGTCTGATTGCTAAAATCAGATAAATTATATTTTCAGGTGATAGTTATTTTAATGAAATAAAATTATTTTCACTAGATAGCCCTAATAAAAAATAGTGTAGCTCCCAATGTATTTTAAATGCATCATCCTTAGTAAAAGGCGTCATGGGATATTTTAATTCCGAACAGATTAAAAATAATATCTTTAGTTACTGGAAATAATTCTGAAGATCAGTGAAAATTTATTAAAGTAGGATTCAGCAAATGAAATTAATTTGGTGTACAGTGCCATTTTAAGTAGGATAAGTTCAGCTACACTGAACATCTGAATAATGACAAAACCCACAAAAATAAACTAACCTAATTGCAGTACTGAGATAAATACAAGTTAAAGACATACTGAACTGAATTGTTGAAATACAGTCAAAAGGAAGTTCTTTGGAGTCCTGGTTCTGGTAATAGAGATAGCTTGCATCACACTAATTTTTCCATAAATAAAAATTACTAAGGAAAAAAAATTGTTTGATGGTAGTGGAGTGAAGAAAGAAACCAGAAACTGGAAAGGATCCAATCCATAAAAAGTGAAGCCATATGGTTGATACTCACATTTTTTTTTTTTTTAGCTTTTTTCCTGAGGGCACTTGTCCACAAACAATTGGATAGCTCGAACTCAAGCAGTAAAGTCCAATCCTTTTGGCTTGAAGTGTTTTTGAGATTTTCTGGGTGGCTGGAAATTGAAGGATAGGGAATAAAGCAAGGAGGAAATCACGCAAGTGGAGAGCCCAAAATCTCCATGTAAATGCATCTCAAATCCTTGAGTGACTTCTGAACTACATATGAGAGGGAGAAACTCCAGAGAACCTGTTATAAAGAAACATTTAGGAGCCAGAAAAGACTTCACAGAGATAATCAGTTTGTGCCATCAGAGGAAGCAAAGTTTGGAATTTGAGCTCCTGAGTTGGAAGAGCTTGGTAGATACCTTGATCTGTCTAAAAATTGACACAATCAAATATTAAAAGTGGGTGTTTATTAATTTACCTACCTATTAGAATAAAAATTAATACTTTGGGAGAAGGTATCACATTCGAGAATCTCTAAAACATTTTATTGCAAGTGTTTGCTACACAATAAAAAATTATTTGAAATGGAAAGAAATAGGAAATTTTTACTCATATTTAAGAGAAAAAATCAAAAGAGACATACTCTTAAGGGGGCTTAGATATTGGATTAGCAGACAAGAATTTTATTATTTATTTGTTCATTTATATTTCATTTATTTACTTATTTGAGAGAGAGTGAGAATACACGAGTGGGGGCAGGGGAAAAGCAAAGGGAGAGGGACAAGTGCACTCTGTGCAGAGCATGGAGCCAATCTGGGGCTTCATCCCACCACCCTGAGATCATGACCTGAGCTGAAGCCAAGAATCCGACACTCAACTAAGTTACCTAGGTGCCCCTAGCAGACAAGAATTTTCAAGCATTTAAGTTAATTCAGTTCAAGGCTTAAAGAAAAAGAGGAACGAACAAAGAATCTCAGAGAATTGGAATGTATGAAAAAGATAGAAAATTGAAAACTGAAAAGTCCAATGTCTAAAATGAAAATGTCACCTGCTGGACTTTCCAGAAGATTAGAGATGATAGAAGACAGAGACAGTGAGCTCGAAGAAGTCAGAAATCTCTGGGGCAATATCAAGTGGTAAAACATCTGCTTAATTGGCATCTCAGAAAGAGAAGAGAAGGAAAAGAGAGAATAAGTGAGAAAAACTTTGTGGAGAAAAGAAAAGCTAAAAATATCCTCAAGTTGGTGAGAAGCTTGAGTTGACAGAGCCAAGCAGCATGGCAAACCCCAAGAAGGATAAGTACAAAGAAAACCAGAATTGGGACACATTTAGTCTAGCTGCTTAAAACTAGAGATACAGGAAAAAACCTTGAAAGAAGCAAGAGAAAAAGAACATATTAGAACAGGAGAACAACACAAATGAAATGTGTTGGCTCTTTTAATAGAAAAACTGGCAGCTTAAAACAAAAGTTATAACATTGTATTGTTGGATTTATAACATTTGTAGATGTGAAATATATGACCCCAAAGGCATAAAATGGTGGGTTGATAAGTTGAACTGTACTATGACAAAGTTCTTATTATTTTAAATGAAATAAAAAAATACTAACTATAAGAAGTACCATCAAAATTGTAAGGTTTGCTTCAAAGTTACTAGAGCAATTAAAATGCAATGATAAAAAGTATACAATTAACTCAAAAACTTCTGCTTATGACAGGTTGCTGTTGATAAAATGAAAATGCAATGCAAAGACATAGAAAAGCTATTTAGAATACATTTTTACTAAAACATAAAAGCACTGCTGAAAATTAATAATAAATAAATTGTTTGGCACTTTCCTATAATTTTTCTAAAAAATTTAGCATATGCTTACTCTGTGAGCTAGTAATTCCACTTCTAAGTATTTGCCCAAGAGAACTGAAAGCATATTTCCACTAAAAATCTGGCATAAGTTTGTTTATAAGTACATTTAGCTTTTAGTAGTCATACATTCTGGAATAACACAAATTTCATCATAAGGAGATAGATAAATTGTGGTTTATTCATTCAATGGAATATGATTTTAAAATAGTATTAATAATAATAGTAATAAAGTACCACTGCTACAACATTGTGAATAAGTTGAAAAATTATATTTAGCAAAATAAAGTAATCACAGCAGGGTTTACAGCATTTCAATCCATTTATATGAATTCAAAAAAATCAAAAGAAATCTTTAGCAAAATAATTTAGAAAGTGGATGGATTTGGAGCTGGGAATAAGCTGGATGGGGAAATATGAATTTTATAGGGTTATATAAAATTTTTCTATTTGGTAAGTGTTTTGGTTACATGAGCGTGTGTGTGTGTGTGTGTGTGTGTGTATTTAATAAGACTCCTTGAATTGTAAAGATTTGTCATTTCAGCATATGCCAATTTCCTCTCAATGAAAAAAAATAAGTAAGTCTTGCAATTTTGTTTAACTCCTTAAAGTTTTCTTTAAAGTTTTTTGTTCTTGCTAATATATCTGTTAGGTCAAATAATATTTAAAGTAGTTTTTCATCATCTTAGCAGTAGATAGTCTCATACATTTTTATTTCATTACTATTGCTTTCATTTATTATTTATAAAACATGAATAATAAATGTGATAGTCTATAAATAAAGTTCACACATCAAAGACCTTTGCAATTAAAAAATGAGAGATAAATCGAAACCAAGAAATGACATGTTGTAAATATAAGCAAACGTAAGATGGGTTTATATCTCTTTCCTTCTTTGTTTTTTGCTTTTCTTCCTGTATTCTTTTCTATTACATCAGGCAAAAAATACAGAAATTACTGTTTAGAAGGCTTTAAGAGGAAAAGTCAAAGATGACTTTAGAGATGCACATAGTCCTGCAAGCTGGGGGATTTCAAAGTGGATAGCTATTCAAAGTCTATTTCAGAAGAAAAATGAAAGAGAATAGATCCAAGTGGAAGAAATCTCTATGTTAATAAGCTAAAAGATGGTAGTGGGAAATGCATTTCAACATTTGCTCTTTTATTATCTCAGAATGGTATGTGCTCTCTTTCTTTCTCTCTGTCTCTCTCCCTCTCTCACTGCATATGTATAAACACACACATCTATATAAAATATGCATATGTTTTATACATATACATATAACACATACATATATGTACATATAGTTCACCCTTGAACAACCCAATGGGTGGGGGAATTGACCCCCATTCAGTCAAAACTCCATGTATAACTTTTGACTCCCCAAAAACTTAACTACCAATAGCCTACTGCTGTCTGGAAGCCTTATGGATAACATAACACATATTTTGTATGTTATATGTATACACTGTATTCCTATAGTAAAGTAAGCTAAAGAAAAGAAAACATTATTAAGAACATCATAAGGAAGAGAAAATACATTTATACTACTTATTTTCTTAAAAGATTTATTTATTTATTCATTTATTTTAGAGAGAGAGAATGCACCAGTGTGAGGGACAGAGGGAGAAGGAGAGAGAATCTCAAGCAGACACTATGCCGAATGTAGAGCCCAACATTGGGCTCGATCTCACAACTTTGAGATCATGACCTGAGCCGAAACAAAGAGCTAGACATTCAATTGACTGTGCCACCCAAATGCCCCATGTACTGTACTTATTTTTAAAAATTCTTGTATGAGTGGAGCTGTGCCATTCAAATCCATGTTGTTCAAGGGCCAGATAAATAGATAAATATATAAACATATGCATTTGCATATACATAAATATATATTAATATTTTTTATTCAATATTGTTTCAGTTAATATTTTATTAGGCAGCTTCCATCTCTACAATTTTCACTGAGTGAATTTGAATTTGTAAATTTATTTAATATTTACAAAGTTAAAATTATTTAATATTTACAAAGCTAAAGTTATTAAAATATCTTTTCTCAGGTTTTCCATGTGTATAATGAACATAATGACAGAAAATACAATGTTACTATGTAGTGTTAATATAGTGTTACATATTGCTAGAAGAGGTACTGATACATTATTACTCTTTACAAGTTTCCATTATTATTCAAATTATGTAATTTATCTTAAATTTTCAACAATATTGCTGTTTTTCAAGTAAGTTTGTTGTTTATGTGAATAGTTTCTACTTTTTTCTTACTGTTTGTAGCCCAGGAGCCTAAAAAGAAGGTTTTTAAATCAAATTCATGTTTATAACCACAGGAATGATTCAATCTATGTAACAGTAAACCTAAAAGAAAATTAAAGAAGGGGGGGAGGGAAGAATTGCTTTGTTGGGTAGTGCACTTTTAATCTAAAAAGCAATGTTTTCTCTTTTTGTGATGAGCTCAGGAGAAGGAGTAAGATGAGAAAATATCACAACTTGAAGTTCCAATAATTTATTTGTCATGCACGTTCTTTTAAGAAAGAGATAACTTAATTAGTATATATCTATAGCAGATTAAAACTAGGTGAGGCACTGATGGAGGGAACATAAGTAGATATGAGAGCTTATTTATTCTCCTTTTTGTTTATTTAATTATCTCAATCTCACTTACTACTACAAAGAGGTAAAACAGCCTGTGGAAAATTTAGCCTAAAAGATAATATTCTATAAACCATGAAGTGCTGTCTGCAGGAGCAGGCTTTTTGATTACTTGTGTTTCTAAACCAGCCTGGCATCAAAGCACGTTTACATTATTTGAACACGTTGAGGCAAGAAAATCCTCTTCATGGTCTACATAATTGTAACCCTGGTCTACGTGGTCATCATCCTAGTTGGGAAGAATTTTTTTTTTTTTTCCTTTTTGCCTCCCAGGGATAACATCAGTTTGTGTGGGTTGCAATTGTTTTTTGACCATCTATCATTAGGTATTGAGGTGGGCATTAGGAATACATCAGTGAAAAACATGGTCTCTTCCTTCACAAACTTCACATTTAGAAGGTAGCAGAAAGTTGACCTCCACATGGGTATGTGCCCAGTAGTACTCTATGTGCTAACATAAACATATGCACCAAATGCCATAGCGTACATAGTGAAATGCATTAGATACATGAAATGGCCTGGGAGATTAGTAACATTTATTACGGTTAATATTTATTGAATTTTGCTTTTTTTCCAAGAGGGTAAGTGAATAACTGGGATGATTATTGGAAAATAATTTTGTCAGATGAAGAGAGAAGTGGATGACACTGAATGCATAGGGATAGCATATGCTCAAGTCAAGAGAGTGCTATGTATGTTTTAGAAACTATGTATAAATCACTGGGTATCTGTGGAAGAATTTCAGCAGTTTGAGACAGAGAGATAGCCAGAAACCATAAAGTAAAATGTCTTGAATGTCATTCTGGGTTTAGAAAGACAAATAGGATACTAACTTTAATCAAGGAATGACAAGACCAGTAGAAAGACTACTCTGGCAGATTTGTGCAAGTATCTGAGGCAGATAAGATGAGAAGCAGAAAGATGTCTAGTATTATAGATAATATATTTTTAATTTATAAGCTAAGATGGTATTATGATTATAGAAAGAATGGATATTCAGAAGATAAAATTGAAAAAAGCTTTGTGATTAATTGAAGGTGTGGGATCAGGAAGAGGGAACAAGTTTCTGACTGATGATTTTCATGTGAAACTTTCATTTTCCAATGTAAGAAACAAAGAGGTGAATACATGGGGAATAAGATGGTGACCCTTTCTCTTTATTTACTCAGTAGAAATTTATTGAGCGTTTTCTATGTGACAGAAACCGAACCCTTTAAACGGATACTTTCTAGTGGGAGAAATTATATATACATATACATATATGTATACACACACACACACACACACACACAACACACGTATGCTATAAACTATTAAATATAAACATGCACATATAATTTATATATTATATTAAAAATAATTTATATATAAACTATTACATTATATATAAACTATTATATATAAACATGCACATATATGTATATCTACACACAAGGTATTTTTGATGGTGATAAGTGTAATGGCTAAAAGTAGACAAGGGAGATCAGGAGTGTAAGATAGGTTGCAATTTTATGTAATATTGTCATAAACCTCACTAAGAAGAAAATATTAAAGGAAAATCCCAGAGCGGGCAAAGGAATAAGTTAGAGGCTATCTGAGCTTGGAGTGAGAGGGAAAGTTCTGGATTGACAGGGTAGCCATTTGAAGTCCCTAATGTGAGAATGAATATTCCTAGGAATATGGGATGTGCTCAAGAAGGCCTGTATGGGTGCAGCCAAATGAACAAGGCATAAAATATTTAAAAAAGAGAATGTTTGAAAGGGTGGAGCTAATGGATCATCTAGAGCTTTGTGGGTCAACACAAGAACTTTATCTTTTGAATGAGATGGGATGCCACCCTAGGATTTTGAGGAGAAGAGTGATATAATCTAACTCATGTCAACAAAGAAAAGAAAGTACCTTTAGAGCTACCGTGTGGAGAACAGAGGAGCAGATGGTGGAAACAAGGAGATCTGTTTTCATGTATAAACCATGATCTGGTCAAGGAATGATTGTACTTTGGACCACTGTGATAAAAGCAGAAGTGATAAGAAATTTCCAGAGTCTGAAAATATTTTCAGATCACAGGCAAAAGAATTTGGAATGCAAAAGAAAAATTACTTAATGACAAAATTTTTGTTTAAAGAAATGGAAGAATGAAACATCTATCAACTGAGCTGGGGAAAACTGAAGAAATACTTTGGTGTGAGAGCTTAGTTTTGAAGAGACAATTTGAACATACTAAACTTTAGATATCCCTAAGACATCTTAGTGATATACTACATGGAGGAGGAAAAACTAGATTTGCCTTTCAAGAATTTATTGAATGCACCAGAATTAAAATATGAATTGTGGAGACATTAATATGTAGGTAGTGTCATGGTTATTTTTATGTGTGACTTTGACTGGATCACAGGGTACCCAGATCTTTGGCCAAATGTTATTTCTGAGTTTGTCTGTAACAGTGTTTCAGGGTGAAATTAGCACTGAATTAGTAGACTAAGTAATGGGGGTGGGTGGGCATTATCCAATCCACTGAGGGCCTGAACAGAACAAAAAGTGGAGGAAGAATTTACTCTTTCTTTTTGCCCTGACTGCATGAGCGGAGACATTGTTTTTCTCCGGCCCTAGGACTGAGTCTTACACCATCAGAGTTCCTGGTTCTCAGGACTCACACTGAAATTTACACCTCTGGCTTTTGTGAGTCTCCAGCTCGCAGATGGCAGCTCTTCAGACTTCCATTTCCATAACCACACAAGGACTGAGCTCTATGTAATTGTGTTTTGAAGCCTGGAAAAGGAGGAGGAGCTAGCAAAGGAATTGAGAAGTGATGACCTAAAATGAAGAATAAACAAAGTGTGCAGAGTTCTGAAAGTCAAGTGAAGAAAATGATTCAAAGGTGGGACAGGGTAAGCAATTCAAATGCTATCACTAACTCATGTAGGATGAAGGGTGAGTATGGGCTAGTTTTAGACATATAGCATTTGATTTGTTACTGGTTTTAGTTGAACATGAGTCTGAATTAAGGAAGAAAATTCTCTCTCTCTCTCTTTATATACATATATGCACACACATATTTAAGAATTATTTGTGGTATTTGAAGTCAAAGATATGATAAAATTTCCTGAGAAAATAACTAGTTATGATGTGAAATCAAGAAAATGAATAAATAGGGGCACCCGGGTGGCTCAGTCATTAAGCAGCTGCCTTCAGTTCAGGTCATGATCTCAGAGTCCTGGGATCGAGTTCTGCATCGGGATCCCTGCTCAGCTGGAGCCTGCTTGTCCTTCTGCCTTTTCTGCCTGCAGCTCTCCCTGCCTGTGCTCTCTCTCTCTCCCCCACCCTCTGACAAATAAATAAATAAATAAATAAATAAATAAATAAATAAAGTCTTAAAAAAAAAAGAAAATGAATAACTAAATCAAGCTGATGCATTAAGAGGAAGAGAGAGCAAAATAGGAAAGTGATGCTTGAAAAAATTCCCAGATATATTCATGTGTTCCTTGGATTTTGCTACACTCAATTATCGTCTCTCTGGTTTGGATGGCTTTTATTTCTTCTTTCCCAATTATTCTGGTTTGGATTTCCAGTACTACATTGATGGAACTGTTGAAAGTGGACAATCTTGTATCATTCCTGACCTTAGGGGAGAAAAAGGTTTTCATTGTTGAGCATGATGTTGGCTGTGGACTTGTCACAGATGGCCTTTATTATGTTGAGGTATATTCCTTCCAGACTAAATTTTTTGAGCATTTTATAATGAAAGAGGTTTTGATTCTGTCAAGTGTTTTTTTCTGCATCTACTGAGATGAACATACGATTTTTTATCTTTCATTCTGTTAATATGGTATATCACACTTACCAATCTGTTTATGTTGAACCATCCTTGCTTCCCATGGATAGATTCCACTTAATCATAGTTTGTGATTCTTTTAATATGCTGTTCATTCAGTTTGACAGAATTTTGTTGAGGATTTTTGCAGTCTAGTTAATCAGGGATATTTTTTCCTATAATTTCCTTTTCTTATAGTGTCTTTGTCTGGTTTTGGTATCAGAATAATGCTAGCCTCAAAAACTAGTTTGGAAGTATTCCCTCTTCTTCAGATTTTTGGAAGAGTTTGAAAAGGACTGGCATTAATTCTTCAAATATTTTGCAGAATTCACCTCTGAAGCCATCTGGTTCTTGGCTTTCTGTTGTTGGGAGGTTTTTGATTACTAATTTAATCTCCATGCTAATTATCAGTCTATTCATATTTTCTATTTCCTCATGATTTGGGCTGTCTAGCTGTATCTCCTTGCAAAATTGTTACCATTTTTTTCTAGGAAGAACAATATAAATCTTTATCTCTATATGCTTAGTTAATTAATATTGAATGAGTTCAGATAGTATATAGAAATCTTACAAATTTATGTTTCCATCTACCCCACACCTTCATATTTAGTGCTATGATTTAGCTATTTGTTTTTTTTTTTCTGTTTCTTCTTTATCTGGAATTCTCATTACTTGTGTGTTGAACTGTATCATATTGTTCCACAAGTCTCTGAGATTCTGCTAGTTTTTCTTTAATCCTTTTCTTCTCTCTTCTTTGGATCAAATTCTATTAAAGTTTTATAAAATTGTTTCTTTCTTCTGTCAATTTTACTTTAAACCTAACCTCTCTAGTAAATTTCTATTCCAGTTACTTCACCTTTCAGCTGCAGAATTTCCATTTTTAAGTTTTAATTTCTGCTGGTAGTTTATATTCATTAATATATTTTCATTTCGTTCTTTGAACATATATCTATTTAACTCTTTTTATGGTAGCTCTCTTGTAATTTTTATCTGCTAAACCTAGTATCGAGTCCTCTTACAAAGTGCTGGTATCAATTTCTGGGTGTGGTTTATGCTTGAACAAAGAAAGTTAGATTAAAACTGGACATTGTAAATAATATGTTGTGGCAAACCCGAAGTCTGTTATGTTCTTCTTCAGAATTTCTTTCTAGAAGACAGTTAAATTGCCCAGATTCAGACTGTGAAATTTTTCTCACCTCTAGTATTAATTTGCTCTTTTCTTGTAGTTTCACGCTGTTATTTTTTTTTTTTAACCTGCCTCCCAAGGACCTCTTTTGTATCTTTATAATTTGTATTTAGGCAAGAATTTGGGTAAAGATGATGTTTACCTTCTCCATAGTTTTTACCTCTAGGGATCCCTGTAATTTTCAGATGCTATGCCAGCTTTGAAATCTGTTTTTGATGCTTCGAATTTGTAAGTCTTTAGCTCTTTGCTGCCTAAGCTGAATGCCGCTGGAGGACGCATTCATCTTAAAAGCAACAGATTCACACATCTATGCCCTTGCGCCTTTGTTTCTCAGAAGTGTCAGAAGCTTCGCTTTCTGCCTGCTTTTCTCTTAGGCCTCTTGGATTCTACCCCACAGTCAGTCAGACATTTGGACAGAGTTTATCGTCAAAATTTTGGGACTCACTTCTACAATTTCTTGGTGCCAAAATTCCTGCTTATGTTCTCGGCCGAGTTTTGAGCCCTAGACTCTGTGATCCCTAGTAACTAGAGAAGGTAAGCCTGTGGCTTCTTGAGACTTTTTCTGCTGCTCTCAGAGCCTTGGGAGTTTGAAGGAGTGCTCTCCATCCAGAAGGCCATAAACCCAGATTTTTATCTCTTCCAATTGTAGTTTTATGAGATGAAATTTTTTACCTTCTGTTTGATTTTGGAGGCTTTCCAGTGTTTTTAAGTAGCTTTTTATAAAATCAATCAAATTTTTTTTAACCTATGGCAGAGATTTTATGACTACTTCATTTCTCTGCCATTACTGAAAGTTCTCCTGTAAACATAATTTGAATGGCAGCGTATTATTAGTCACGATAAAATAAAAATAAATTTCTTACTATTATCCGTAAGACCCTGTGTCATTTGGCACCACAATGCATTCTCTTACTGGTCTTCACTTAACTCCTGCAGACACTGTGGCTTACTCACTGACCTTTGAATATTCAAAGCATACTCCTGTTGTTACAACATTCATATTTGTTGTTTCCTTTACATAGAATAACACATTCCCTCAAGTCTTCCAGTTCTCAGCTCAGAAATGATATTATCAGAAGGGGATTTCCTGTCCACAATTTCACACTTTTTTATTTTCTTCAGAGCAATTATCATTTGCTGCCATGTTAGGTATTTGTTTTACCTGCGTGTTGTCTGCCTCTGGCCCCCCTAAGGGAGTATGGACTTTGTTTGTTTACGTTGTTCAAGCTGTATTACCAATGACTAAAACAATGCCAGGCACTAATTTATCACTCAAGAAATTCTTTTTGAGTAAATAAATAATTGGTCAAATTGATAAATACCATATATTTAACATACTTGATATTTTATATAAGATTATTTTCTCTTCCATATAATTTTAGGATTAACTTATTATATGAAATAATTTATTTGTGATTTTAATTCCTTGCTTATAACTATTTTATTTTAGAAATGGTTATTAAAATATTTCAAAGATTTTCCAGCATAATTGAAGTGATAACATTTTTATTCTACTCTCATCCTTTGTTGATATGAAGAATTTAGTGGAATTTCCAGGGTCAACCATACTTGCATTTTGGTGGGATTCTTTGATTATACAACCTGATTTTATTTAGTAATATTCTGTTGATGATTTTTGAATCATTTTTAGTATATAAAATTATCTTGTGTTTTTATGCTTTATTCTTATTCCTATGAAACTCTGGAATTGGCTTTATGCAATCTTCCTACAATGTGTTGGGAAGATTTTATCTGTTTTCTATCCTACAATTTTTTTTTAAATGTTGACATTACTTGTGCTTTCAAAAGATTTTTTTCAAAGTTCATTTGTTTAAGCAATGCCCGCACCCAATGTGGGACTCAAACTCACAACCCCAAGATTAAGAGCTCCATGGCTCTGCCAACTGAGCCAGCCAGGCACCCCTACTTGTGCTTGCAAAGTAGAACTTACTAGTGTAAAAATCTGTGCATAGCGATTTCCTTTTCAATGAAATATTTCAGGAATATAAAATATTGGAGATTACAATAACTATATTTATATCTACCACTTAATAATATATAAAACTTTATGGAAAAAATTGGAACCCTTTCGGTAGCTCTACTTGATCTAATTCCTCCCCCTTTCTCCTCAGAGAAAACTATTATGGGAATTTATTACCATTTCCATGCAAGTTTTTTTTTTCTTTACCCATAACATATATCAATAACCAGCATAGAATGCTTATGTGTATCAACATTTTTTATAGATAGCATCTGTGTTATATGTCCTTCTGTACTTGTGTTTGTTTCATTTAATAGATTTTTTAGAATTTCCAGAATGGAATATTCAGTTCTAAAACATAAGTTTTATCTGCTTTGTAGCATTATATTGAATATGTATAAATATGCACATATCACAATATACTTATCATTTCCTTGTTCTTGAGCATTTCATTGTTTCTAGTTTTTCTTCCAAAAAAATTACCTGCTATGAGCAATCTTTTACTTTCCTTTTCTGCAACTCTGCAAACAATTCTAAGGTTATTTACCCAGGAGGGGAATCATTGAGCTGTGATGTGTGAGCATATTCAATTTTTCTGCCAAATTCTCTTTAAGTGGTTGTTCCAGTTTCTACAGCACACAATGGTATACATGAGTTCATATTGCTTCCCATTATATTGTCAACATTAATCACATCCAGACACTTCCATCTTTGCCAATATGTTTGAGATAAAATGATATGCCCTGTGATTTTCAATTGTTATTTGCTGGTTGTGATATTGGGCTTCATTTTATACATTTTTGTTGTTGTTCATTGGCCATTCAAATGTCTTATCTTGCGAATTACCTATTAACTTCTACCGGTTTTTCTATTAGGTGTTATTTTTACATTTTGAACACTGATTGATACTTTGAAATTTTACACTTTACAAATATCTTTTCCCAACTTTAAATACTTTGTTTCACATTGCTTATGGGGGCTTTTTAAAAAAGAAATATTGAAAAGGTTCACAGCTTTATTGAGTTATAATTGCATACCATAAAATTTGAAGATTTCAAATAATATATGCACTATACAGTCATAACCACAATCCACTTTTCTGAACATTTCTGAACACCCCAGCTTCCCTTGATCCTATTTTTAGTAAATACCCTTTCTCACCTTTAGGCTCAGGCAACCAATAATTTAATTTCTCTCTCTATAGATTTGCTTTCCTAGAGACCCCTATAATAAATGGGATCATACAATACCTCTTCTTTGTTCTGATGTTTTTCACTTAGCATAATGTGTTTCAGGTTTATCCGTGTTGTTGCAAGCATCAGTAGCTTATTCCATTTTGTATGGGTATACTACATCGTGTTTACCCATTCAGCAGTTGATAGACGTGGGTAGATTCCAATTTGGACCTATTGGAAATAAAGTTGCTATGAACACAAAAGTCTATGGGGACATATGTTTCCATTTCTCTTGGGTATGCACTTAGGAGGAGGATACTGGACCATATGAAAAGTACTGTTTAACTTTTTAAGAAACTGTCAAAACTGTTATCCAAAGCTATTGAATCATTTCCATTCTCACAAATACTATATAAGTTTCAGGTCGCAAACAAGGTCATGGTCAGGGTTTTACATTTTGGACATGGTATTCTATATGTATATAGATAGATATAGATAGATAGATGTATCTATCTATATATTTTATATATATATATATATATATATATATATATATATATATATATATAGAAAGAGTAGGGGAGGGGCAAAGGGAGAAGAAGAGAGTATATCAAGCAGTGTCCACATCCAGCATGGAGCCTGACAAGAGGCTGGATCCCACGACCCAAGATCATGACCCCAGCCAAAATCAAGAGTCAGACACCCAACCAACTGAGCCACCCAGGCACCTTACAGTGTGTAGTGATTTATTATTGTTAGTTTTATTTTGCATTTCACTAGTGACTGATGTTGAGCATTTATCAATATGCTTATTAGCTATATATATGTATATTTGTATATATAAATTTTGTAAAATGTTTTCAACTATTTTGTCAAATGTAATACATTTTAATGTATACATTTTTCATATAATATATTTCATTTAAAATACTATTATCAATTACTATATCTTGACACCTTATTGAGAGTATTGTCTTTTCCCTTGAAATCCTTAATCTGAAATTTATTACTCTATATGTTATCTATTACAGTCTTATTATTTCTGATATGGCTAACCATTTTTCCTAGCATGAGTTTGGATTTTCCCAAGTTTTTCACAATGACTTGTGATGCCAGCTCTGGTATAAATCAAATTTCTATACATATAGGCCTGTTTCTAAGTTTCTTTCTTTCTTTCTTTCTTTTTTTTTTTTAAAAGATTTTATTTATTTATTTGACAGACAGAGATCACGAGTAGGCAGAGAGCAGGCAGAGAGCAGGCAGAGAGAGAGGGGGAAGCAGGATCCCTGCGTGGGGCTCGATCCCAGGACCCTGGGATCACGACCTGAGCCGAAGGCAGAGGCTTTAACCCACTGAGCCACCCAGGCGCCCCTCTTTCTTTTTTTTTTTTAAAGATTTTATTTATTGACAGAGAGAGAGAGCAAGAGAGTGAATACAAGGAGGGGGAATGGGAGACGAAGAATAGGCTTCCTGCTGAGCAGAGAGCTCAGTGAGGGGCTCTATCCCAGGACCTTGGAACCATGACCTGAGCTGAAGGCAGATACTTAACGACTGAGCCACCCAGGTGTCCCTGTTTCTAAGTTTCTAATTCCCCTATTCTCTCAATAAATTTGTCTTGGTCTGTGGAAAACTACTATATACTTACTTAATGTTGCTAATAATACATAAAATTATATATACATGATTAGACATGAATATATATTACATGACCCATCTATCTATCTATCTTAGAAAAGTTGATATATTATAAAACAAGTCTCTCCATATATGCATTTTTAAAATTGTTATCCTGGGCTCTTGCTGTTCTATATAAATTAGAGCATCAGATTTTAAATTGCCATGAAAAAGACTTTTGATATTTTAATTAGAGTTACAGAGAATGAATAAATTAAATGCATAGCTTAAATTAGGAGAAAATTGTCATCTTCATAATATTTTGGTTTCCAAGCTATGAATATGACTTTCTTAATGAGTTTGAATAATATTTTATTTTATCCATAATGTTTTTACACATTTTATTGAATTTAAGCCTAAATCCCTTTTGATTTCTCTTGCTACTGTAAATGGTATCCTTTATCTCCCCTGCAGTTATATTATTTCAAGTGTTAGAAGTAAAAAAAAAAAAAAAAAAAAAAAAAAAGTGTTAGAAGTCAGTATATAAGAAAAGGAATTAATTTTTATGTATTATATATATAATATATTGATTTTACCTCACATTTTGGTTCTTATAAATTCCCAGTACAAGCTTTTGTATTTTCAAGTATATCTTCTGAAAACAATTGCTTTATTTCTTATATTCTAATATCACACAAATTATTATTATATATATTTTTAAATTTTCCTCTGTCTTAAAGCATTGCCTAGGACTTCCAGAACAATCTTTATTAAAAACAATGATTGCTAACCTTCTTTTTCCTTGTTTCTGACTTAAAAGAAATTTTTCCCTCATGTCTTAGTTGGGAAGTGGTTGACAATTTTCATTTCTCTTCTCTCTCTTCTTTTCTACCTGTTTTTCCTTTTCTTCCTCTTTCTTGTTTTCTTTGTTTGCTTCCTTCTCCTTCTTCACCTTCTTGCTCTTTTCAGAATTTTTAGCTCAATTTAAAACTTTTCATTGAAGTATAATATAGAAAAATGTGCACATAAGGGCAACAGCTCAGTAAATTTATATATTCCTGGGCCATTTGGTGGCAATTTCATTAACTGTCTTTTCAAGAGAGTTATTCTTTTAGATTTAGTTCTTTTAGTTTTTATAGTTGATGGACATGAATTTTTACATAGTATCCCCTTAAAATTAAAGAATTTAACTTTTCCATCTCTCTTTTTTCCCCAAATCTTTTCTATCAGGTACGTGTTTTACTTTTTGTTTGCTTTTATTTGGGTTTTCTTTCCATTGTCTCAATTAGACTTGCAATGTTTGGTACTTTTCCTTTTCTTTTCAAAGAAACTGGCTTTTTATTTTATAGATCAGACCCATTTAAATTTGGTTTCTATTTAATTAACTTCTGTTTTTCATTATTTATTTATTTATTTATTTATTTATTTAAAAGATTTTATTTATTTATTTCACAGACAGCAGTCACAAGTAGGCAGAGAGGCAGGAAGGGAAGAAGGCTCCCTGCAGAGCAGAGAGCCCAATGTGGGGCTCGATCCCAGGATCCTGGGATCATAACCTAAGCCGAAGGTAGATGCTCAACCCACTGATCCACCCAGGTGCCCCAACTTCTGTTTTTTAATTATATATATCCATTCTATTTACTTTGGACCTACATTTTTTCATATTTGTGATTTCTTTCTACTTTTATTTATTTGTTTAGTGATTTCTGATTATAGTACATAGTTATTAGCTAATACTTGTAGGATCTAGGTCCCTGAAGATTAATTGAACATACAGCCAAGAAGTGAAGGACACTTATTACCCTAACTTGTTGATCAAGATATATTTATCTAAGTCCCACATGTATAAAAATTGGATTTTTTTTTCAAAATTTAATCATTAAGTCATATACTCAAGGTATTTTGAGAATCTGTCACATATATAGCAGAAAAATGCATGATCTTTGTCTTTGAAGATCATACTGTTTAGTGGAGGAGATTAATTTATAAGAAGGAGATCATAATATAGGTGTCTATGATAGAGGTTTAGCATGATGTTAGGAAGCTGTGAATGAGTATTACACATAAAAGATAACATTTGTTCTTGAGAAAAGGGGTTGAGTATTTTGTCCAAAGCTATGAAAAAATTGAGGTCAAATCAGATTCTCTAAGCCTGGTTTAGATGTTAAATGGGAGTAGGAAGAAATGGATGATGAAGCTATATCTTAGTTAAGAAGTGATTCACTTATTAATTGTGGAACTGGCAGAAAAAATAAAGCCAAAGGATGTGAAAACACCTGCAGAAAGCACCACTTTCTGAAATTAAGCAGTTCAACTCTGAATATTATCTTCTTGACTGTCCTGAATATTTCAGAAAGTAACACAATTATGTAGTCAAAATTCAGCAACTTTTCCAGTTCTCACATCCTACAAATCACATTAAGTGATAATAAAGTCATTATGGTCAAGTAATTCTTCTACACATTGAGAAATAAATGGTCATAGGTAGAGCTTAAGTGGAGAAAACATACTAGAATTTAGATGCTGAAGCCTTTCTTGATAGAAAAGACTGCTTCTAAAATCTAAATTGGTGAGGGATTACCTGGAATTTTCTTCTCTGAAACAGTTCTCTGTGTCTTAGTATCTCTCCCTTGTTCTCTCTCTTTCTCTCAAGTTCCCCTCGGAATTTCACTCTCAGGGCTCCCAGTGTCAGGGCTCCACAATCCCAGACTTGTGGTCTGGGATTTCATTTTCAATTATTTCTCCCTTTTTTATTGTGATAACAAGCCTTTTGGTAATTACACAGTAGTTCGTTTTGCTCAAGTATAGATAGATATCTCTGCACTAGAGAATTCCAGATTCTTTAATTTTTTTTAATATTATAAGTGAAAGACAAACTGTGGCATTTGTTTCTTTTTCAGACAATTGAAAATTAACTTCTGATATATTAAGTCAGAAGGAGGATCTCACATAAATTCCATTATTAAAATCAGCAAATTGCTCTGGGCTTTCCATTGATTTCATGTTACAGTAATCACTATATTCATACGCAACCATGTATTACAACCTCAGTTGCAAGTGTTCTTAAAATACAAAGAATTTTACATAGAATTAAGATTACAAAAAGAGAATATGTGGATTTTTATGAAAATCACAAAAATATTATATAAAGGCACTTTTCCTACTGAAGTAGGTCCTCATGGTAATTCAAACTCTGATTATCATAGATCTTTATTGTGAGATGAAAAATCTTGGGGATGATTATGTTGTTTATGTGTGTATTGATTTAGTGCCTACTTTGTGCTGAAAGTTGGCTGACAATGTTTAGAATGATAAATTATATCTATTCAGAAGAAATGTGTTGCCTAGAGGGATATGTAGCTATTTTAAAAGTTAAATTGACCAGAATGAGTGAGTTCTATCAACAGATATAAGCATAAACAGAGATATATAAAATGAGTGGGGGTTCCTTTTGTACTAGACACTGTGATGGGCAATTCCAAATAGATTGGGATGTATTTCTTGAGAACATGGACATATAAAGCTCTGTGTACATGAAAAGGGGCTATAAAGAAATGAGTCCCTAATTGCATGGTGGAAAACATCAGTAGAGATTTCAGGAAGGGCTTGATTTAAATTTAAAATTATGTAAAAGATGAGTGAAGGCTACTTTTTCCATATAAATAATATTACTGATACTGAACAGCGCTACTGGTGTTACTTTAGCTTATATAAAATAGTATGTCTCTACACTTGCTTTCCAAAACACATCTGGATCCTTATCTTGGATACCCTTAAATGAATAATTTGTCCTTCATGACCTTGAAGTTTTATCGAAATTAGAGATCAAAACAAGTGTAACCATTATAGAAATGTAAAGATGAATGGAAATTAACATGGACACACTAATGCTTCAGCAAAGCTTGACTTCAAACTGAACACTTTCTCTTTCTTACTCAGGAAGCCTCCTCATCCCTGTAGAATCCTTTGTTTTTTTTCTGTAGAATCCTTTGTTCCAGGAACTATGTAACGGTGCTGCTACACAGTAACGAGGAGACTCAGATGACATGGCCGGTACCTTGAAGACCTGGAGAGCAGGGCCCTGTGAGCCAGAAGCTCATATGAGATTCCCCCATCTTGCAATTTCCTTTAAAACCCCTATGCCTTTTACTCTGTGCAGTCTTACAGTCTTGGAGGCATAAGCCTGTTGTAGCCTCTTTGCCTGGCAAAGTAATAAACTATCGTTTTTATTACTAAACTATCTTCACGTTACATATTTCAACTCCTGAGCACAGAGGTTGATTTTTGACAACGTAGGAAGAAGCTAAAATTGATTTCATCTTTGCAGTTCAATTAGATCCTTTGATTTTGTTTGTTTTACCTACTTCTATGTCACCTTAATTCTCTATGTTAAGCACTTACTTCTATTGCCATTCTGCTTGTTCAGTATGGCTCAGAATATCAACAGACCATAACCCAAATCTCTCCCCCTTCTCTCCTTCTATTACCATCAACCACATTTAACTTAGTGTTGTAGGAAAAAAAAGTTCAAGTAGTAATAGAAGTTTAAGTAGTAACTTAAAACTTAACTTAAACTTTAAAAAGTTTAAGTAGTAATAGTAAAAGAATTAAAAAGAATTAAAATCTCCTGATAATGCCATAAATTCCACTTGTGTTCATTTTCTTGGTGGTCAAAAAATCCTCCTGCATCCATACTGCTTTGCAACACTGCTAAGGGGTTTCAGGAGATAAATTTCACTTCATGCTTTTTTCTCTGAGCTCATCAACTCTCTCACCAAAAATCCCCATCACTGGTCTCTTTCTCTTCTGAAACATTACTCACCTGTTCACTGCTCTCTTTATAACTACTTTCTTTCCAGCAATAGCTAGAACTTACTCTAAGAACAGAGTTAACTAAAGCCCCGAATAAAGCAAGAAATAGTCTTAATGGTTATGTAATAAATTTCCTGTTATAATCTAGGACAGAGTTTCTCAAACACAGCACTCTGACACTTGAGACTGGATAATTATTTGCTGGGGTGGGGGCTTTCTTGTGCATTGGAAGATGTTTAGAAGTACCACTGGCTTCTATCCACAAGATGGAAGTAGTACTCCCCCATCCTCATTTGTGACAAAGCTGTCTCAGGACATGTCAGAGGTCCTCTGTAATCCTTAAAGTTGCCAGTTAAAATGCAAGATATCCACTGAAATTTGAATTTCAGGTAACCAAAAATATTACAATTTTTTAAAAATTTAAGCATATCTGAAATATCGTATAGATCAGAGTTATACCAAAAATGTTTATCTGAGATTCAGATTTAACTCTATATTTTTATTTTAAATCTAGCAATTCTACTTGAATTTGAGGAGGGTAGGAGGGGCAGGCATAGTTGCCCCAATGGAGAACTACTTAGATTATATTAAAAAGTAAAATAGAAACAAATATTTTAGGCATAACTTTGGCATTGCCATGTGTTTAAGGCATTTAGCTAAATGGGCTACTGTTACTATTAATATAATTATTTGGTATGTTTAAACGTCTGCAATAGTGGACAATAAAACAAAATGTACCACTTAGTTTCATTATGGGGTCTCAGCTCTTTAGGAATTTTGTGCTTTGATAGCTGTAAAGACAAGTGGATCCATTGACAGTTTTCTGCAGCATTCATTAGACTAGAGGCAGGCTTTCTTCAGATATAAAAATGATGGATAGAATTCAGAACCTGATAGTTATTCTCATGATACCATAGACATCAGGAATATGCATTTGCCCTCTGAGTAAAGCCTACACACTTTGCCACATAAACCCCCAAGTGCATAGACGTTGAGCCATTTAATCTGCTCAGGGCCCATGTCGCCTAATCCTGCATTTGATATAATCATCTTCAGACACTTACAGGTCTCTAGACGACACAGCTAAAGAAGATAAAAAGACAAGGTGAACTTGTGTTTGCCCTCTCATTAAATTTTGCAAGCTGCTATGTTTAAGTTTCTATTTTATGGACCACTTAGGCAACTGTTAACCTTTAAAAATACATTAGCATTTTTATTTCAGACTTTCAAGAAGACACAGATGAAAATAGAAATTAATGATAGTGGGGAGTTCTGACTTACAAATTGATATTCAGATGTTTGAAACGTGTTTTTCCTCTACCATACTAAGAAAATATTCCAAATAATCCACCTATTTTAGTCCTTCTTTAAAACTGGCTATAGCTTTTTGTTGGTACAAGATATAGTGTAATGGCAGTAAGCATAACCAGGTTTATTGAAATACAATGTTAGAGAAAAATTACTGGTGTTCTATTACTTTAAATTGAAAGATGAAGACTTAAATGAGCAGAGAGAGACTCATTTAAACACAATAAAATTGAATCTATTTGCCTTATAAGATGATAATTAAATAAAATTTTATTAGAGCTTTTAAAATTTCATTTTAAAATTTGCACTGGCTAGAAATTGTCTTCTATAACATGGATAATGTAGGCAGATAATGATTTAAAAATACAAAATGCTATGATTTTAACATCATCAGTTATCAAAATCTTTTTTTTTTTTTTTTGCTGGCAGTACTGAGAAAATATGGTATTTTTGATATTAGTCTTAGAACATTTAAAAAAAAATTTTTTAAATACAAAAACATTATCCTTAAGAATGCATTTTTGGCCTCATGATTATTTATTTTTGCAAATTAGGTGCTAATCTATTAGACTTTGGACACTAAAACAGTCATTCACAGCTTTGAAAAGTCCTTTATAGAACTTTGAAGTTTAACACTAAGAATCTGTAATTTTATACCAGGCTAACTGCACACGGGGCAGGAATGATGTCTGTTTTAATGTGTGTGTACTTTCAGTCAGGTTATAATGAGCATCTAACATAGGTTCAAATTTAAAAAATAAAGTTCCTATGGGCTCCTTGGTGGCTCAGTAGGTTAAGCATGGGACTCTTGATTTTGGCTCAGGTCATGATCTTAGGGTCTTGAGATGGAGCCTGGGTGGGGCTCTATGCTAAGTATGGAGCCTGCTTAAGATTCTCTCTCCCTCTCCATCTGCCCCTCCCCCACTCATGCCGGCATGCTCTCTGCCAAAAAAATAAAAATTAAAAATTAAAAAATTCCTGAGCTTCTGGGTGGCTCAGTTAGTTAAACCCCTGTGCTAGACTCAGGTCATGATCCTATGAGTCTCATGTGGGGCTCTCTGCTCAGCAGAGAACCTGCTCTTCCTTCTGCCTCTGCCCCTCTCCCCGGTTGTGCTCTCTTTCAAATAAATAAATAAAATATTTTAATTAATTACTTAATTAAAATTCCTAAACATGCTTGCTACAATGAACATGATCCATTCTATGTGCTTATGATACAAAGGTGACTAAAACAGGGACCTTTTGGCAGAAAGGGTTGGAGAAGAGAGAAGAAATTTGAAAATCTTACTTCTTTTTCTTTTATTAATGTGCTCTTGGAGCTGTCACAGGGCGATCTGTTGCATGCTTATGGTTATAGAATTTGTTTTCTTAAGCAAGATGTAGGAAAACTGGAACCTTTTTCTCTTTGAACTACATTCTCAGTTAGGAAATTTAATGGCAGATATGAGACATTGTCAAGGGCCACAGTTAAAGCAAAAGATAGAGTAAGGAATAACTGCCAGGCAGTGTTTGGGAAGGGAACACACTAATCCTGAAGTAAGGAAAAATCAGATATTTAAGATAGTAATGGAGGTAATGGTTTGGGGTGGGGAAGGGACCCCAAGACTATTTTATAGTTTAGCTGTGTAAAAATCAACCGAGAGAACTGTTTCACAAGTGCGTTGTAAGAAGCTAAGAGCCCAAGACAGCTGGTATCATGAGGGCTGGACACTAGCTTAGGTGGAGCAGGAACCTCCTTGCCTCCCCCTTTCGCTTCCCCATGGTCTAGCCGAATGGTTGTAGGAGACAACTGAAACATGGTTTAGGCTCTCCGTTGTTAAGTGGCAAATGAAAACTTGTTAACAGTTAATGAAGCTTGGAGACTTGTAGAATATGTGGCTGATGTTATAAGGTGGAAAAGTATAGTAATGACATTTTGGATCAACATGCGAGGTATTTTATGTACTCCCTGATAGCAGAAGACAGGGTTAGTATGATTTAATTTAGGTAACTAGTAACAATTTCTAGCTGTGAAAGACTTACTTTTACAATATTGTACCCCTATAATTTGTCTGGTTATTTTACTTAATTTATACCAAATTTAGAGGACCATTGTGCTAAATGGAGGCCTATAAAACTTAACCTATTTTTCCTAATAAAATTAATACAGTATCAACTTCTTACATGAGTTAAAGGCAGATAAAATCATCGCTTATATTAAACTTATCAAAATTTCAACTTTCTTTTGCTTTAGAAACATTTCAGAAAAATTGTAAATTTTATTTTCTTCTGTTTAAATATCTGATTTTGAATCCTAGAGTTTTCCTGAGTTTGTTGGATGCTGCCACGTTAGAAATAAAGGCCAGGCAGGGTGGGTTTATGAGGTGATGTATTTTCCCCTAGAAACTTTTAAACCTTGAACACAGAAACATTCTAAAAATTCATCATTGTTTAGTTTTGGTCCAAACCATTCAATATGGCCTTAATTAGCTTTCAAAGTCTCCAGCACAAAATAGAGTGGTGGCAGAAATAAATTGTTTAAAGGAAAAATACAGACTGTGCTGAAAGGCACAGCCTTAATCTTCAAGAAATACTATATTCTAAGCACAACATAGTGTTGCCTTCATATTGCCTTTGCCTCATTCTGATTTAAAAATGTGTTTCTTCCATTTTCCATAGAATATAAATAGCTTCAGAAATTTAAAGTTAACTTTGAAAATTGTAGTCAACAGTGTTTTTTCAGCAAGAGTTCACATTTGTTATTTGTTACTTAAAGAAACAGTGAACTCTTAAAAGTTTCTTTATATTTATGTTCTTTGAGATGGTGTTTATTCACAAATGATAGAAAATGGAATACAAAGATGTGAATCTCAAACGTGGGAAACAGTGCTATTGAGAGGACTGTGGGTCATCTTCTTGTGAGCTCTAAGGTTATGTTCAGCTGTAAACTTTGTGTGTCAAAAAAGGCAAATGACGCTTGGATAGGAAGAAAGTTAGTGAAATATAAAATGAAGCAGTTGCTTAAAGGGTAGATTTGAATGTATATTTTTCCCTAGAAATTTATACTACAGTAATTCTCCCAAGTTAAATTGGGATTATAATTCTATATGGATTATTTCCCAACTGATTAATATTAATATTAAAGATATCCTACATTTTATCAATATATTAGTTTGTATTCACAGAAAATATTGTAACTATTATCTCATTTCATTTAATGGAATGTCTCACAAAAGTTGGGCAGTTGTTTTTTACCACTTGAAACATAAGAAGACTTCTAAAACTATATCCACTGGCTTGTTTCCACTGAGAGAAGCAGAGATACTTTTCATTCTTTCTATTTTGTCCTGTGCACGCAAAAACTTAGTTGTACAAGATGTCAACAACAACGACAACAAAATGTCTAGATGCGGCAATATAGAAGTTCTGTTTTCTTCTAAGAATGAAGGGTGTTTTCCACGGAAACTGCATCATTTTCATTACCCAGGCAATAGCTGCTCCCTCCAGCCTTTGCAGCTTAAATATTTTAGCTTCCAAGATCAGGACACAACAACCATTCTGATTTCCTATGCTGCCAAGTTATACCTTCCAATCATGTGATACTCTAGCCTAAACCCCTTTGTCTCAGCTATGTGACCTGGGACTAATTATTTCTGTTTCCCTGTATCTCACCAGCAAAATTGATACTTACCCCATAGAGAGTTGTAAGAACTACATGAGTTAGCATATACAAAGCTTTTAGAACCTGGTAAGTACTCAATAAACAGACATTATTGTAATTTTATTATTAGCATTTAATTTGTAAACATTATGATCATCTTTAAGAACAATCGGAATAGTAATTGTCATTTTTGTTTCACACATTTACATAAATTGTCATATGGAACTCTCAAAACGATTAGTAACTACTAATCCTAACCCCATTGTACAAATGAGAAAACTGAGATCATAAAAACGTTCATTAAAATTGTTTGCACGACGAGTGAATGGTGGAGTTTAGCCGCAGAGCTGTGATCCTTAAATCCATGGAGTTTGACTACAGAGCCATGATTCTTAAGAGGTAATAGATGATTACTCACTCCTTATATATCTCATGTCAGGTTCTCTCTTCTCTTTACTTCCAGATGCATCCTAAGATTATTTTTCTTACATAAATTGTTAAAGGTGCTCATTTCTACGTGCATTGATTGAGAGAAAATCTAGTTTGTAGTTTTATATGAGAATATCTCTCTGATCCCTTTGCATTTCCTAAATTTGTAAAGAGGGAAGCATGCCAACAAACCCAAGTTAGATTGGATTACTGTGTGGCTATAGGAATATTAGGCAGCCAGGTGGATAAGTCAGGTTAATGCAGGAATGCATAAACTAGGGTCTCTACTATTGAGAAACTCAGTTTTTCAATTCACTCAGGAGAAAAGTTCTCTGACAGTTTTGTCCTCAAGCTACACATTTGTCCTCCTAGACTTAGAAAGTTTGTGCCGCGTCTTCCCATAGTCTTTACGTACTTAAATATCTGTTTCACAGTCATGTCATCGTATTATAAATTATACATTTTTATCATTCATTAAGAAACTGATATGCTGCATAACTTGAAAGCTTCTTTACTAACATCATTCAGTCCTGATTTTTTTCAGGCACAACTAGTATTAGTATATATTGGTGAAATTATAGTGTGGCATGCTTACTCTTTTTATCTACTTTTAAATATTTTATTTTATTTTATTTTCACAGAGAGAGGTGGGGGGAGAGAGAGCACATAAGCAGGGGGAGCTGCAGGCAGAGGGAGGAGGAGAAGCAGGTTCCCTGCTGAGCAGGGAGCCTGGCTCAGGACTCAACCCTGGATCATGACCTGAGCTGAAGGCAAACTTTTAACCAACTGAGCCACCCAGGCATTCCAACTCTTTTTAATGTCAGATTGTGATCATAACTAAGGAAAAGTAAACATGACTAAGGAAATCATATAATGCGCACTTCTTTTATTATTACCCATCCTTAAACCCAGGATAAAAATCTTAATATGTCGCTGGAAGAGTCTTTGTACTCAATGCACAAAGGCCAAAACACATTCTCTTAGAATGGAGAAGCAAAAAGATAAAGCAGCTTCAATATCATCTCTTACATTTAGAACAGAAAGATAGCTTCAATAATTTAACATTTTTTTCTAACATCAAAGCAAAATGGGGTCATGATGCCAGAAAATTGTATTTAAAACCCTATTTACATAGCATATGCAAAGCACATATTTTGAATTTTATAAATTTACTTCATTTAGAATTCCTGTTTTGGGAATTTTTATTAGATTATCAGTGTTCAATTTCTTCTGCCCACTTGGCTAACTGATAGGTCCCATAAATATTGAACCCCATGAATTGTACTGATTATAGTCTCTGTGCTCAGAATTCTTACTCTTAATTAAGTGGTGATGCTCATAAATTTCAGACCATGAATTGTCCAGGAAGCCACAGTTAGAATGTTTATCAGCCAATCAGACCTCTTAATTCTCTCTCTCGTTCTATGAAATGAAATGTGGCTTCTATATAACATTGAATGTGATGGATACAGAGTGGTTGTTAGATTGGCCTTCTTTGTTTTTGTAAGCACTAATATTTTGGAAGATAAATAGGACTGGATGCTTCATTTACTTTGATTGTTTTTAATCTCAAGATACTTTGGAAAATTTATTATGCTATAAAGCTTGAGTTAGCTACAGCTTTTCTGTTCTGATCCAAATAAGCAACAGTCATCAAAACTTCAGTAATTCAGAAACATTGTGTCTTCGTTATAGCAACAAAACCATTTCAGAAGGAAACTAATTATTGATTATCCCCAGGGCTTCTGAGATCAAGTGTGCCTCAGTATAGTTAATTATGCCCTAAGCCCTGCAGAGTTTTTGCAATGGCAGGTTCAATTTACTTAGTAAAAGTATTGCTTTGTAAGATTGCAGATGAGTCACTTAGACAGTCATTAATTGGGTGGCAATTGGAAATGTGGTGTTGTCCAGTTGGGAAATGGGTCACTCCAATAATTAATGTATACTAATTCCAGCATTAATGACCTTGAGCTTTTCCTCATGTATCCAAGGAAAAACAAATCAAAGAATGATTCAAGGAAAAATGGATTTTGCTGAACTGGTATATTTCTTGAGAGAGATATTCAGACTGCTTATTAAATGTACCAAAAACCTCAAAATTTCAGGGTAACAATAGCTGTCCTTAACTGAATAAAACCAAGTATTGGGAGAGTTATGATTAATTTTCAAGGCTTCTATTTCCAATATTATTTATTCATATGATGGCTTCTGTCTCTTCATTGCTAAAGCCTTCAAAATATAAGAATTATGACATTTCCCATTTTAAATGAATTATATAAAGAGTACTAAGGATCTTATTGAAACAAACCATCTAATTTCTCAAAGGTGAACTAAAAAATTTTAATTGTTCACTTTTCTTCTTGGAGCACATGGGAATTAAAAAATAGAATTATGCCATGTCCTCATTAATGAAATTTATCCTAAATTGTTAATATACTTTGCTGAGTAAATTGTAATCTCTACATTATCACTATTAACTTGAGGCTGTGTGAAGTAGCATAATATGATTTTCAAGAAAAATCTTTGTAAATAGTATAGTTGTATTCTTAAAAACTCATGAAATCACAACCTGAGTTAAGCAAAGAGGAGAATATATCTAACTAAAAATTTGGCTTGTAAGAACGGACCTAATTTTTTTCAAAGTACCACACCTTGTGTTTTGAAAACTTTATCCCAATTTCTTTGTGGAATGCAAAAGAGATGACCTTGATATACGTAATCCAGTGTTTTAATACAAATTTAATATAAATTATGCATACCAATAGGTAAAAATTAAAGAATGAATAGATAGCATTGCATAATTAGGCCAATATTAATATCACATGAAAATATATCTATGCTAAAGGGACACAGAATAGAGATTTGGTCTCCCTACACAAAGTCAGACCTGCAGAATTCATCTGAAAGATTGTTCCTAATCATTTTTTCATAATTTCTCAGGAATTTAATTTTTTTTTTTCTTATGGGATGCTATTCATGGCTATAGATTTATAGCAACCCTGGTAAGTTTATTGCCATTACTTCCTAAAGTATTTCTATTGAAAACTATTTCCAATTTTGAAAAACAATAGAAGAAAGGTGGTCAAATAAGTCTGAGAAACACTGAATTAAAAAAGAAAATTTAAAAAAATTACTTACTGAAAGGCTTTTCCAGGCCTATGAGGTACATATTAAGAAAATTTAATAGGAGATATTCTGGGAAGTCTATCAAAAAATGGTTTAACCCTGTAACTTTGTTTTCACTTCAATATATCTCCTTATGCAAGTGTTCCAAGGAAACTATTTTGGAGAACATTGAAGGTTTAATTTTAACTGAGTGCTTAGAACTCAATTCATGACATTGGGTTAAGTATTTCTGGAATGTTGAATATTTTAAGTCATGTGTAGTTATATAATATTTGTTACATCTGAAATAACAGAAATGAAGTATGAGGTGAGTTGTGAAATGTAATAATAAAATGAATTTTTGTGACTATTTGCCAGATTTAGAATGAGAACACTGCCAACATACTATATCTAACAGTCTGCACTATTCCTATCCCATCCTATACGTAAACATGCTGAGAGCTATTTCCCTAAATCTAGTGCCAACATTCTTTTTCCTCTTGAAATACTTTGCTATATATGTAGATACATCCCCATGTGATATATTTTGTTTATATATTTTTGTGTTTTATAAGTATCATATTGTATAAGGACACTTATGACTTAATTTTTTGCTTATTATTTCTAAGATACAACATCAATGTTGCTGTTGTATATAACTCACTCATATTCATTGCTATACACATTCCTTTGTGACTTTACTTATTTCTCAGTACTTCTATCTTCAAATCATGAATTGTCCACAAATCTTTCAAGAATATTAAAGCCAGGATTATGTTTTGATTTACTTTGTATTTTCCAATGTTTTAGAAATGATTAATTGTGGGACGCCTGGGTGGCTCAGTGGGTTAAGCCACTGCCTTCGGCTCAGGTCATGATCCTGGGGTCTTGGGATCGAGTCCCGCATCGGGCTTCTTGCTCGTCAGGGAGCCTGCTTCCTCCTCTCTCTCTGCCTGCCTCTCTGCCTGCTTGTGTGTACTCTCTCTCTCTGACAAATAAATAAAATCTTTAAAAAAAAAAAAAAAAAAGAAATGATTAATTGTGAGGCACCTGGGCGGCACAGTGGGTGGAGTGTCTACTCTTGGTTCCCACTCAGGTTGTGTTCTCAGGGCTGTGAGATAGAGCCCCACAAAGGGCTCTGAGCTCAGCATAGAGTCTGCTTGGGATTCTCTTTTCTTCTTCTTCTGCCTCTCCCACTCATGCTCTCTCTCTCTCTCATGCTCTCTCAAATAAGTAAATAAATCTTTTAAAAAATGATTTATTGAGTACAATACCAGATGAGATATCAAAGATACCCTTCTTGGGGTGCCTGGGTGGTTCAGTGTGCTAAGCCTCTGCCTTCAGCTTTGGTCATGATCTCAGGGTCCTGAGATTAGCCTCATGTTGGGCTCTCCACTCAGTGGGGAGCCTGCTCACTACCCCCCTCTCTGCCTACTTGTGATCTCTGTCTGTGAAATAAACAAATAAAATTAAAAAAAAAAAAAGATACCCTTCTTCAAGGATCCTACAGTCTTGTAGGAAATACAAATATGCAGATCGTCAGTGGGATACAATGGGGTTATTGTCTTTCCTGCAATACCATGAAAGAAGACTGATTTATTACGGTTTAGAAAGATAACAAGAACTATACAAAATAAAACAGGGCAAAGGAGACCAGAAGTCCGGGAAGGGGATGTGATTTTGAATAGAATGGTGCAAGTAACCTCACAGAGAAATATTTGAACAAAAACACGGTGGAAGTATGGAGCTTAGTGGTTTATATAGATGGAAGATGGATATTCCAGGCAGAGGAAAAGCCAGTGCCAAGTCCCTAAAGCTAAGGTGTGCCTGACATGTATATGGGCCATTCAGACCTATGAGACAATGAAGGACTGAGAAGAACAGTGGATGAAACCACTGAGGTCATGAATGAAGATCATAGAGGATTTTAGGCCATTGCAATGACTTTGGCCTTTACTCAGTGAACAATGGGATGCGTTGGGAAGGTCTGACCGGAGCCACGCTATGATCTGACATGTTTTAAAATGAGCTCTGTGACTGTTATATTGTGAATACTGTGATATCAAAAAAGGTAGAAACAAGGATATAAAAATTGATTACAGTAATCCAGGTGAGAGTTGTTGATGAGTCAAATCAGGATGAAAGTGGGCAAGAAATGAGTGGTGGTTTAGATTCTGAATTGATTTTGCATGAATCATTACATTTTACAGTTTCATTAATTTACTTATTAAACCTTTTTTGCTATTTTTATTGGTTTTACTAGAAATTATAATATACATCCTGATTTATTAAAATCTATCAATTAATAAACTATAACTATATATAACTATATATAACTATGTATGTAAATATATATATAAATATGTATATAACTATGTATATATAACTATATAATAAACTATAAATTAATCCTTTGAATACCGCCCAGACTTAGAACAAGGATTTAGAACTCTTTAATTCTATATATACCCTCCCATGCTTCATCTTCTTGTATTCATACCTTTTAATTTCTTATATATTTTCAATGTCTCAAAATATTGAGATTGTTTTAATCAATGCTACATCTTATTTACCTATATGTGTCCTTTTTAGTAGTCTTTCTTTCTTGCATTCGCAGTTTTACCTAGGATAATTTTGCTTTTGTCTTAAGAATACCATCAATATGTCTTTTGTTTAAGTCTGCAGGCAAAATAGTCTCTCAGTTTTGGTTATCTATAAATACTTTTACATAGCTATCATTTTGAAGAATACTTCTAACAGATTCAGAATCTCAGTTGGCCGGTATTTTCTTCCACATCTTTAAAGAATTTGTTCTATTTTTTTCTGCTTCTGTGTTGCTATTGAAAAGTTAGCTTCCAGTTTTACTCCTGCTTAATAGGATTTTGCCTTTGTTTTTCTTTTTGGGTGTGTTTTTTTTTGTTGTTGTCGTTTAGTAACTTCTTCTTGCTTTTGGAGAGCTTCCTGAACTTGGAGTTTGATTTTCTTTTTTTTTAACCAGTTGTAAGAATTCCGTTATTTTTCTTGTGTTGTCCTGCCTCTTCTCTTATTCATCCCATCCAAAGACCAAAATGACACATATGTTACACCCTTTCCTCATGTCTCACATACTGGGTGTTTCTCATACCCCCCCCACCAAGGCTGTGTTTTACTGTAGAGAGCAAGATGGAGTCACTCCTGTCAAGCAGGGGCCTGTGTCAAGCAATGACACAAGCTATGAGATATCACTGGGACCAGCATCAGCTGACACCCAGAACTGACAAGGAGAACCAGAGGAAGTGAGCGGGGACACAAAACCTACTAAATCCCTTAAAAAGGGGAGGATTCGGGCAGCAGACTCTAGACCTGACCCCTCTATGTCCAACCACTTACAACAGGCAGCTGCCGCCAAAGGCTCTGCCCGGGGTGGGGGGGGGGGGGGGGCGGCATCTCCGAACAGAGCTGAGAACTTTTGCGCGCTTGAATGTCAGAAGCGGACGCGGACTGGACCGGACCGACGCGTTATCTCAGCTGCGCCCCCCAGACTGACTTCGCCTTTGGTTCCTCAACTTCCTACCCCCTTCTGTTCGCTTGTTTATTGTGTGGTTTGCCTTCTGTTCTGTTCTGTTCTGTTCTGTCTGCTGTGATTTAAGTTTAATCACAGGGTGAAGCGTCATTGAGTTCGGAATCCGGAACCTGCTTTGTAGTTGGCGACTCAACTTCGCTTTAGGATTGAAGGAAGCTGACGTTGTGGAAAGACGCAACTGACGTGTGCTCCTTCATTCCGTGCTCATGACATTTACATTGAACGTTTCTATTCACCTAAAGTTCAGTTACCAGTTTGGTTATGTGTCAAATGCGTCGTTAAATCTATTGTCATTTTCTGTTCCAGTATATACATTTGAATTTTAGTAATGATTCCATTCCTGGTGAAATTCTCCATTATCTCTCTCTCTCTCTCTCTCTCTCTCTCTGTGTGTGTGTGTGCGTGCGCTTGTTTTTTGTTTTTGTTTTTACTTTTTGGTAAACCTGTTAAGTTTTGGCTAAATTCTGGATATTGCATTTGAAAAATTGCAGAGATTCACAATGACAGTATCTTCCTTGAAAATAAATGTAATGTCTTAAGAATTTGTCAGGCAGAGGGGAGTTAGATAACTTTGATACAACAAGATTTGAAATGATTTGAGGCTGAAGAGCTTGTCTTTCCAATTTGCCTTTACTACTAGAGTTCCTTTGGGACTTTCATATAATAATAAAATGTTTCTAAAGTTATCTCATAATTGGTGAGCCCTAAAAAAGTTTATGCTTCTCTCCCATAAACCCGTGAAATTGCCAATTGTTTGTTACCTTAGCCCCTTGTTGATTCTAAATTGGCAAATTCCTTGAGGGAGGATGTAATGTCTCCTTTCCTTACAAGATTTTTTTGCCGCTTAGTGCCCAGTTTCTTGGTCATGACATTTGGAAGAATGAAGAGATAGACCAGGCAAAGAGCGGTGGGCACAAAGCAAAGTTTATTGAGCAAGAGTATAAAGCTCCTGGAGAGGGAGGGGAACAGTGGATTGCCCCTGGATTTTCTAAGTTTAGGGGTTTTTATGAGCTCTTTTGCAGAACTGTCTTAAGCAACCAAGGTGTGCTGAGTCATGCCAATAAGGGCTTTGGTTAGGTATCTACCTACCTATTAGGTTAATGTGTATACACTGATGGTCTTTTTTTGCTGACATCTTATGTCAGCAAGGCTTATGTCTTATCTTCCCCTTGCCCGTGATATTGACAAATGCTTTTGTACTCAATTGTCTTCTTTCAGGATGTTTTGCAAAAGATATTTCTGCAAAGGCTGAAGAGCAGAATGTCATTGCGGTCCTATCTCACCTGCAAAACAGGACTTCAGTGCTTTTTTATTTTAGCTGTTCTGACTCCATATTTTCTTGCTGGGGACCCTGGCCCTGACTATTTAACTGTCCAACTGACTCTTAACACTTTTCCTGGGGATCTTTGCTCCACCAGCAGATTCTAGCTGAATCAGTTTTTCTCTGATGCCTGCAGTAAGTGCGGGGTGTGTGTGTGTGTGTGTGTGTGTGTGTGTTTTATTTTGTTCAGTTTTTAGCTGTTCTTATAGGGAGGGTTGTTTTGTGATATAGGCTACCTCTTCACAGCCAGGAAGAATCATTTGGGGCATGTTTTTAAGGCAAATACAACAAGGGTCTGTATTGATTTGGAAGCAAAATGTGAGAAAAAATGAAATCCAAGATGATCTCAAGATTTTTGGCTTCAGCCACTTTCAAGGGAGTAGAGTTGTCGTTAAATGAGGTGTGCTTTAGGTTTTGAGAACAGAGCTAGTTGCAATAACTGAAGCTCCAGAATGGGAACTGGACAAGAGATGTAAATATAGGAGTCAGTAGCCTATGGACAGAACCTAGAACATGTGGCTAGACGGTTGTGCGTATAGATAGAAAAGGGGAGAGGAACATGGACTGAAGCCCGGGGCATTTCAATATTGGAGAGAAGGGGAAAAACAGGATTTGTCAAAGAGCCTGAAGATATACAACCAGAAAAATAAGAGGAAGACAAAGATGATGTATGTCCAGGAATCCAAAAAAGAAAATATTTAAGAGAAGAATGAACTGCTGTTAGGTCAAGAATAATGGATTTATTGATGACTTGGTTGGGGGACCTCTTATGGAGAAAAAGAACCTCTATCTGGAGTTGGTTTAAGAAAGAAAATGAAGAGAGTGTTTGGAGACAATCCATATAAACAACTATGCTATGAATTGTTTTGCTCAAAAGTGAAATGAAAAATTATTTCAATAAGGAGAATAAAAAAAGATGAACTAGCCATAAAAATACTACTGAAGCTGCATTTCAACCAAAGGGAGAAGTGGTCAAGACGTGGTTTTCAGAGGCTTTATTTTTGAGCAGTGTTAGGTTCAGAGCAATATTGAGCACAAAGTATAGAGATTTCCCATGTGTTCCCTGACCCCACCTGTGCACAGCTGCTGCTATTATCAACAACCCCCTCATCCCCCCAAGAATGGTACATTTGTTACAATGATGAACCTACACTGATATGTAATAATCACCCATGGTTCATAATTCACATTAGGATTCACACTTTGTGTTGTCTACTCTATGAATTTGGTCGAATGTATTAATGGTATATCCATCATGATAGTATCACAGAGTAGTTTCACAGCCCTAAACAACATCTGTGCTTTACCCATTTATCCCTTCCTTCCTTCCAACCCCTGGGCTTTTTAATGTCTTCATAGCTTTGCTTTTCTGGACTTATACAGAATATAGCCTTTTCAGATGGAGTTTATTTAGTTTTAATAAGAAAAATAAATCAATGTATATATCAGTTAATGGTAGAATAGGAAAATAATCATGTAAGACAGGAAAGAAAGGCTGATATGATGTTCTTACAGAGTGACTAAGACACAGTATTTACTAATTTAATCCTCACAAAACTTTTTTAAGTAGATAGTATTACTATTATCTTTATTCTAGTGTTATATGAGGAGAAAGGAAGGCTCAGTAATGTTTTCAAATTCTGCCAGAAGACCTTATTTTATACCTACTTTCTAGTTTAGTCACTTATTCTTATAGTCATAATCTAGACATAACTTTTTTTTTTTTTTTTTTAGACTTTGAGAGAGAGAGAAAGCAGGGGTGGGGAGGGACAAAGAGAAGGGGAGAGAGTCTAAGGCAAACTCCGCACTGAGCACAGGGCCCAAAAGGGAGCCCAGTCTCAGGACCCTGAGATCATGTCCTAAGCCAAAACCAATAGGCAGAGGCTTAACTGACTGAGCCACCCAGGTGCCCCTGAACATCAATATTCTGAATCAGTGCTTACCTTACAATCTTTCTTTCTTTCTTTTTTTTTTTTTTAATATTTTATATATTTGACAGAGAGACAGAGCATAAGCAGGGGGAGCAGCAGGCAGAGGGAGAGGAGGAAGCAGGCTCCCCTGCAGAGCCGGGAGCTTGATGTGGGGCTTGATCCCAGGACCCTGGGATTATGACCTGAGCTGAAGGGAGTCCTTTAACCAAGTAAGCCACCCAGGTGCCCTCACTTAGTAATCATATTTTCAAGCTTCCTGGTCTCTAACAGCAGCTTCTTATCTTTCCAATTTGCATTTGTCTCACAAGTCTTTAACATCACTGGGACTTGCTGTTTATTATTCTTTATGTTTTTCAGTCTCTCTCAACTCCTTATGCTCTTTTCTCCCTCCTCACTCCATTTAGATTCCATGGTCCCATATCACAATCGTTGTCTCACATACAGTCCTTATCTCCTTACGCTATCTCTCTATCATACTCAATAGGAAAAAATCTCTATCCTGATTAAATCCAACTTTACTACCTTTCCCCTACACCCTAGAAGCTGGGTTTAGCCATGGAAAACACACAAACATAATGCTCGACACATTTTGAATTCTTGACAACTTAACATATGTGGGAACTTCAGTTTACCCAGCGCTGGTCTTACATCTGTCCGCGCCATTTCACTTTCAGTCTCTGAGACAACTATTTCCTTATTTTGCTTTCCCCCTCGAACACGGCATCGAGCATACCTTCCTTCCTCTACACATTCAGTTAGCAATCTTGCTTCCTGTTTCCCTGGGAAAAGGAGTAGAAATCAGAGCACTTCTATACCCTCCTGCCAGCAATCTCAACCTGCTTCTGCACACATGTGATCTACCCTCCCTCATTCCCACTGTTGAATTTGCCTTGCTCCAAAATATGGAGAACCCCCGATTTGTGTCCTGGATCCCTGCACTTCCTTTCCACTCAAGAATATTCCTAGAATTTTCCTCCTTAATATCTCCACATCATCAGGTGTTTTTTTTTTTTTTTCTCTCACAACTATCTTATGCTCACTATTACTCAAATAATATATTTCTCATCTTAAAGAAAAATCATACCTTGACCCACACCCCCTGCAACTACTGTTCAAAGCGCTTGCTTTTCTTTACATAAAAGCATCTTGAAAGAGTTCTTTATACTCATTGTCTACGTTTGTCTCCCCATTCTTTCCTAAATGGCCTCTGGCCTCCTGCCCACCACCAACAGGTTTTTATCAAAGATCAGTGGTAACTTAGATTTTGCAGGATTCAATGATTAATTCACAATCTCTGGGTTACATGACCTACTTGCAGCATAGGTCATAACTTCTTAAAGTCTATCTTTACTTAGCCTCCAGAATCTCACTCTCTTCATTATCCTCCTACTTCATTGGCTGATGATCACAGGTCGTTTCGGTGGTTCTTCTTCGTTTCCAACATAATGCCCTGGGCTTGCTGCTGCTTCTTATCTTCCTAAACCACTGCATACATCATGATTTTAAGATCAGGGGTGTTGCATTTAAACTTCTCCGTGTGATGCCAATGACAATATTGAACTCACTACCCTCGCTGACCAGCTCAGCACAGCACCACTAAATTCCTGCTTAGGAATTTAGTGTGCAAGGTGTGCAAGGCTTTGGATGGCCTGGATAGGCGGCTTGTCTCATTGGGGAAGCAGTTATATTTCCAACACGTTTCCTTAAAAAAAAAAGTTGAATTGGGACAAGGAGCAACCTTAAGAACCGAAAGGGGAAAATGAGTTAATTGCCTCACTGTCCGAATTTTTATTTTATTTTACTGAACTATAAAAATGGATATATAAAAGAAACGTCAAGTGGGAAGGTGAATTGAAAGCTCCACTTAAGGTTCTGAATTATGGCACTTTTCTTCAGAAACTTAGAAACATGAGCTTTCTGGTTGCCTTTTTTGGAAGGTGGGATGGGCTGTATACATTACAAGTGATGGTGAAATAGGTTTCAGTAAATCTCCTAGGGAGACGATAATTTGTATACCTGAGTCTCACAGCGGTTGACATGGTAGTTAGTTCGGTTTATAGCATTGTGCTTATTGTGGCCCGGCTTAAAATAGTCACACGTACCTCTTGTCTTGGTGGATTTTTTTTTTTTTTCCATAGCTTAAAATATTATATGCAATGCTTAATTCTGTAGTAACTTTCCCAGCTTTTTCTGACATATGGGATATCTGATATTGTAAAAAATCTTACTCAACAGTTCAAAGTTTTTATTTTTTGAGATCGTCTGTATTTAACTATGTATACGTGACAAATGTTTGGATACAAGTTGTCTCCTTTTATTATTTAGCTGTTTTCCCTAGCAGTGTATTTGCCTCTTTCGTTTACTATGTCTTTCCTGGTTTTATAATAACAGGTGCAGCTGCACAATCATGCCAGTAACACACACATCTGCCAATGAAGGTAAAAGCCTTCCGCAGCACACATGCCCACGTTGTGCTAGTTTCGGTTAGATAGATTTGGCTGTTGATGCCACAGGTCACAATGCAATTTAGAAGCAATTAAAAGGTAATGAATGTGCTGAGCAGAAGCCTCTGCCTGGAAGGCTTTTTCTGGAGAAAAGAGATAGATTGGTGTGTCTCTATTGTCCCCTGCAGGAATGTCTTTAGGCAAAATGACAATGTCAAGGGCTATAGACAAATGGGTAAGGTATAATCTTGATTCTTTTTTTCCTGCAATGTTTACAATGCTTCATTGATACAATAGCATGGATCATCCTGAAGATAGTTATTAGACATCAACTAATTTAAAAGTCAAATTTCTATTGTGAATATCTATTTTTAAAAGCACCCTTATGGAAATATGTTTTATAGCAGAATAATGACGGTCTTTGATGGTTTGTGAAGCAATGTGCTGGCAGTGTGGATTGGATGCTTGGACATATCCACAGGCTCCTACTTAGCTACCGGCAGGATGAATACTCTAACTATTGAGGCAGGACGGCCTGTGTGCCTAGTTAATGGCGCTGTGCTCCAAACACTGACCAAATAAAACTTATGGCTATGATTTTAGACATGAAAACATCCGATAGTGTTGGTCACACTACAAAGATGTAGCTAAAATAGTACATTGCCTTTATGCTATTTTAATACAATGCATAGATTTTCATTCCAAGAATAATTTTCTCATTAATTCTATCACTGACTCTATGCAGTCCCTTATTTGGGGCGTGGTTTGTTGTACGGTTCTGTGATCAGAAGAGATTTTGAATATGACTAAAATAATGAAGTAACTATGTTACAAAATTCAGAATGTCATATCTATGACATCTAGCCCATGCCTACCATATTGTTATTTTCATTGTCTTATTTTCTTGATAGCTTTTAAGATTAGAAGTTGTAGATAATGTTCTGGCCAAGAAAAGATAGATTCTTCTTGAAAAACAAATATGGCACTGCTTTTAGGTGAGTTGTTTTAAAAAGCAAACTATAAAATAACATAAAAGAGCCATTTAAAGGTCACTTCACTGACGAATCGCTTATTTAGAATGGAAAGTCTCCTAAACTGGTATGGTTCTCCAAGTCGTACTCAAAATTTTATTCTAGACTTTGTAATTACCATGGGAACTGCCACTGACAGAAATCAATAAATACAGACAAAAAATGTGAAATCAGTGGTGCCTATTGATGCCATTTAAAATGTACCATAGCAGTGCCTGTGTGGTGCCCTTGGTTAAGCATTCGACTGTGGTTTCCACTCAGGTCATGATCTTGAGGTTTTAAGATCAAGACCTAGCCTCGAATTCTAAGCTCAGCAGGGAGTCCTCTTCGGATTCTCTCTTCCCCTGCATTTGCACCTCCTACCCCCTCCTCTCGCTCTAAGATAAATAAATAAATCTTTAAAAATATAAATAATAAAATAAAATGTCCCCTAGAACACATGGGACTGACTATTGTGTTCTGTCTCACTTCAGGGTCTGTATTCTTTATATATCCATGACCATTTTATATATATACCTCACCAATGTTCATTTTGACTATACAGTAGTTGTTTCAGAAACAAGCAGGTATAGCGAGTTGACTGTGGGTCTACTGTGTGCTTGAGGTACAAGTAAGGATTGCAGCAACCCATGTCTTCGAGGAGCCGGAAGTATAGCAGGAAATATGTAACATTTTAACTCTATCTGCCTTCTTTTAAATGGTGCATACCATCTGGATCAAAAAGTAACCATTTAAATCTACATTTCAGTTTTTTTTGTAAATTAATAAATTTTTGTTGAATTTATTAAATCTCATGAAAGCTTAGTGTCAAACAAATATGTTCTAAATCCTATAGTAGGATTTGCCTTTAATTATCTGGGTAACAGAAGTGGAGACTTGCATTGATAAATACTAGACATGTACACTGTTCTGTTTATAGACTAGGCAAATAATTCTTCAAATTTAAGTTGGCTATAAAGCATTACTACCAAGTGGCAGGTGTTTCTATGTTTTTATTTTTGAACAATTAGCAAACATTAATAATAAAACAGAGAATTTTCATAATCTCATTTATGATGAATGTAGTTAGGAGAAGTTTGCCTTTTTTGAACACTGCTGACTGGTACTTCTGGAATATGTTCATAGTTGACCTCGCTTGGCTTTATTCAAGGCAGAGTCATTTCCTTTAGGTTCATACACTTGCCCACCTTTAAGATACATGGTGTTTTGTTGTTTTGAATATTTGCAAAGTCTCTCCCTCAGAGAATTTTGAAAAATAAAAACAAACAACACATATAGCGGTCACGAGGTAGGTTTAATAAGGGCCGAGACAAGGAAGAAAAGAAAAGATAATAGGAAAATTATAATAGTCAACAAAAAAGAAGTAACAATCAAAGCAAGATCTATACATTCATAGGAAGCACAGAATTCACAGTGTTGTTGAGGTAAAAAGAAATGTATCAAGAGGAAGAACTGGACAGACAAGAAAAAATTGCTTGGGCTGAAAAATGTTAGGATATTCATCTATTCATTAAAAAAGTTTTCAGCTTTCTCTTGTAGAATGTGTATCCTTGGTTGGCTATCCAGATTGTCATGTAGAGAAGAATGCAGAGTTAATTTCTTTGTTTTTGCCTTTGATAAGTGCATATATAGAATACAGTGACTAAGAACATTATCATTTATGATCCTGACAAAAATTAATTTATGTAACAAGTATTTAAATTCCTCAAATTAAATTTCTTCATATGAAAAAATGCAGACAGTAACACAGCTGACAAGGTTGTTATGGAATTAAAAGAGAAAATGTTTATAAATCACTTAGTTTGTCCCTGGTAACAATTACTGTTTCTTTGCTCTTGTTATTTTCTATCCAGAAAAATATGGCACCTGAAAACTCCCTTTTTATACTCCATGTTTCACACATCCTTGGATAAAAATATGATTCCCTAAGATGATGTACTAGGTAATTGTCAAGGATACAGTTTTAGATTCAATGATAGAGTCAATTTTCATGTATCTCATTTAATCACCTGATTTTGAAAGTGTGTACCTTCTAAGTCAGGTCTGGGGAGAAAAATATCTTCATCAGTTGACTTCTCTCAAGCTCTCTTGGAGGATGTACTTTTGTGGTAGCAATATGAGCCTTAGGATATCAAACAATATTTTATAAGTAGTTTCCATAGTTCAAATTACAAGCCCATCTACTGGTTTCCATGTAGACTTGAAAGAAAATATATGTGCTCAGTATCCAAATTTTTATTGTTGGTTAGACTAGTTTAATGAAAGCATACTAACTCATGATTTAAAGATAAGTAAGGTTGTTAATTTTGGAACAAATAATACAGAGAATGCTGATTCAATTAATAGAAAAAATAGTCTACATCAATTCTTACCACAATACTAGCCCTTCAAGACACACAGTAAAAACAGAATCTTTTCCCAATTAATTTTGGAAAATTCTGTATGTCTATTCCTGCTTTTGCTTTACAAGGTAAATTAACATATTAAAATCTTTGAAAAGGCCTAAAGTAAAGGAAGCCTCTTTTAACCTTGATTAATATCCTTGATAACTAGAAATGGCTGGCTTGGGGATTATTGATCTGCGTTAAATAATTGAGTGTGGCTACATTCTTTTATAGTCAACACCAAACATTCCTCATCTGGTATTGTTGTGACTTTGTTAAATGAACATTTATTAAGTAAAGCCCAGGATGTCAGGGTGTTAGATAGCAAAAGGGAAGTGAAATAGAGAGCTGGATTACTCACAGGCCCTGGAGATAGTACAGGCATACTTGGAGAGACCATGTGGAGCGTCAAGGCCAAGGGCAGATAGAGGGTACAGCAGGACCTGCAGTGAATGCTTGTATTAGGGTCCTTATGTGAGTGCCCAGGGGTTCCCAGGCTAGGTTAGATGCATCAATTCAAACAAAAAATAGTGAGGTTTTGTTAAGCTTTCTGGAAGGTTTTATCTAAGGACCTCATAAGGGAAAGGCCCAATGAGACTGGGGAGAAAGCTCATCACAAGGGCATCGTTCGAAAGGTCAGTATCAGGAATTTACATTTACTTGTGACTGTGACTGTTCTCCTGATCATGGCTCAATGGAGGAGCTAGTGTCAGTTCAGGGACCCTGTAGGCCACTGGGCTGCACAAAATGGATGCTTCCAAGACATCACAACCGCAACACAGTTTAGCTACTATCAACAGATGCCCTCTACTGGGGTCCCTCAAACTATTATTTATATACCTCTAAGTTCAGATACTATGTCTCTTGAGGATGTCCGTTAAAACACAAGTATTTACGTGAAAGATTTCTTTTAGCAAGGCTTATTATTGTTGTTCCTATTTTTTAGAGGAGAACAAAGCTGTCTGAGAATAACACAAAAGCCATAAAATACTGACATGCTTACTTTTCCAAGCTGGAAATCTGTGGTTTTTATACAAGGTTTTTTTTTTTTTTTTCCCCCATCATATACTGCATTCCACCCACTTCCACCTTTTATTGACTGTACCTCAGACATATTTAGTGCTGTGTTGGAGCCAGCCCGTGTGCACTCAGGAGAGCTGATAGTGTGTGCCTCTTCCCAGGTCTGCATTCAGTGATAATTCAGTCTGAAGTTGATAAGGTAGTTTTAAATTGGCCGTGCTGGGGGCATTTGTATAGCACAGAAGCTGCCAAATGGTACAAATCAGGTATTGCCTTGAGCTAGTTAAACATTTACCAGCACACCACCGTAAATATATTTGCACTCTGCTTCTCCTTTGCATTCTGAGAGCCCACGCTAGTTCAGGCCTCCTCCTGTCTTACCTGGAATATTCCAACATGGGCCTCATCATTTAAGTATATTCTCTGCATAACTATCATATGCTCCTTCATAAAAAATTAATTAATGAGTAAATAAAACATTTCTCTTTTTTTTAGAGATTTTGTTTGTTTGAGATAGAGAGAGTGTGTGTGAGCGAGGGGCAGGAGAGGGAGAAGCAGACTCCCTGCTGAACAGAGAGCCTGATGTGGGGCTCAATACCAGGACCCCAGGATCAGGACCTGAGCCAAAGGCAGACACTTAACCAACTGAACCACCCAGGTGCCCCAAAACATTTCTTCTCCTTTTTTTTTTTTTTTTTTTTTTTTTTTTTTTTTTTGTTTTTCTGCTTAGCTCCTCAGCCTGTTGTCTGCAGATATCTAAGCTCCTCGACAGGTGTTGAAAGGCCTTTTATAATCTGGTAACTCCCTCATTTTCAGTTTTGTAATTTTCTTTAGTGGCTGAACTCATCATTCCTGAAATGGCCCTGCTTGTCCTATCGAAATGCTCTCTCACTCACTTCTCCAATAGAGAGGAAGTTCATTTTTCAAAACATTTGAAAAATCATTTTCATTTCTGATCTGTTAAGCCTTTCCTGAATAGTCTGACTTGTTAAATTTTCCTTCCTGTCTTCCTCCATGATTTCATTTATAATTTTGAAGTCTCATGTAGAACTAATTACACTGAGTTGTAATTATCTGGTAATATAGCTGTCCTTTCCATTAGATTCTGAGTTTACTTACATCTTGATAGGTAGACATCTCTTGAATTGATGGCTCCCAAGCCAAATAGTCTCTGTACTGACAGTAGGAAGCTGGGGGAGTGGAAAAGGAACATTGAGGACAAATTTGACAGACCTTCTCTACAACTTTATCTAGTACCAACTCTTTATTCCATATGATGAAACACAGAGCATTTGGACCATCAAACATTCCTTCATAAAATAAGCAATCTTATTTAAGGCATAGGCATTTAAACTGAGCTTATGAGAGATTGTGAAGTAAGGGTTATTAATGCAGAACCCAATTACTTTAGAGCAGGCAAAACAGTGGACGCTTATAATGGATTCTTCTAGTCATATGTCATTTGAAAAGCCCATATTTTTAAGAAGAGGAGGGAAAGTGGGTTGAAGGGAAGATCAGAAAAGGATTTCTCTTTTTAATCCAGGATTAATTCTATTATAAGGTGAGGGTATATATGGTGGTTATTGATTCATAACCCCTTTTAATGTGATATGACTCACGTGTTTAAAAGCAATTTATTTTAGCTGCTTCCAAAAGCAACCTGAAATCCTATTAAGGAAAGGATCTCTGAAGAAATACATCTTACTTGCTGTAAAAGGTTTACAAATACATGTATCTCAGAGTAATCCTGCCTCAACAACAAATGTTATCTCTAATGCAATGTTATGCTGAATAGTCATAAGCTGCTTTACCTCCCAATTCTACAGGAAATGTATTTGGAAGAACACAGTATATCTGTGCCTATGATCCTTGTGACTAAATTGAAAACTGTGTATAGAAGAGAAGAAAGATCATTATCTAAAGTGATGCTCATTCATCTGGAAAATATTCACTCGACATCCCTGTTAGGCAAGGCACTGTTTCAGGCCCTTAGGATAAAATGGTAACTACAAAGAGGCGGAATTCTTACTCTCTCTGGGAGACAGATATTAAATAATAGCAGTAAAGGTGCAATCTGAAGAAAATGATGAACCTCTGAGGGCATGAATAGATCGAGGTGTCACAAGGACTGAAACTAATAGAGTTTGGTGAACTTTTTAAGGAAAATAATGTAAAATACAAGTAAAGTCTCATATAAAGGAAACTGGAAGGAGTTCCAGAAAGTAAGAAATTCTGATGCTTCAGTTTCATCAATATCCTTATTCACCTCTGTTCTAATGTATATGACAAAGTGACCTGAATGAGAGAGTATTACTCCAGAGGACCAGGGACAGTGTCTGAAAGAGTACCTCTAGTATTGGGAATGACTCGATCTGAAGTGAAAGACAGAAGAATGTGTAGTCGTTGATTGATGGGGTAAGGAGAGGGTAGGGAGAGAAGGGATGAGCATTTCAGAATATATAGCTCAGTCAGTGACACTAAGACATGTGAGAATGTGATGCTTTCTGGGAACTGAAGATTGGATAATTTTACCAGACCATAGAGAGTAGAGGGACAGGGTGTCCAAGAAACCAGAAAATCGGCAGTGGCCAAAACATAGTCTCGCTAAGTTAGGACATCAGTTCCATCTTTCCACCCTACCCTCAATAACTTTGTTTAAAATAAAAGTGGATCAGGTAAAGGCTATTTAGGAATATCACCTTCTGTGGTAGATGGTCTTGGCTATCACTGAGAGTTTAGTCCCACGGATCTTTACCTTTTTACTTCTCTTTTCTTCAATCCTCATGAATGTGGACTGTTTTGAATTGCATTATTCTGTTTTATTCCCCTGTTTCATTTAAGGAAGTGTGTATGTGTGTGTAATAATAACTCTATATTAATTTGGTTTTTACTTTTGGGAGAACTGTTTCCACATCAGTGATTCTGATGCTCATATTTCCGTATTTTTATCTGAGTTAATGGAGTATTATTTTCATGCTGCAAATTTCAGGAGAATGGAGCATGATCTTCATTGACAGAACTCCAAGCACTCTGTTGTGTCCATATAAGCCCATCAAAAACCAAAAATTCAACTGAGTAAACTTCAAGATCTAATTGGCTTTATTAAATTATTCATAAATTGGGCAGCATCCCACCTAGCAAGTAGAAAGATGCTCCCAGGAGTTAAGCAAAATAGGTTTTTATAGGAAGGATGGTAGAGTGAGGAATCATTAGCAAAAGAAAAGAAATAATTGTTTCAGGCATTGACATTTTTCTTTAGGGAGAAGTGCAGGGAGCCTCATCCAGATTACTTCATATTCCTTGGGGGTGGAGAGAGGGCCAAAGTAGGGGAAGATGCAAGGGTTTGGATCTAGAGGACCCACATGACAGAGCCTCTCATCAATGCTTACCAGAAAATTTCTGACTGAGCAGTTAAGATTACATTTCTGGGGAAGGTTGAAACTGCAACTTGTTATCAAACCCCAGTTTGGAGATTTGGTTTAAGTGACACCATTTGGATCCATGGTTTTCCTTTTAACACCCTCTAGTTAAAAAAAAAAAAAAAAAAAAAAAAAAAAAAAAGAAAAAAAGAAAAAAAAAAGAAAAAAAAAAAAAAAAAAGCCAAGGCATAGTTTATCTCTTCCTACTTAAAGTCAGATGATTTTATTTTCATATTTCCATGAGATAGACTTTAACTGTAATATCAGGATTACTTTTTGTTTACTCAGCTCTTAAATATGGGTACTTACAGCTAACAAACCCTAAAGGGATTTTTGTAAGGTTCACTGGAACTAAATTTTTCATTCACTTATTGATTCATTCATTCAATATTTATTGTAAATTTACAAATTTTCTGCTTATTGTATTATACTGAGTCTAAGGCAAAAAACATCATCATTTCATATGCCAACAAGGAATAAAAAAAAAAGTGCTTGCAAGTATTTAAGATATTGCCAAGTATAAGATGCATTCAGATTTTAGATATATTGAAATGTAAAAAAAAGTCTTAAAATAGATAAACTATTATAGATTTGTAGGATATAAAGAGGAATGACTCCCCTTTCTGATAAATGCATTGCAACATCCTAGTTCCAAATTGAGACTGCTTTTTTCCAAAGCCAGAGTGTGCAATGACGAAACTTAAAACAATTGAACAAACAAAAAAACCTCGCAAACCTTCATTGAAAAAAAATAATTAAGTAAAATACAACCTTCAGTTTTCCACCTCCTGTGTGTTTCCTTTACTACTCCTACAGAACACTTCACTTTTCATCACCAAATATGTCGGGGGGTTGCTAATTTGCCAATTTGTTAATGCAAGTTGGATCTTGAAAAAAATGTAGGTAAAGTATCATGTATTTCTGTCTGTGCTTGGAACATACTGTAAAATATTATGTATTTGGACTATATTTTGTGGTTTGTCTAATATTTGTAAAGACAACTTGGAAGAATTCAAAAGGTGATTTCATTGAAATACTAGAGATATGGGGGAAGAATTAAGGGTCCCAGAAAAAGAACAGAAGTCATTTTAAGCCCCCAGCTATTTTCCTTGACCAACGCCTTACAAGCTCTGGGGGCCCAAGCACACATCTTGCAGAACTTCCTAGATGTCAGAATCACAAAGAAATGCAAAATGATTTTAAGAATAAAGGAAATGCAAAACTAACTGTCTCTACCAGGCCGGGAAATAGCCTAACCATATCAGAAAAAATAAATCAGTGGTAAAATGACTAGTTCTGTTTCAAAAGTAAGCAAGACCCTGCATTCCTTACCTAAGATAAGAAATCAAAGACTCCATCCTGTTTATACTGGCCCTTGGAGCACACCCAAAGCCCTTCCCCCTTGTGCAACGGTTCCCTCTGCTTCCTTATAATGTTAAAGTCTTCACGCTAGAAGGAGTACAAGTTTCATTAACAGAACTTAGAGGCCTGTTTTCTAGGTATACCTGGGCAGCTTTATGCCTGCCTTCACTTGTGATGACAAAACTCCTCTTTCTGAATATTCATCCTAAACTTAAACATCCTTTCCTAAAGTAACCCACTCATTCCTGCTCAGGGAGTCACAGCTTTGGAAATTAGTCTCCCTGATTTCCTTATTTGTTGCAAATAAAGTTTATTTTATGTAGTCTGGTGTAGTCTCTGTCTGTAACTCACCAAGGAACAGACATGTTGGTTTGGTTACAGTATCAACAAACAAAGGAGAGAGAAATAGAGCTAGAGCTAGAGAGTGGGAACAAATGCACAAAGTGCCTCAGAAGTATAGAGGTGGCATATTTAAGAAGCTACTTTTTATTTTATTTTATTTTTTTTTTAAAGAGATAATTCCTCCTTTGAAAGCAGGGTAGTATTCTCTGATGTCCATTGGTCAATGGTGAAGCATGTGAGGAGATTCAAAACCCTTGGTAAAAGCAATCCTGAGTTAGGTTAGGATCTGAGAATCCTGGCCACATGGAAGCACCATTAGTGAAGAAAATATCTCTTATTTTACCTACACGGGAGGGAGCCTGTGAGATCACAGAGAAACTGAGCAGCTGACACTGGTCCTTCACACACATCTCAGAATTTCAGAATTCTTTATTATTGCTAATATGGGAAGATCCACCTTAGATGTAAATGACAAAAAAGTCATGAAGACTATTGCTATTCAAAGATACTATTAATAAGAAAAAAAATGCAGAAGAGAAAGAAGGAAAATAAATTTTAAAAAGCAGCAAGGTATTCCTGAAGATGAAGAGAAATTTGCCCAGAAAAATATGACACAATAAATTTGTGACCCACATATCCAATACTTTTTTATTACCTTAATGAGGCAAATTATAACTATGAAGAATGATCATAGAGCAGATGAGATGAACTTGGCAGAACAAAGTTAATCTAGATACAAAAGATATACAATGAAGTACATGAAGGTTAAAATGGAAACTGTGACAACAATGAATGACAAATAGTATCAAAGATTATAGAAAGACATAGAAAGAAAACAATCGATAGAGAAAACCAACAAAAAAAAAAAAAAATGCAACATACTCATTTCAAATCCCTGAAAAAAAAATTACAAAACACTGGAACAGAATGAGTATTCAAAAATGTAAACAAAAGATAATTCCTAAAATACTAGAGACTGTTCATGTACAATTAACACATTTTACACACACACACACACACACACACACACACACACACACACACACAGAATATTCCTGTAAAAATTGACCCAAAACTGCAGCCTATCTTTATACATATAAAATAACTTTTTCAATAAAAAGAAAAAGTTATTTGGCCATCTCAGTAAAAGATCAATTTCTAGTTACTTTAAGGATAACAACCAGACACTCTGGTTGTCCTGAGTCAGTTTCTGGTTTCTATCTTGTGTACTGTCCAAGTTTTAGTAAACTATTGAAAGAGTTTCCCTTTAGGAATAAATTATAAGATCAAGCTGATATTACAGTTCTCACAACTTTTAATGTCTGTAGAGAGTAGAGTCCTACTTCTAAGAAGGTCATTAAAAGAATGGGTCAAGTGTTTTATATTCAACTCATCTCTCTTTCAAATATAAGGACTATATACATACTGTTCTGAAATTCCAGGAACTCAGGGAATATATTTCCAATGTCAACTTCCTGATCAATCACCTAGATCAAAATCAGCAAAATACAGCCTGCATGCCATTTGAGGCCCTTCACCCATTTTTGTAAATAGCTTTATTGGAACATCTGTGTACCTATTGCTTATGGTTTTCTTGGGGTTTTTGATTGTCTGTTTGTTTTGCATTACAAGAGCAGAGTTGGGTATTTGTGACAGACATTCCATGGCACACAAAACCTAAAATACTATCAAACTTTTACAAAAAAACACATTGCAGAACTCTGGTCTACACAAATAGTTTCACACTAGAATTTTAGGAATCCTCCAAGTGAATTGAAAACAATCCTTGAAAATATTGTTTGCAAAATAATTTTATTATTGATAATTTTAAACAACCAGAATGTTAACTACTGAACCTTAACGTTTTCTATCTTATTAGTTTATGTGGATGAAGAGAATATATTATTGTTTTTCTTAATTTAGAAGACTGAAGCTCTTTTCGTTATATTAAAATATTAAAATGTGTGTTTTATCACTATCAGGCAGAATGGAATTGATTCTTTTAAATGTAAACTTGGTAAGCCCCCTTCCTAAGTCTCTAAATAGTCTAGGGTAACTGTGGCCAAATGATGGAAAGCAATTCTTTTTTTACACTTCCACCAATTGCAGGACAAAGAACAGAACTTTTGCAACATTCTCATCACCTGCTGTCTCAGGAGTAGAGAATAGGTTTTTAATAAATATCTTCTACCCAAGCTACTTTCCACTAGTATCAGCTTGCTGAATCAGCTTCAAGAATACATATTTCATCTAACCCTTGAATTATATCTCTGCAACAGTGTATAAGCAATAATTTAACATTCCAGAATAAATATCTTGAGCATATCTCAATGCCACATTTTCTTGTTATTTTTCTTTCATGTTTATGATATAGTTACACAGAACTAAGCTAGCAACTTCTGTTTATAATCTGGTATTCTGCTATATCTGATTGTAATACATAAAACACATAAGGTGTCACTATTTCACATTAGAATAGCAAGCTTTAAGAACTCAGGCAAAAGATGGTGAGAGAACCAAAGAAGTTTCTAATCTAATAAGATAAGTTTGGAACTTCCACAGAAAATAGGAATTTCTGGATAAAATCTAAGGAAGTTTATCTTCCTGAATTTCTGTTAATAAGCTCTGGTTTTCCTTTATGGTAGCCTTTGGTTTTATTGTTGTTGTGTTTGGTTGGTTGGTTTTATTTTTGTAAGTATATGTGCCTATTTGTGCTATGGAATTTTTATTCAACTTCTTAAGATTATATGTAAAATAATTTAAAATGCTTTTCCATAAGTTTTCAAGACAATCTTATATACAAATTATATTATTCTATTTATAAATTTAGTTATATTTAACTAATGTTTTCATTTTTTATGTCAATTAAATTTTCTCATATATTTTAAACTGTATTAAATATTTAAGTACTGATAACACTTGGTCCTTTTTGAAGTCATTATAAGTGAGGTTGTTGGCAAAACCCACATTTCTTGAATTTCAGTTAAGTCCTCGTCCACTTCTTGGGTAACTTCTTTCAATTTTATGTTCTGTGTGAACCTGTAAATTCTGCTTTTATTAATTAACAGAAAGACATAGTGGTGAAAAAACCATATTTTTATAAAATTATAGTTAGAAACTTGACTGTTTAAAATCCTATGTATAAGAACAGAATATCTGACTCTTGAGTCTGAAGAATCTGAGCCATTTTGGCAGAGATACAGTTACTTTCTAAACCATGTTTAGAGCTACCAAAAGAGATTTTAGGACACAATATTCCACAACTTCATAATTTTGTATTCAGTTGACTTCTCAGCAGAGGTCTGATGCTCACCCCATTCACACAGCCCAATCTTGTTTTGAAACATCAAAAACATCAGGTATAAATTTACCTGAACTTGACCCTTTCCCCCAAATTCTGTAAGGTCATGTCTTCACCTATAAGTGGAAGATGGAGGGCATTCCATGATTCCTCTTAACGGGATTTTTAAGAGATGAATTTCTGTGATATCTTTCCTGATTATCTCACTTAATTGAGCTCAACTGTATTTAAATTCGATAATTTTTTTTAAATAGTTAAAAATGGGGGGGCAGTACAAAGCTCACTAATTTTTTAGATTATGTCCGATTGTATTATGGTCATTCTAAAATGAGTCTTCTGTGATGAGCTTAATAAATTCACTTAGCATATGTTACATAATATATTTGAACATGTAATTTTATATACTTCAGATACAGTAAAATAGTAATCATGCACATAAAATTTTACTGGAACATAGAAATATATTTTAACTTGTAAATATAGATGTGATACATAATACAATTATTAAGATCAACTTCTATGAAAGAAAACAATCTTAATTATATTCCTTAATATACCAAAGTAATAGCAGCTTAAGCAGCAAAGAAAAGGAGAAATTTAAGTACAAATTACTATTAAATTATGGAACTTATGGGAGAAAAACAGGCACACAGATATATAACACTCTTATTAATTTATTCATGTATGTACTCTGAAAAATATACCACCAAGCCTAAACTCTTAGCATAGAATTTTCAGAAAAACTAGCTTTTTAAGTCATTGCATAGTACAAATGGCTAATGAAAGTTTCTGTGATAATAAATTAAAATCGATGTTTGTTTTTTATAATTTTAATTTAATTTGCTTAACATATACTTTGTTATTAATTTTAGGGGTAGAGTTTAGTGACTCATCAGTTGCATATAACATCCAGTGCTTATTACATCAAATACCCTCCTTGATTCCCATCATGCAATTACCCCATCTCCTATCCACCTCCCTTCCAGCAACCCTGTTTGTTTCCTAGAGTGAAGAGTCTCTTATGGTGAGCATACCTCTCCATTTTCATTTTATTTTATTTTTCCTTCCCTTCCCCTGTGTTCATCGTTTTGTTTCTTAAATTCCACATTTGAATGAAATCATATGGTATTTGTCTTTCTCTAACTGACTTAATTTCATTTAGCATAAGATCATCTAGTTCCATTCATGTTGTTGCAAATGGCAAGATTTCATTCTTTTGATGGATGACTAATATTATATATATATATATATATAATATATATATATATATAAAATGATTATAGCAGCAATGTCCACAATAGCCAAAATAGAGAAAGAGCCCAGATGTCCATCAACAGATGAATGGATTAAGAAGATGTGGTATATATATAAATATACATATATATATTATACAAATATACACATATATATGTGTGTATATATATATGTGTGTGTGTGTGTGTATGTGTTTATGTGTTTGTGTGTGCATATCTATATATATCACATCTTTTTAATCCATTTATCTGTTGATGGACATCTGGGCTCTTTCTATATTTTGGCTATTATGGACATTGCTGCTATAATCATTGAGATGCATGTGTCCCTTCACTATGTTTGTATCTTTTGGATAAATACCTAGTAGTGCAATTACTGAGTCATAGGGTAGTTCTATTTTTAACTTTTTGAGGACCATTTATACTGTTTTCCAGAGCAACTGCACCAGGTTACATTCCCACCAACAGTGTAATAAGGTTCTCCTTTCTCTACATCCTCACCAACATATGTTGTTTCCTGAGTTGTTAATTTTAGCTATTTTAGTTGTTAATTTTAGCTATTTCCTGAGTTGTTAATTTTAGCTATTGTTACTGATGAGGTGGTAGCTCATTGTGGTTTTGATTTGTATTTCCCTGACACTGAGTGATGTGGAGCATTTTTTCGTGTGTCTGTTGGCCATTTGTATGTTTTCTTTGGAAAAATGTCTGTCATGTCTTCTGCCCATTTCTTGACTGGATTTTTGTTTGTTTGTTTTTTGGGTGTTGAGTTTGATAAGTTCTTTATAGATTTTGGACACTAACTCATTATCTAATAAGTCATTTTCAAATACCTTCTCCTGCAGCTTCCTAACGGCGCACAGGAGAAGAATGAGGCACAAACAAGTCAGCTGCCAGAGAAAGGGAGCAGGGGACGACAGTAGAAAAGACTGCTGCCCTGAAACAACTCCTCAGTCCTGTTTTTATTAGGTATAGACAGTAATCAACAGAAGAGCCGAAGAAGGCTAAACATTAATCATATGGCTTGTACATGAAGAAGAAGGAAGGCAAAATATGTCTGGTTAAGCAGTATAAAGTTTATAGTTGAGCAAGCACATTCAAAGAACTTATCTAATTAACTACAGGTGCTCTCGGGGGGAAGGGGAGATAACGGAAAAATGAAGCAGGTGGCATTCTGCCCTGAGTGGGCTGGGCATCGCCAGCTGCTTGGCTTCAAGGCCGTATATCGTCCTCTCCCCCAGAGGCCTGTTGCCAGTATGTGTTTTTCTTGAGGCTATATCTAAACATGCTAGGTAACTAATAAAATTTCCCATGGGTTATATTTTAAGTAATACATTGTTCTGAGGGACAGTTACATTCTCCCATTTCATAGGTTGCCTTTTAGTTTTGTTGACAATTTCCTTTGCTGTACAAAAGATTTTTATCCTGATGAAGTCCCAACAGTTCATTTTTGCTTTTTTTCCCCTTCCCTCAGGAGACATGTCTAGTAGGAAGCTGCTGTGGCTGAGTTCACAGAGGTTGCTGCCTGTGTTCTCTTCTAGGATTTTGATGGATTCCTATCTCATTTAGGTCTTACATCCATTTTGGTTTCATTTTTGTGTATGGTGTAAGAAAGTGGTCCAGTTTCATTCTGCCTGTGGCTGTTCGGTTTTTCCCAACACCATTTGTTGAAGAGACTGTCTTTTTTCCATTGAATAGTCTTTCCCACTTTGTTGAAGATTAGTTGACCATTGAGTTGAGGGTCCATTTCTGGATTCTCTATTATGTTCCATTGATCTGTTTTTGTGCTGGTACCATACTGTCTTGATGATTACAGCTTTTTAATACAGCTTGAAGTCTGGAATTGTGATGCTTCCAGATTTATCCTTCTTTTTCAACATTACTTTGGTTATTTGGAGTGTTTTCTGGTTCCATATAAATGGATGATTTGTTCCAGCTCTGTGAAAAATGCTGATGGTGTTTTGATAGGGATTGCACCGAATGAGCAGATTGCAGATTTAACCATATTTGTTCTTCCAATCCATGAGAATGGAATGTTTTTCCATTTCTTTGTGTCTTCCTCAGTTTCTTTCATAAGTGTTCTACAGTTTTCAGAGTATAGATCCTTCACCTCTTTGGTTAGGTTTATTACTGGGTATCTGTGGTTTTTGATGCAATTGGGAATGGGACTGATTCCTTGAATTCTCTTTTTTCTGCTTCATTGTTAGTGTATAGAAATGCAACTGATTTCTGTGCATTGATTTTATATCCTGGGACTTTGCTAAATTCCTGTATCAGTTCTAGCAATTTTTTGCTGGAGTCTTTGGGTTTCCTATATACAGTATCATGTTGTCTGTGAAAAATGAAAGTTTGACTTCTTCTTTGCCAATTTGGATGTCTTTCATTGCTGTTTGTTGTCTGATTGCTGAGGCTAGAATTTCCAATACTATGTTGAACAACAGTGGTGACAGTGGGCATCCCTGTCATATTCCTGATCTTAGGGGAAAAGCTCTTAGTTTTTCCCCACTGAGGATGATGTTTCCTGTGGGTCTTTCATATATGGGTTTTATGATACTGAATTATGTTCCTTCTATCCCTACTCAGCAGAACATTTTATAAAGAAACAATGCTGTATTTTTTCAAATGTTTTTTTTTTCTGCATCTGTTGAGAAGATCATATGGTTCTTGTCCTTTCTTTTATTAATGTGCTATATCACATTGATTGATTTGAAGATGGTAAACTACTCCTGCAGCCCAGCAATAAATCCCACTTGGCTAGGGTGAATAATCATTTTAATGTACTAGTATCTTTGTGAGAATTTTTGCATCCATGTTCATTAGGGGTATTGGTCTGTAATTCTCCTTTTTGGTGGGGTCTTTGTCTGGTTTTGAGATCAAGGTAATGCTAGCCTCACAGAATGAGTTTGGAAGTTTTCTTTCCATTCCTATGTTTTAGAACAGCTTCAGAAGAATAGGTATAAGTTCTTCTTTAAATGTTTGGTAGAATTCCCCTGGGTATGTTCATTTTAATTTAGTGCCATTGCCAGTTATTTAGAGTTTAAAGTGATCCTTTTTTGGAAAATTGTAACTGCTTAATAATAATTACTAGAAAACTATAAATAAGAATACCCTTTAATTTTTTTCAAAAGAGAAATAAGTAAACTCATGAAAATTGCTAAAACATAATAATGAGATAAAATAATTATTTTTAACACAAATTTTATGTAACATTGTCAGATAGTTGGGAGGTGATCATTTTAGGCTATTTTAGAAAAACACAATGTTCCAAAATGTTTTTTGTGCTATAATTGCAATAGCTAACCTGGTAGTAGAGCTGTCACAGATTGACTCAGTTGAAGAGTTCATGCTACCAACCCCTTTGCTTGTTGGAATTGGAAAGTACATGGGATAAATGGTGAGCTCCCCATTCATTAAATGTCCCTCTAACCCCTTGCCTAAAACTGTGGGCATGTATTAATGCTCCCTCTACCTCACACTGTAGACTGCAGACAACTTTCATGGCATGTTAAAAGCCCATAAAGGCTCTGCTCTAAGTCCTGTGGTGAGAATTTTATGTAGAAAATTATACCTGGTTCTCTGTGTTACCATTGCCTCCTATCTTAGGGAAAGAAGTTAATTGTACTTAAGCCTCTTGAGTAATTCAGTTTTAGTACTACAACAAGATGATCCTCCTAAGAGAGAAAGGAACACATTGCTTAAAACAGAAGCATCTGCCTTTGTTTCTCTTGGTTTTAAATTTATACTCAAGGTATTTTTATTTAAATTAGAAAAACATCAGTAGGCATCATTTAGAAATATGTTATGCCAAATGAGTTAATTTTTTTTCAGATTATCTTATAGCATCAGACATTAATTTTCCTCAAAATTCCACTAGATTCTTATTAAAAATACATCTAAAGATCAATGAGATAGAAACTAGAGATACAGTAGAACACATCAAAGAAACTAGAAGCTGGTTTTCTGAAAGAATCAATAAGATTGATAAGCTATTGGCCAAACTAATCCAAAAGAAAAGAGAGAATACCCAAATTAATAAAATTATGAATGAAAGGGAGAGATCATGACTAACACTAAGGAAATAGAAACAATCATCAGAAATTACTATCAACAGTTATATGCCAATAAGTTAAGCAACCTAGACAAAATGGATGCATTCCTGGAAACCTATAAACTTCCAAGACTAAAACCTATAAACTTCCAAGACTGAAACAGGAAGAAATTGACAACCCGTATAGACCAATATCTAGTAATGAGATTGAGGCAGTGATCAAAAACCTCCCAAAAAACAAGAGCCAAGGACCTGATGGATTCCCTGGAGAATTCTATCAAACATTCAAAGAGGAAATAATATTTATTCTCCTGAAGCTGTTTTAAAAAACAGAAACAGAAAGAAAATTTCCAAACTCTTTCTATGAAGACAGTATTACCTGATCCCCAAACCAGGCAAAGACTCCATCAAAAAGGAGAATTTCAGACCAATATCCCTGATGACTACGGATGCCAAGATTGTCAACAAGATCTTAGCTAACAGGATCCAACAGTACATTAAAAAGATTATCCACCATGACCAGGTGGGATTTATCCATGGGATGCAAGGATGGTTTACCATTCACAAATCAATCAATGTGATAGAACAAATCAACAAGAGAAGAGAGAAGAAACACATGGTCCTCTCAATTGATGCAGAAGAAGCATTTGACAAGATACAGCATCCGTTCCTGAATAAAATGATTCAAAGTATAGAGATAGAGGGAACGTTCCTCAACTTCATGACGTCTATCTATGAAAAACCCACAGTGAATGTCATCCTCAATGGGGAAAAGTTGACGGCCTTCCCATTGAGATCAGGAACATGACAAGGATGCCCACCCTTGCCACTCTTGTTCAACATAATACTAGAAGTCCTAGCAACAGCAATCAGAAAACAAAAAGAAATAAAATGTATTCAAATTGGCAGTGAAGAAGTCAAACTCTCTCTTTTCACAGATGACATGATACTTTATATGGAAAACCCAAAAGACTCCACCACCAAACTATTAGAACTCATTCAGCAATTCAGTAATGTGGAAGGATACAGATTCAGTGTACAGGGGTGCCTGGATGGCTCAGTGGGTTAATGCCTCTGCCTTCAGCTCAGGTCTCAATCTCAGGGTCCTGGGATAGAGTCCCACATCAGGCTCTCTGCTCAGTGGGAGCCTGCTTCTTCCTCTCTATGTCTCTCTCTGCCTGCCTTTCTGTCTACTTGTGATCTTTGTCTGTCAAATAAATAAATAAAATCTTTTAAAAAATCAGTGTACAGAAATCAGTTGCTTTCTTATACACTAACAATGAAAATACAGAAAGGGAACTAGAGATTCGATTCCATTTACTATAACACCAAGAACCATAAGATACTGGGAATATATCTAACCAAAAAGGTAAAGGATCTGTACTCGAGGAACTACAGAACACTTATGAAAGAAATTGAAGAAGACACAAAAAGAGGTAAGAGCATTCCATGCTCGTGGATTGGAAGAATAAACATTGTTAAAATGTCTATACTGCCTAGAGCAATCTACACTTTCAATGCCATCCTGATCAAAATTCCACCGGCATTTTTCAAAGAGCTGGAACAAACAATCCTAAAATTTGCATGGAACCAGGAAAGAACCCAAATTGCTCGGGAAATTTTGAAAAAGAAAAACAAAACAAAACAAAAAAACTAGGGGGCATTACATTGCCTGATTTCAAGCTTTACTACAAAGCTCTGATCACCAAGGCAGCATGTTACTGGCACAAAAACAGACACATAGACCAGTGGAACAGAGTACAGAGTCCAGTTATGGAACCTCAACTCTATGGTCAAATAATCTTTGACAAAGCAGGAAAAAATATCCAGTGGAAAAAAGACAGTCTTTTCAATAAATTGTGCTGGGAAAATTGGACAGCTATGTATAGAAGAATGAAACTTCACCATTCTCTTACACCGTACACAAAGATAAACTGAAAATGGATAAAAGACCTCAAATTGAGGCAGGAATCTATCAAAATCCTAGAGGAGAACATAGGCAGTAACCTCTTTGGCATCGGCCACAGCAACTTTTTTTTTTTTTAAAGATTTTATTTATTTATTTGACAGACAGAGATCACAAGTAGGCAGAGAGGCAGGCAGAGAGAGGCGAGGAAGCAGGCTCCCTGCTGAGCAGAGAGCCTGATGTGGGGTTCAATCCCAGGACTCAAGGATCTTGTCTTGATCCAAAAGCAGAGGGTTGAACCCACAGAGCCACCCAAGCAGCCACAGCAACTTCTTCCAAGATATGTATTCAAAGGCAAAGGAAACAAAAGCAAAAATGAACTTTTGGGACTTCATCAAGATCAAAAGATTCTACACAACAAGGAAATAGTCAACAAAACAAAGAGGCAGCCTACTGAATGGGAGAAGATATTTGCAAATGACACTACAGACAAATGGCTTATATCTAATATCTATAAAGAATTCTCAAACTCAACACACACAAAACAGATGATCACATTAAAAAATGGGCAGAAGACATGAACAGGCACTTCTCCAAAGAAGACATACAAATGGCTAACAGACACATGAAAAAATGTTCATCATGATCATTAGCTATCAGGGACATTCAAATCAAAACCACATTGAGATACCAGTTTACACCAATTAGAGTGACCAAAATTAACAAGAGAGGAAACAACAAGTGTTGGAGAGGTTGTGGGAGAAAGGGGAACCCTCTTACACTGTTGATGGGAATGCAAGTTGGTGCAGCCACTTTGGAAAACAGTGTGGAGATTCCTTAAGAAATTAAAAATAGACCTTCCCTATGACCCTGCAATTGCACTACTAGGTATTTACCCCAAAGATACAGATGTAGTGAAAAGAAAAGCTATCTATATTCCAATGTTCATAGCAGCAATGGGCACAGTTGCCAAACTGTGGAAAGAAAGAACAAATGGATAAAGAAGATACGGTCCATAAATACAATGGAGTATTATGCCTCCATCAGAAAGGATGAATACCCAACTTTTGTATCAATACGGATGGGACTGGAAGAGATTATGCTGAGTGAAATAAGTCAAGCAGAGAGAGTTAATTATCATATGGTTTCACTTACTTGTGAGCATAAGGAATAACATGGAAGATATTAGAAGAAGGAGAGGAGCAGTGAGTTGGGTGAAATTGGAGGGGGAGACAAACCATGAGACACTGTGGACTCTGAGAAACAATTTGAGGGTTTTGGACGAGTCGGGGGCAGGGGGATGGGTGAGCCTGGTGGTGGGTATTATGGAGGGCACATATTGCATGGAGCACTGGGTGTGGTGCATAAACAATGAATTCTGGAACACTGAAAAGAAATAAAATAAAATAAAAAATTTTAAAAATAGGGCGCCTGGGTGGCTCAGTGGGTTAAGCCGCTGCCTTCGGCTCAGGTCATGATCTCAGGGTCCTGGGATCGAGTCCCGCATCGGGCTCTCTGCTCAGCAGGGAGCCTGCTTCCCT